>NC_053393.1:498117285-498433663 GCF_905171765.1 Bufo bufo | reverse complement strand
GGAGATCCGAGTCTCCCAACTTATACAGAGAAGCGGCCCAACAACTTTGGATGCCAGAACGGAGGCAGTGGGATCCTCCGTGTCCAAAGACACAGCAGCACCTACCCTGTCTAGCCTACCGGAGATGCCAGAGCGGACGACCGCAGAAGTTCCGGCTCCTGCCATGGATGTTCCTGACCTGATGATCGAGTTCCAGGAGGCCGTGGATCCCTCCGCCTCGTTCAGTGCACCAGCGGAAGGCGACGCACCTATGCAGATGGATGTGGATGTAGTGCCTGCTCCCGCGGAGGACGCCGTTGACGTCACTGCACCAGCTGAGAAGAAGGCCGTGATCCAGATGGCACCTGAATCCTGAGAGGACCAGCAGAGGACACCGGAACCGGCCACCCGGCAGCAGGGGCGTAGCTAGAAATGCATGGGCCCCATAGCAAAAAAAATGTATGCCCCCCCCCGTGCCATCCACAGATCCCCCTCCCCTAAACAGTGCCATCCACAGATCCCTCTCCCCTAAATAGTGCCATCCACAGATCCCCCTCCCCTAAATAGTGCCATCCACAGATCCCCCTCCCCTAAATAGTGCCATCCACAGATCCCCCTCCCCTAAATAGTGCCATCCACAGATCCCTCTCCCCTAAATAGTCCCATCCACAGATCCCCCTCCCCTAAATAGTGCCATCCACAGATCCCCCTCCCCTAAATAGTGCCATCCACACATCCCCCTCCCCTAAATAGTGCCATCCACAGATCCCTCTCCCCTAAATAGTGCCATCCACAGATCCCCCTCCCCTAAACAGTGCCATCCACAGACCCCCCTCCCCTAAATAGTGCCATCAACAGATCCCCCCTCCCCTAAATAGTGCCATACACAGATCCCCCTCCCCTAAATAGTGCCATCCACAGATCCCCCTCCCCTAAATAGTGCCATCCACAGATCCCTCTCCCCTAAACAGTGCCATCCACAGATCCCCCTCCCCTAAATAGTGCCATCAACAGATCCCCCTCCCCTAAATAGTGCCATCAACAGATCCCCCCCCTAAATAGTGCCATACACAGATCCCTCTCCCCTAAACAGTGCCATCCACAGATCCCCCTCCCCTAAATAGTGCCATCAACAGATCCCCCCCTCCCCTAAATAGTGCCATACACAGATCCCCCTCCCCTAAACAGTGCCATCCACAGTATCAGGTGCCACCCCCCCATGTGCCAGTCAGTATCAGGTGCCAACCCCCCCCCCCAGGTGCCAGTATCAGGTCAGGTACCAACCCCCCTTCCCCCATGTGCCAGTATCAAGTGCCCCCCCACGCTCCCCCCATGGCAGTAACAGTCGGGTATTAAAAAAAATAAAATAAACACTTCTACTTACCTCCATGTCAGCGATGCGATGCAGCCTCTTCCTGTGTCCCTCCCTGTATGTCCATATATGGAGTCAATGCTTGTATTTGTATCAGAAAAGGTTTCTGCTGGGATTCGAACCCACGACCTTTCTGTATCGGAGGCAGAGCACCTAACCACAAGACCATAAGAGAAGCCTTGCTGCTGATTGAAAAATTATGAGACTTCTACTGTTATAGCTGGCTAAGTGTACATCTATACACATGACAGCTGCTCATATATTGAGATATAGCAGTGCTGAGTGTGCTGGGATAGCTGTCATATAGAGATATAGCAGTGCTGGGTGTGTTGGGGCAGCTGTCATATGTATAGATGTACACTTAGCCAGCTATAACAGTAGAAGTGTCAAATTTTTTCAATTAGTTGCAATGCCTCCTTTATGGTTGTGAGGGTAAATGCTTTGCCACTGATACATTGCAGGTTGTGGGTTCGAATCCCAGACACATCAGGAGACTTTAGAATACAGTAAGATTAGATCACATTAGCGAGGGGGCCTGAACATTAAGACCGCTGCTGTGAAGGGGGCCCTAAACATTAAGACATCATTATTTAACTAACTTGAAAATAAACTGTCGGGACCCGAAGCAGCTGCTTCCCCGGTAGTTACGCCACCTACTGGCTGCCTGTGTGTAGTGTCTGTGTGTGTTAATAAAAATAAATAAATAAATGAATGCGGTCGGACGGGCCCCCCAGTGGCGTAGGGCCCCATAGCCACTGCTATGGTTGCTATGGCGATCCCTACGCCACTGCTCGGCAGCGACAGCAGGTAGAAGCTACCCCGCTCCCTGAGGCCCAGGCCCGGTCTGTGTCCGTCCCTCCGCCATGTCCAGAGACCCCAACGCCGGTCATCAACCTCAGGCCTACCAAGGCACCGGCTGTGGATCCCGTTCTGCAGCAAGCTACAGCCACATTCTCCAGGTTGGCTGTACAGCCAATCCCTACTGTCACCGGTAGAGGGCGCTGGCACACTACTCTCAGCTACCAGCAGAGGCAGGAATTACCTTTGATGCACTTCAGTAGTTCCAGTAGTGACGAGGAGCTGGATACCTACCTGTAAGGTGTCCCCATCAGAAAAAGTAATCAACAAGTGACATTGTTTGGGAGCCACGCCATGGACTGATTACCTGACGGATGAGGACCTGTTGGCATTGTTTGTGTGCTTTTAACCTTTTGTTCCAGGTTGCCATTGTTTGTCCTCATCCAGATGGTCATGTCAGTTAGGACTCCCCCCATCAGCACTTAACCCCTCATGTCCAAGTACCGTTTTATCCCCTTTCTCAGGTTACTTGATAGCCTGCTGCTATTTTATGACACTTTTAACCCTTTGGATTACAATTAACTTTTGCCCTGTGGATTGCAAAGGACTTTTCTACAACTTTAAGCACTTTCAGGAAAAAGGACTCAAGTTATTGTTGAGCCTCACCTGACATTGACATTTGCACTTATAAAATTTGCACTATTTTATAAAATGTTTGCAACATAAAAGTTTACACTTAATTGTCATGCTATTTAATAACTTATGTCATTGTAACCAGTTTACAAATGTTATGCAACGTTTAAGCTAACCTGCCCATTGTGTGTATTATCTTTCTAGGTGCCACAATGTGAAATTATTCACTGTTCAAAATGATTGCACTTACCATGCACTTAACAAAAATGTAGCAACTTACCTAAAGTGTGCCTTTTTACAGCTCTTGTTCTCTCCCTCCTTATACGGACTGTCTTTATACGGACGTTGTACACCAATGGCCTACACCCGGTGATATATACCCATAGGTACCCAGGGTAGGACCAAGTGGTAAGTCCTGACAGGTCTAGTTACACAGGTACCCATGCTGCTTCGGGAATCGTTAGAAGCCCTAGGCTGCTCCTTCCTGCTTGTTAAATGTTCTGGATTGTTCCCATCCGGAGGTGTCTCATTTCCAGGAGATCCATGGGAACGTACTGCCCTCCTCCTGTGACATTGCCAGAAGACAGGGAGACGATAAATACCTACCCTTCTGAGCGTTTGCCTAAGGTATGGTACCTCAAGCCTTAGAGCCTTATATTTAGCTTCCTCATAGACATCATAGTGATCGTGCCATAAGCCAAATTTCTTCAGGCTATGATGCAGGGAAGGGAATACAGGATAAAGCCACCTTTCTATTTGCGGGCTTTGCATTACACAATGGTGGGATTATGGAGTAAAGACACCCCCATACTCTCTTTGATATTGGTGGACAATATACGAAGTCAGTCAGTAATGTTTGCTTTGTGCAGTATTTAGGTTACCTGGTTATACCAAGATAAGGAAACTGTGTGTTGGACACCTTATGCTAGCGGGCAGGAACCTCGAGGAAACCGTTATGTGTTTTGTCTTTGTACGTCATTTATATGTATATTCATGCAGCACTTTGTATTAATTGGGTACCCAGAGCTCACTCCTCACCCTATCTTGCGCCGAGGACGGCTTCATTTAAAGTAACGGGGTATGTAACATCCTGAAGTATGTCACTAAACTTCTGGTCACCCTGCTATATGATGTTAAAGTGTTAATGTGTTTCCATCTGATGTAATATAACCGTGCATTGCCAATGTATGCATTTCTATGTCTGTATTGTATATATTTGCTGTAATTCTTGATGTCCACCAGCAGGTGGCAGCAATATGTAGGCAGAACATAGTTAATAGCTTCTAGACTGGAACAGACCATTCCAGGCTAGCTCCCCCCTATCTGAGGAGGAGTGGAATGTTCCCACATCCTACTTCAGAGGGAGGAAAGAAAGTTCTAGCAGTGTTCCAGCCACCCCCTGTTAAGGTAGGCTGTGCGAATAGGAGCTCCCAGAAATTGGGACCCCAACCAGGGATCCAAGCCTCCCTGACGCCCAAGATCAACCTCCCCAGCCTGAGTCCCTTACCTCAGCCGGTGGACAAGAAAGCAGCCATCTTTAGAACTATCAGATCTCCAGGAAGAAACCACCATACCCTGCGAGCAGTCCTGTAAGTACAGATTCCAGAACAAGGAGAAGATAAGTACCTCCACAGCTAGTCAGGCCCAAATCAAGCAGACCTCAGACAGAGCAGAAGACATATACCTGCCAGATTCTTAAAGGCGTATGTACTAGATGCAGAATATATATATATATATATATATATATATATATATATATATATATATAATTCCTGCCACATATTGCCAATACCTGCTGGGATCCTAGACTATTGCTGTAAATTGTATGGATCTAAAGCTGCATATAATAACATCAAGTAAAGACAAGTTGGACCCTATTATCTGTGTGGAATTCCATCGTTCCTCAGTTACTCCTATTAACAGCACTCAATTTGTTGCATGTGAGCCAGGATACAGGAGTCCAGCCGTACTACAGGTAGGAGACACCGTTGACACAATACAGAGACAATATCCCCCTCTGGCATTCCTCACCTAGTACGTGTGCTCATACCATCAAAGGGCCCTTCTACAGTACCTGCGCAAGCTGAAACTGGCGTCACGAACTTATTTACACCTAAATCTGACCCACTGCATAGCATGCCCACTGACCCAGTGTCCTGCTCATTGCACATGTGTCCCGTAACATCACACGTGCCCTGACCAACGCAGTTACTGGGAAAGTCCACTTAACCACGGACACATGGACAAGTGCATTCGGCCAGGGACGCTACATTTTCCTGACGGCACACTGGGTGAATGTTGTGGAGGCCGGGAGCGAGTTGTACCCTGGGATGGCACAGGTGCTACCGACGCCAAGGATTTCGGGCCCTACGTCGATCAGGGTTTCCGCCATCACCTACGTTAGTGGCTTCAAACCCCACTTCTCCTCCTCTGCCTCCTTCTCCACTTCCACCTCCGATTTATCCACGTGCAGCACCAGTCAGTCATCAGTCGGTAGCTGGAATCAGTGGAGCACTGCAGGGCGGAAGCGGCAACAGACCGCTCTGAAGCTGATATGCTTAGTGGACAAACAGCACACCGCCGCAGAGCTGTGGCAGGGGATAAGAGACCAGACTGAGCTGTGCCTCTCACCACTTAACCTACAACCAGGCATAGTTGTGTCTTATAATGCCAGTCAGGGCCGGCACTTCCATATAGGCAAGCAGGGCAAATGCCCCCGGGCCCCTGAGTTCTTAGGGGCCCCCCACGCCGGCCCGCAACTAACTATATTTTCGTGGTGGCAAGTGGGGGCACCGGCGGCAGGACAGTCACACAGGGAGATGAGCGCTTCCATTGTGGAAGCGCTCATCTCCATAGTCATCTGTATCGCCATCCTCAGGACAGCAATACAGATGGAAGTGCTGTGGGGCAGGGGAGGGAGAAGTGTGTCCCTTCCCCTTCCTCTGATAGGCTGCAGGCACTAGGCCGGCACCCTATCAGAGGCCGTCATCGTGCCGCCTGAGCCGTACAGCACGGGACACAGGCCGGAAGAGGCCTGCATTGTATCGCTGACATGGAGGTAAGTATAAGTGTTTTTTTTATTTTTTATATGTGTAAAATACTGGTGGCTACTTGCACATGATGGTGGGGGCCTCTGGCTACTGGCACATGATGGGGGGCTCTGGCTACTGGCACATGATGGGGGGGCTCTGGCTACTGGCACATGATAGGGGGCTCTGGCTACTGGCACATGATGGGGGGGCTCTCGCTACTGGCACATGATGGGGGGGCTCTGGCTACTGGTACATGATGGGGGGCCTCTGGCTACTGGCACATGGTGCTCTGGCTACTGGCACATGATGGGGGGGGGCTCTGGCTACTGGAACATGATAGAGGAGGGCCTCTGGCTACTGGAACATGATGGGGGGGCTCTGGCTACTGGCACATGATAGGGGCGCTATGGATAATGGCACATGATGGGGGGGTCCTCTGGCTACTGGCACATGATATGGGGGGCTCTCGTTACTGGCACATAATGGTGGAAGGGCTCTTATTACTAGCACATGATTGGGGGGCATCTATGAGGGCACATTTTACTGGCACATTATTGGGGGACATCTATGGGGGCACTTATTACTGGCACATTATTGGGGGCACTTATTACTGGCACATTATTGGGGGCACTTATTACTGGCACATTATTGGTGGACACTATAGGGGCATCTACTGAGGCCACAAAGAACGGTTATTTTATATGGGGGCTCTGTATAGGGGCATTTTATACACATTATGAGGGGTACTATGGGAAAGCAGGGAGAGGAATACTATGGGGTCATCTACGGGTGCACTGAGAAGGGGTATTTTATACTTACAAATTATGGGGTACACTGAGGGCATCTACTTTGGGCATATATGGGGCATTTTATACTGGTACATTATGGGGGGCACTAGGAGGAAGGGGGGAGAGGAGCACTCTGGGGACATTTACTGGGGGCACTATATAGGGGTATTTTACACTGGCACATTATGGGGGCACTATGGGGACATTAGCTCAACTGGGGGCATTACAAGGGGGTATTTTTTGCACTGTCACATTATAAGGAGAATTATTTCTACTGGGTGGGGCCATTATGGTGGGATTTATTACTCCCCCGTGGTATGAGCCCACTAGTAGCAGCACCAGCCTCTCTCTGCTCTGCTATCCCTCTGCCCATTCTCCAAATCCTTATTATGAAATATTTCTCATTAGGATAAAACACATCAGCTCCGCCGAGCCCCCGGCCAAAGTGTTGAAGTGGCGTCCGAGATCCCCAAGGGCCAAGACAAGTAATTGTAAGTTTTCATGTGAAATATATTTATGTTATACACATATAGCATATACTGTGCCACACAATATACAGTTTCTTCTGTAAAAGTCATTAAGTGTCATGGGTGGGGGGCCCTTATTGTTTTTCACCCCAGGGCCCCATTTCACCTAGAACCGGCCCTGATGGCGGAAGCTTGGTGGCAGCTTTGGAGCTCTGCAAGCTCAGACACATTCCATGCCTAGCCCACGTGTTCAACCTTGTGGTTCAGTGGTTTCTCAAAATGTGCCCCAATTTGCCTGAGCTACTGGTGAAGGTGCGCTGCGTGTGTGCACATTTCCTCAAGTCATCAACAGCTTCAGCTGGTCTGTCAACGCTGCAGGAGCTCCACATTCCACATGTTGGCCAGGCTTTCTGAGCAGCAGAGGGCAGTAGTGGAATACCAGCTGCAACATGGTCGTAGCCTTTCCAGTCAGCTTCCTCTATTCACAAGCGAGGAGTGGGCATGGATGTCTGACCTCTGTGAGGTTTTAAGAAACTTTGAGGAATCAACACAGATGGTGAGTGGCGATAACGCTATTATCAGCGTAACCATCCCACTTCTGTGTCTACTCAAACGCTCGCTGCTCACAATTAAGGACAACGCTTTGCATGTGGAAGGGGTGGAAATGGGGGAAGACATTACACAGGGTGATAGCCAGACCACCCTCAGCGTGAATTGGACGATGAAGAGGAGGAGGAGGAGCCGGAGACGGTTACCTCCGTTACAGAGTGTAGTACCCATGGAAGTTTAATTCCATCTGTTCAGCGTGGGTGGGCAGAAGTGGAGGAAGAGGATGAGGAGATTGAGAGTGATCCTCATGATGACGACAGCAAAATCTGTACTCTGGCACACATGGCTGACCTCATGTTAGGCTGCCTTTCCCGCGACCTGCGCGTTATACGCATTTTAGACAACACGGATTACTGGTTGTTCACCCTTCTCGACCCCCGCTACAAAGAGAACTTCTCATCTCTAATTCCTCTGGTGGAGAGGACGAGCAAAATGGTGCAATACCAGAAGGTCCTTGTGGAAAAATTGCTCCAAAAATTTCCATCTAACAACGCTGGCGGCAGAGTACGTAGTTCCTTGGCCAACCGAGGAGGGGAGACAAGGGGATCACACAGCAGTTTCAACAGAGGCAGGGCAACACTCTCCAAAGCCTGGGACAGTTTCATGACACCCCGCCAGCACCCTCACCCTGATGTGAGGCCTAGTGTCACAAGGAGGGAAACATTTTGGAAGATGGTGAAGGAGTACATAGCAGACCGTGTCAGCGTTTTCAATGATCCCTCAGTGCCTTACAACTACTGGGTGTCCAAGCATGAACTGGCGCTCTATGCCTTGGAGGTGCTGGCCTGCCCTGCTGCCAGCATTTTGTCTGAGCGGCTATTTAGTGCTGCTGGTGGCATTATAACAGATAAGCTTATCCGCCTGTCAATTGAAAATGCTGAAAGGTTGACTCTTATAAAAATGAACAAGGCCTGGATTGACCATGACTTCTCGACTCCACCAGATGAAAGCTGAAGAACATAAAGGCACTTTAAATGTGTTTTTTATAATGTACTGAATACACTGCATTACCATGCAACCCTTCCACCACAAACAAGGGTATATGGTTGAAACTTCCTTTTCTCATTCTCCTTTTCTTCCATCAAATCAACACATGCTTATTCATCGCATATAATGCCCTTGCATATATGTCCTTCGCATATAATGTTTTACAGGGTCAGCTCAGCTGCAGGCCCTCGCATATAATTTTTTAAAGGGTCAGTTCACCAGCAGGCCCTCGCATATAATTTTTTAGAGGGTCAGCTCACCAGTAGGCCCTTGCATATAATGTTTTGCAGGGTCAGCTCACCAGCAGGCCTTCGCATATAATTTTTTAGAGGGTCAGCTCACCAGCAGGCCCTCGCATATAATGTTTTACAAGGTCAGCTCACCAGCAGGTCTTCACCTACTATCTTTTACAGGGTCAGCTCACCTGAAGGTCCTCGCATATAATGTTTTAGAGGGTCAGCAAGCAGCGTTTTGGTGTCCGCATCCAAAGCGGAATGGAGGGGGAACGGAGCCAATCTGATGCATTCTGAATGGATCCTTATCCATTCAGAATGCATTGGGGCTGAACTGATCCGTTTTAAACCGTTTGTGAGATCCCTGAAACGGATCTCACAAACTGAATTCAAAGCGCCAGTGTGAAAGTAGCCTAAGCCTCACAAAGTGACTTCAGACCTGAACTGGTCATTAAAAAGTGTGTTTTGGAAATTTTCTGAAAAATTTCAAGATTTGCTTCTAAACTTCTAAGCCTTCTAACGTCCCAAACAAAGAAAATGTCATTTACAAAATGGTCCAAACATGAAGTAGAGATATGGGAAATGTAAAGTAATAGTTATTTTAGGAGGTATAACTATCTGTTTTAAAAGCAGAGAAAAATAAATTTTGAAAAATGTTAGTTTTTCCAAATTTTTTGTAAATTTGGTATTTTTTTAATAAATAAAATGAAATATTTTGACTCAAATTTACCACTGTCGTAAAGTACAATATGTGATAAGAAAATAATCTCAGATTGGCTTGGATAAGTAAAAGCTATAAGTAAAGTTAACACCACATAAAGTGGCACATGTCAGATATGCAAAAAATGGCATGGTCCTTAAGGTGAAAAATATCAGGGTCGTTATGGGGTTAAATAAGTAATTCAATCTACCTAGCTAAATATATCCCTAGACTGTCCCTGCAAGACCCCAGGATGACTGGCCAATCCCTCCTGATTGGCTGTCAAGCAGACTGCAAAGCATTGTGGACAAGCCCATCGCCGGCCTCGGGTCATGTGATCCTCTGTCTTTATCCTCTCTGCCCTGTTACCCTCACAAGTGTACTGAATTTTAAACAGAAAAATAGTAGGCACTGTTTTGTGCAATTTGTCCAAAGTGGATCACCAAAACTTCAGATTTGTTTGGAAGAAGAATTTTTGTAAAATTTGCGATGAATCCAATTTGTTTAGATTTGATTTACTCATCTGAAGTAAGGTAGCAAGGGAACAAGAGAACAGAGCTCAGGCCCCCAGAGTTATTAGACTATAGATCAGGGGTGGTTTAGCCTTAAACTCTACAGGGAAACTTTCTGGTAGGCCGATGCCCATGGGGCCACCTGAGCCCTCCTTTTGGCCAACAAGTGGCAGTCTTTAGGGATGTATTTTGTGCTGCTGGGGCAGTATATTGAGATGCACTGTGGAATTTGGCTCTGCTGAGGTGGTATAATGTGCTGCAATATGGTATTGCTATCCCTGCCTTCTGTCAATTTGGTCCCGACTACAAAATGGGGCCGCTTTTAGTTTTTTCCAAGGGCCGCTTTACGTTCCCAGTCCGCTGGTTACTATTGTGTGCTCTACACTGGTGTCTACAGTATGTCAGTAAAGTATGGCTATTGTACAACTAACAGCCCTGAAAGTAATGCGTGTTTGAAGTCTGAGCGAGTCTGGTCTAATCATGACAGATGTGCCAGCCTCTGCCTCTTGGTGTTTGTTCCCACCAGCAGCTGTGCACAGATTTTGGTATTCTCTTGCATTTTGATATGTTTAGCTTATTGCTCAACCAGTAGCGTGGAGTCTGATGGTTTGTTCCCTAGGTCCAAAACTTCACATCTGCTTCTGTCAATCATCAGGAGACCAGCAATATGTTTACTACAAGGAGGCATCTCTGTTCTCTCACTTTTGTATAACATCACAGTGATGGAGTGAGAAATTAGTAACATAATACATGGGAACCACAGTGTCTTTTCCAGAAGTGAGGAGCTTATGAATTATTAATGCAGCCATACTGCTTATTCTCCAGGACTTTAGTCAATGAAAATATTGCAGAAATTTGACCTAATTTACATTGGTTAACTATCATATTTAATATAGAGATAATTTAAAGGTATTATGGGTGATTTGGCCCCAAATAAGCTTAGAGGATTGTTCAGGTAAGAAAAGAGAAGAACTTGAGACTGTTGTCAGATATCCAGTGTAACGGATTTGCTCATGAACTGCATTCTGCAGCCTGTTATGTATCGGAATACATGCAGGTTGCAGAAGTCAAATGAAACAATATAACATTTTAACCCCTTCAGGAACAAACCATTTTTTGTTTTTGTTTTTATTAAAGAGGACCTTTCACCCATTATGACAATGTGAACTAAGTATACAAACATGGAGAGCGGCGCCCGGGGATCTCACTGCACTTACTATTATCCCTGGGCGCCGCTCCGTTCTCCCGTTATGCCCTCCAGTATCTTCACTCACTAAGTTATGGTAGGCGGAGATTTCAGTCACTAAGTTATGGTAGGCGGAGTCAGCCCTTGTTCTGCTGTAGCGCTGGCCAATCGCAGCGCACAGCTCACAGCCTGGGAGGTTCTTTTCTCCCAGGCTGTGAGCTCTGCAATGCGATTGGCCAGCGCTACAGCAGAACAAGGGCAGACTCCGCCTACCATAACTTTGTGAACGAAGATACTGGAGGGCGTAGCGGGAGAACGGAGCGGCGCCCGGGGATAATAGTAAGTGAAGTGAGATCCCCGGGCGCCGCTCTCTATGTATGTATACTTAGTTCACATTGTCATAATGGGTGAAAGGTCCTCTTTAACTCCCTGCCTTCTAAAACCCATAATCCTGTTTACTTTTCCATTCATGTTTTAATTTATTTTATTTTTTTGTGGGACAAGTATTTTTTAATGGCACTATTTAATTTTAAAAGACTGGGAAAAATTATGCTTCCTTATTCTATGGATCAGTATGACTACATCAATACCAAATTTAGATAGTTTTTATTATGGCTTGTTTTGGTATTATATTTTATTATGTTTTAATAAATAAAAACCTTTGAAAAAAGTAAAATTTTCTTAGCATTGCAATATTTTGAGGGCATATGTTTTGCGAGCGCAAGCTGTAGTTTTTGTTCTCACCATTTTGGGGTATGTACGAGTTTTTCATTAGGTTTATACATTTTTTGCATGCTCTTCGTGACCAAAAAACATAGATTTGGCCATTTATATTATTTTTCTGTTAGCAGCGTGTTTTTTTTTCATGAATTTATTTTTGTATGTCAAATTAGGAGTGGAGGTGATTTCAATTTTAATTACTTTTTTCGATTTTTAAAAATATTTATTTTTTAACTTTTTTTTTTCAGTCCCCCTAGGGGACTTGAACATGCTATTGTTTAATTACTTATACCAATGGTTTACTATTTGCAATCTACGAGCATCATGTTGTAGGCAGGGCTTAAAGGGGTTGTGCCAAAGTTTATAAGTTATCCTCTATCCACATGAGAGGGACCAAATAGCTTATCGGGGGTCCGACTGCTTGGACCTACAGGGGTCCTGTTTCCGTGTTCTGCTACAGCGGCAGGTGGAGCATGTGTCCTGTCCCTCCATTCATTTTCCATGGGAGTGCCGGAGATAGCCAAGTACAGTGATATCTCCTGTGGTCCCATAGAGAATGAATAGTGCAGTAAGGTTCATGCTCAACCTCCTGCTCCAACAGAATGGAGAACTGGACACCTGTTCTTGGGATCATTGGGGGTCCCCACAATCGGACCTCCAGCGATCAGTTAGTTATCCCCTATCCCAGGGGCGTTGCTAGGTTAAAACATTTGGGGCCTGGGCCCCTGATGTTTTGTCCCAGGCCCCGAATGTCCTGCCTGCCAGCTAGATACAACTGTAATACCGTCCTCAGGACGGCAATACAATTGAATCTAATGCACTGGAAAAGCTGAAGGATCTGTGATGACATCACAGGTCATATGACCAGTAAAACAGGCAGTCGTTGAAAAGGACCTGTGATGATGTCACCATCATGTGACCAGTGCAGAAGAGGGTGGCAGTGAAGAGGAGAAGTCCTGGGAGAAGCAGCTGTGGTGATGTCTGCTACATGAGGAGACATAAGTGAAGGGAGAGGCAGAGCAATGCTGGGAGTTGTGGTTATTTAACTGGGACTGTATGTTAGCGCTGAAGGGAGGGATGTTATTTACATGGGACTGTATGTTGATGGTGGCTGTAGGAGGGAGTGATGTTATTAACATGGGACTATATGCTGGAGGGGGCTGGGGGAGGAAGTGATGTTATTTACATAGGACTGAATGTTGGGGGGGCGATGTTATTTACATGGGACTGTATGTTGAAGGTGGCTGGTGGGGGGAATTATATTATTTACATGGGACTGAATGTTGGAGGGGGCTGGGGGAGTGAGTGATGTTATTTACATGGGACTGTATATTGATGGCAGCTGTGGGAGGGAGTGATGTTATTTATGAGACTAAATGTTGGAGGGGGCTCAGGCAGGGTGATGTTATTTACATGGGACTGTATGTCGAAGGGGGCTGGGGGAGGCAGTGATGTTATTTACATGGCACTGTATGTTGATAACGGCTGTGGGAGAGAGAGATGTCATTTACATTGGACTGAATGTTACAGGGTCTGAGGGAGTGATGTTATTTACATGAGACTGAATGTTGAGGGGGCAATGTTATTTACATGGGATGTAGTATAGTATGTTGAAGGTGGCTGTCGGGGGGATGATGTTATTGACATGGGACTGAATGTTAGGGGTTGATGTTTACATGGGATTGCATGTTGGAGGCGGCTGGGGAGGGGGTGATATTATTTACTTGGGACAATGGTGAAGGCAGCTGGGGAGGAGGTTATTTACATGGGATTGTATTTTGGAGGGGGCTGTAGATAGAGAGGGATGTTATTTACATAGGACTGCATATTGGAGGGGGCTGGATAGATGGTGTGATGTTATTTACATAGGACTGTATTTTGGAGGGGGCAGGAGAGATGGTGTGACGTTATTTACATGGGACTGTTATCACCTTTGGGGACACTGTAGGGGGCAGTATTACTAATGGAGGCATTCTTGGGGAACATTATCACTGTTGGGGGAACTGTAGGGGGCAGTATTACTAATCAGGGCACTCTAGAAGGGAATTACTATTGGTGGTACTATAAGGAGAACTATTACTATGGGGGCACTCATTTTTCTTCAGGATAGTATTTGGGGTATTGGGGAGCACAGTGAGCAGCAGGATAACACTGTGGGGACTCCAGGTTGGGGGATGATGATAGAAATGAGGAAGCTAAGATGTCTGTGTGTCACACTCTGCAGAGACGAGGCGTTGCTGAAAGAAGTTGTACAGACCAAATGGAGAAGATGATGACAGAGAGGAGGAGACGTCACCTGGAGGCACTGGATGTGACAGGTATGTACTGCTGTCTAGCAAGTACAGGAAAATGCGGGTGGAGGGTCGATTTAGAGAACTGGGATAACGTATAACCTTGTCACAATCACTGTAATAAGGAATTTATAATAGCAGACCAAGGAGTTTTCACAAGACCCCAGGCTGTCCTAGTACCTGATTGGCACCCATAGTTGCCAACTGTCTCAAATTTGGTGGGATTGTCCCTGTTTTTCAGAGACAGTCCTGGCAATTGTGCGCTGCTTACGACCAAAAATGGGCAGGGTTAGCATAAACCCCACATATAAGTGAGTGTTCCAGGGCAGGGCTGGGGCATTACCAGGGATGAGGCTTATATGTCCCGATTTTATCAACTGAAACGTTGGTAAGAATGGGCACCCTGCAATTTTAACATAGGGAGGGAGGGGGCAACTGAGGACAGAGGGAGCCTGTTTAATTACTCAGATGCCATGGTAGCTATTGACCATGGCATCTGAAAGGTTTAATGGCCAGGAATGGAATATGGGGCCTGTGGTGAGAAGGTGCTATGGGGTCTGTGGTGAGGAGGAGTTTGGTAGGGAGTAAAGACACATCATGTTAAAGAGACAGAGTAGCCCAGAAGTTCATACAAGAGACTAATGAAAATGTGGGTAAAACATGGTGGTAGAAACTTGATGTTAGGAGACCATTACTGAATTTGCTCTGGGGCCTTCTAAATTCTAGTGAAAAATACAAGCATTGTTCATGCTTTCCATATCTTTCCTATATGTATTCTCTCCTTTCTGTACTCAGGGTATAAATATCCTTTGAGACCGAACTTCTGTCTCACTGTCTTAGATTAGAAATTGTGTGGGAAAGGGACAAATAATGAATGTCCTCAGCTAAGAGCAGGACCTGTTCTCATGGTTTCTAACTGTAAGCATAAAAACAGCAATGGATAAAGAGTATTTTTTGGTGTACCCGATGTGACCATCTCCAGCCATGAAAGGGCACCTGTCAGCAGATTTGTACCTATGACACTGGATGACCTGCTACATGTGAAGCTGAAGGCATCTGTGTTGGTCCCATGTTCATATGTGCCCGCATTGCTGAGAAAAATGATGTTTTAATATATGGAAATGAGCCTCTAGGAGCAACATGGGCATTCCCATTACACTTAGAGGCTCTGCTCTCTCTGCAACTGCCGCGCTCTCACACTTTGACAGAACCAGGCAGTGAAAACGTCATCATGGCTGCCCCTGCCAATCAAAGTGGAGAGGGCTTGGCAGTTGCAACGTCCATTTTGCTCTTCCATCGGGTGATCTGCGGCACTGTTACATGGGCCGATTATCAAGAACAAGCGTTCAGACTAAAGTTTGTTCCCGATAATCAGGTCAACAACTGGTCTGTATTAATCCGCCATTATACACAGCAAACAATCTGAACAAGCAGAGCTGCAGTGTAATGTATGAGGGTAAAAACAACAGCTTGAGCTTCAGAGCCGTTGTATTTCCAACAACCTCAGAATCAAACTAGAAATTGAACAGATGATAGCCAGATAAAGGCGAGCATTTGTACTCTGTTATCTCCATAGAGTTGAATAGATTGCTGAACACACTTGTATGTTTTCTGCCCCCTTTGAATGCAGAGCATGGGCCCCTATTCTTGTGATCAGCAGAGGAACCAGCAGTCAGACCCCCGCCAATCAGACTCTATCTTGTGGAGTAGTCTTATAATATAGGAAGTCTTAATGGGACAACCCTTTAATCTGTGGGAGAACCAAGAAGTAAGTATTCCTGTGACGGTCACGTACACTACACACAGGGGGGAGGATAGTGACCACTGCGCTCCACCCTCACCCCTGGCCCTGCCTACTTGCCTCAAAAGTCCTAATGACAGGGGACAACTAGACAGCAGTCCCTAACTTAGGATAAGTGCTGGGAAGAAAGACAAGACAAATAACGGAATGTGAACGGACCGGGTCAGAACCAAGAGAGCTACGCAGTACAAAGGGTTAAGCAAAGAATGGTTAGGAGAAGCCGGGGTCAAATACCAGGAGAGTAGAGAAGTACCAGAGGAGTCCGCAAAAAGTAGTCAGGTGGGAGCTGAGGTCACAATACCAGGAGGGATGCGCAGTACAGGAGGAGCAGGCAAAGGATTGTCAGGGAACAGGATCAGGTGAGTAATCAGTAGTCCAACAAATAGCCAGGAACCTAGAATTAACAGGCAACCTGTGGCCAGCAGGCTGCCTGTAATTATAGTGGGGTCTGAGGGTCGTGTGACGTGGCCAGCGACAGACAGACAAGTGGAGCACCGAGTGATCTCTCTTCGGGTCCATACCCCTTCCAGTGAATCAGGTACTGTAAGGAATTACGCACTCTCCTGACATCCACTATGTTAGACACCACATACTCGACAGCATCATTAACAAGAACCGGCGGAGGCGAGGCTTTCGACGGTACAACAGGTTCAAAATATTTTTTAAGTAGAGATTTAGGAAATACATTATGAATGTGGAACAACTCGGGCAGCTCCAACTTAAACGATACCGGATTAATCACCTCCGTGATCTTATACGGTCCAATAAAACTAGGAGCAAATTTTCTAGAAGCTACCTTGAGAGATAGTTTCTTGGAGGACAACCATACTTTATCCCCAACCTGAAAGTTTACCCCCTTGGAACGTCTCCTATCGACCTTGAGTTTTTGGGAACTTTGAGCCTTTTCTAGGTTCGATTGAACCCGGGCCTAAACTGTGCACAGTTCGAAGGAGAATTTATCCGCTTCAGGGTTAGAGGAGGAGACGGAAGACCCAGAATGAAAACGGGGATGAAAACCATGGTTACAAAAGAAAGGAGAGACCCCAGCAGAAGAATTAACACGGTTATTCAAAGCAAATTCTGCCAACGGAAGGTATTTAACCCATAATTGCTGGTCATCAGCAACATACGACCTCAGGAATTGTTCCACAGACTGATTAAGGCGTTCAGTCTGCCCATTACTGTTAGGGTGGTAGGCGGAGGAAAAAGACAACGAAATCTGACATCTTTGACAGAAAGCCCTCGAAAATTTGGACACAAACTGCACACCCCTGTCAGATACAATATTTTCCGGGATACCATGTAACCGTACAATTTCTTTCACAAAAATAGACGTCAGGGTCTTGGCATTCGGGAGTTTAGACAGAGGAATTAAATGAACCATCTTGCTAAACCTATCGACCACTACCCAAACCACAGTCTTACCCTCCGCCAGCGGCAGGTCAGTAATAAAGTCCATCAAGATATGGGACCAGGGTCTACTGGGAATGGGTAGGGGTCGTGGGTTACCACCAGCGCGAGTCCTAGGTGTCTTAGACCTAGCACAAACCTCACAGGCTGACACGTAGGACTTGACATCCCTAAATAGAGTGGGCCACCAATAAGATCTAGAAACCAGCTCTCTAGTGCCCTCAAAACCAGGATGTCCACAAAAGGCAGAATCATGACACTCACCCAACAGCTGGAGACAAAATTGTATGGGGACAAACAACTTATCTGTTGGGGTGGTTGCCGGTGCCAGATGTTGTTCAGCCTTAATGAGAGCCGAGATATCTTGGGTTAAGGCTGCTATGAAGATATTTGCTGGTAGGATAGATTCAGGCGGTGCCTCTGTAGGCTGAAAATCATGGAAGCTCCGAGATAATGCATCAGCCTTCACGTTTTTACTTCCAGGCCTGAACGTAATGGAGAATTCAAAACGAGTAAAAAACAGTGGCCATCTAGCCTGACGGGGATTCAACCTCTTAGCAGATTCGAGAAATATAAGGTTCTTATGGTCAGTGACAACAGTTACACAATGCCTTGCCCCCTCCAGAAAATGCCTCCACTCCTCAAATGCCCACTTAATGGCCAGCAACTCCCGATTCCCTATGTCGTAGTTTCTCTCGGTGGAAGAAAATTTTCTGGAAAAGAATGCACACGGTCTCAGGTTAGTTAGACTAGCAGGACCTTGTGAAAGGACTGCTCCTGCGCTGTCCTCAGACGCATCCACCTCCACAATAAAAGGTCTCTCCTGATCTGGCTGGATCAGAATGGGAGCGCTACTAAATGCCTTTTTTAGTGTTTCAAATGAAGTAATAGCCTCAGTAGACCAGTTATCCAAATCCGCCCCTTTCTTAGTAAGGTCGGTCCACGGTTTAGCAATTACTGAAAAATTCTTAATAAATTTACGGTAGTAATTGGCAAAACCTAAGAACCGTTGTAAGGCCTTTAATGATGAAGGCCTTACCCATTCCTTAATAGCTAGTACCTTACCAGGATCCATCTTGAAGGCGTGAGGGGTCAGGACATGCCCTAGAAACAGTATCTCCTGTACACCAAAGACACATTTCTCTTGTTTGGCGGACAACTGTTTCTCCCTCAACACCTCTAATACTTGTCTAACATGAGACACATGAGATTTGAAATCAGAAGAAAATATCAAAATGTCGTCAAGATAGACAATGACAAATTTACCTAAAAACTCTCTAAGAATATCATTCATAAAGTTTTGGAACACAGCTGGGGCATTGCTGAGTCCAAAAGGCATAACCTGATATTCAAAGTGTCCTGCCGGAGTATTGAACGCTGTCTTCCATTTGTCTCACTCCTTCATTCGGATTAGATTATATGCCCCTTTCAGGTCAATCTTAGAAAACCAGGTTGCCCCCAGAACCTGGTTAAATAAATCCGGAATCAATGGGAGAGAGTATCTATTCTGGATAGTGATCTTATTCAATTTCCGGCAATCGATACAAAGCCTAAGACCACCATCCTTCTTCTTAACAAAGAAAAACCCCTCTCCCATAGGAGAGACAGAAAGTCTAATGTGCCCCTTACCGAGGCTTTCCTTAATATAATCCTCCATGGCCTTGCGTTCGGGCTTAGAGAGATTATAAATACGCCCCTTAGGAAACCTGGCACCTTCTACTAACTCTATGGCGCAATCATAAGGTCTATGGGGTGGTAGAACCTCCGGGGTAGGTGATGAGAACACATCAGAATATTCCCTAATGACCGTGTGTAATATATCAGATTCTACTGAGCCCCAGCTTGTACCACAGACAAGCACGAGTCACACTTAGGTCTCCATTTCACCAACTCCCCCCTGGACCAATCAATAGTGGGGTTGTGTAATCGGAGCCAAGGCAACCCTAGTACCACCTCGACCGGTAAGTTCTCCAGGACTAAGAGGGAACATTTCTCAGAGTGGCACACCCCCACAGTTAAAGAAATCTCTGAGGTACATGACCTCACCATACCACCTACCAGGGGAGTGGCGTCAAGAGCCATGACACGGATAGGTGTAGGAAGGAAAAAAAAATTGGAATACCCAGTCTAATGGCGTACTCAGCGTCAATAACCCCCAGAGATATTGTTATAGGTAACAAAAGCTTACATTTTGTAATATCAGGGTGTACCTGGTCTTTAGGTTGCCTTTCCTTGGGAGACTTAACGGACAGGGCCTTCTTAGGACACTGGTTGATCCAATGGTCAGGATCTCCGCAGTAAAAACACACTCCACGTCTGCGGCGCAGATTCCCTTGAGTCATGCCGACCTGCATGGGTTCTTCGATAGAGACCTCAGCGTTGTTTCTGGGATAGACCTCAAGCTGGACCACCATCTGAGAAGAGAACTGTCGTTCCTGTCGTCTCTCTCTAACCCGTCGGTAAAGTTGGACTACAAGGGTCATCATCTCCTCTAGAGTCTCTGGAAGCTGATAACTCACTAGAAGATCCTTTAATTTATCAGACAGACCTGACCTGAACTGACTCTTAAGTGCTGGTTCACTCCATCCTGAGGGAACACACCACCTTCTGAATTGGGTGCAATACTCCTACGCAGGTAGATCGCCCTGAACCAGAACCTTTAGAGCAGTCTCGGCTACCAGTGTCCTGTCTGGTTCATCATACAGGGTACCCAGGGCCTGAGAAAAACCCTCCACTGATGTTAAACAACTGGTGTCAGCAGGTAAAGAAAATGCCCAGTCTAGGGGATCACCCTGTAACCGGGAAATGACAATGCCCACGCGTTGACTCTCGGGGCCAGAGGATACGGGGCGCAAACGGAAAAAAAGTTTACAATTTTCTTTAAAGCAAAGAAACTTCTTCCGATCTCCAGAAAAGGGCTCAGGAAGCTTAATCTGGGGCTCTAAATGTGGACTGGAGGCCTTGTCCTAGCTCAAAAGAACAGAGTTTCTCCCCTAGCTCCTGCACCATCTGCATCAGGTTAGAGACATGATCAGTCAACATGGTCAGTCAGGGTCACCAGAGGACTCATGATACAGTGGTTAGGTTACAGTCTGTTAATCTGTGATGGTCACGTACACTACACACAGGGGGGAGGAAAGTGACCACTGCGCTCCAACCTACCCCTGGCCCTGCCTACTTGCCTCGCAAGTCCTAATGACAGGGGACAACTAGACGGCAGTCCCTAACTTAGGATAAGTGCTGGGAAGACAGACAAGACAAATAACGGAATGTGAACGGACCGGATCAGAACCAAGAGAGCTACGCAGTACAAAGGGTTAAGCAAAGAATGGTCAGGATAAGCCAGGGTCAAATACCAGGAGAGTAAAGAAGTACCAGAGGAGTCCGCAAAGAGTAGTCAGGTGGGAGCCGAGGTCACAATACCAGGAGGGATGCGCAGTACAGGAGGAGCAGGCAAAGGATCGTCAGGGAACAGGATCAGGGGAGTAATCAGTAGTCAAACAAATAGCCAGGAACCTAGAATTAACAGGCAACCTGTGGCCAGCAGGCTGCCTGTATTTATAGTGGGGTCTGAGGGTCATGTGACGTGGTCAGCATCACATGACCGACAGACAGACAAGTCGAGCACCGAGTGATCAGCTTGGCACTCAAGGCAAACCTAGGAGCAGGGAGCCTCCCAGCCAGCAAAGCCGCCCTGGGAACAAAGCCAAACACAGATCCTCGCTCCCGAAGCTAAGCAGCAGGTCTGCAGCTGATGGGAGACCAATTGCGCCTTTGGCGCCCCGTGAAAATTCCCTTCCTCTACAGCTCTGCTGCAGGGAGAAGTCACATGGAATTTCCCATGAACTTTTTTCTAATAGAGTACCAAAAAGTTTGAAGGAGGCAGCATGGCAGCGCATGCATGCCCAATCGCCAGTCCATTCAAATAGCAGACAAAGGGACCCTATTATTGTGACTGGTGGGATCCCAGTCACGGGGCCCTCAGTGATCAGACAATTATCACCTTGAATGGGTGATAACTGTTATTTGTGGTAAAACCCTTTTAAGCATTACAGAACCCTGATTTCTATCAATCAGCACCATCAGGGGATCCCTCCTGTTACCTGGTACTCGAAAATGGGGAGACAGTCTCTTACAAATGACCTCTTAAATAAATAGTAGCTTACTCAGTATACTTTACTTACTTATACATTTCAAGGTCATAAAACATTTATTTGGAGATGGCTTTTAATGTGTTTTTTTTTTTTGTTTTTGCTGACAGATATAATCAATTATGTAAAAAAAAAGACATCTCAGTCTCTCACAAACCCTTGATCTTTAATGCAAGAAGTGCCTTCATGGTCCAGCGGGATTATCAAGCAATAAATCTGGACAATTCCGGGCAAAGCAGTAACAACAAATTGAACAACAGATTTTATGCAACTCATATATATTCGGTGGTCTTATTTAAAGGGTCACTGAGCTTTGGTAAAACATTTCATATGTCATAGAGACATATCAAAAGTTTTGATTGGTGGGGGTCCGAGCACTAAGAACGAGGAGAGAGAATCTTGCACATATCTCTCTCGTCACTGCAGGGATAAAATCGAGGCGGCCAATAGACCATTATAGAGTCAATCTGCTTCAGCGAGGAGAATGCAATATGTACATGCTTCACTATCCTTGTTCTAGCGATCAGTGAAGGTCCCAGCACTCAGACCCCCACCGATCAAAACTATTGATATGTCTCTATGACATATCAAATGTTTTACCAAATTCAGTGACCCTTTAACCACCTCCGGACCGCCTAACGCAGGATCGCGTTCCGGAGGTGGCAGCCCTGCGCACAGTCACGCATATATGCGTCATCTTGCGAGACGCGAGATTTCCTGTGAACGCGGGCACACAGGCGCGCGCGCTCACAGGAACGGAAGGTAAGAGAGTTGATCTCCAGCCTGCCAGCGGCGATCGTTCGCTGGCAGGCTGGAGATGTGTTTTTTTTAACCCCTAACAGGTATATTAGACGCTGTTTTGATAACAGCGTCTAATATACCTGCTACCTGGTCCTCTGGTGGTCCCCTTTGTTTGGATCGACCACCAGAGGACACAGGTAGCTCAGTAAAGTCCCACCAAGCACCACTACACTACACTACACCCCCCCCCCCCCCGTCACTTATTAACCCCTTATTAGCCCCTGATCACCCCATATAGACTCCCTGATCACCCCCCTGTCATTGATTACCCCCCTGTCATTGATCAAACCCCTGTAAAGCTCCATAAGACGTCCGCATGATTTACAAGGATGCACTGATAGATGGATCGGATCCGCAAAACGCATACGGACGTCTGAATGAAGCCTTACACGGGCGTGATCAATGACTGTGGTTATCACCCCATATAGACTCCCTGATCACCCCCCTGTCATTGATTACACCCCTGTCATTGATTACCCCCCTGTAAAGCTCCATTCAGACGTCCGCATGATTTTTACGGATCCACTGATAGATGGATCGGATCCGCAAAACGCATCCGGACGTCTGAATGAAGCCTTACAGGGGCATGATCAATGACTGTGGTTATCACCCCATATAGACTCCCTGATCACCCCCCTGTCATTGATTACCCCCCTGTAAAGCTCCATTCAGATGTCCGCATGATTTTTACGGATGCACTGATAGATGGATCGGATCCGCAAAACGCATCCGGACGTCTGAATGAAGCCTTACAGGGGCATGATCAATGACTGTGGTTATCACCCCATATAGGCTCCCTGATCACCCCCCTGTCATTGATTACACCCCTGTCATTGATCAACCCCCTGTAAAGCTCCATTCAGATGTCCGCATGATTTTTACGGATCCACTGATAGATGGATCGGATCCGCAAAACGCATCCGGACGTCTGAATGAAGCCTTACAGGGGCATGATCAATGACTGTGGTTATCACCCCATATAGACTCCCTGATCACCCCCCTGTCATTGATTACCCCCCTGTAAAGCTCCATTCAGATGTCCGCATGATTTTTACGGATGCACTGATAGATGGATCGGATCCGCAAAACGCATCCGGACGTCTGAATGAAGCCTTACAGGGGCATGATCAATGACTGTGGTTATCACCCCATATAGGCTCCCTGATCACCCCCCTGTCATTGATTACACCCCTGTCATTGATCAACCCCCTGTAAAGCTCCATTCAGATGTCCGCATGATTTTTACGGATCCACTGATAGATGGATCGGATCCGCAAAACGCATCCGGACGTCTGAATGAAGCCTTACAGGGCTATGATCAATGACTGTGGTTATCACCCCATATAGACTCCCTGATCACCCCCCTGTCATTGATTACCCCCCTGTAAAGCTCCATTCAGATGTCCGCATGATTTTTACGGATGCACTGATAGATGGATCGGATCCGCAAAACGCATCCGGACGTCTGAATGAAACCTTACAGGGGCATGATCAATGACTGTGGTTATCACCCCATATAGACTCCCTGATCACCCCCCTGTCATTGATTACACCCCTGTCATTGATTACACCCCTGTAAAGCTCCATTCAGACGTCCGCATGATTTTTACGGATCCACTGATAGATGGATCGGATCCGCAAAACGCATACGGACGTCTGAATGAAGCCTTACAGGGGCGTGATCAATGACTGTGGTTATCACCCCATATAGACTCCCTGATCACCCCCCTGTCATTGATTACACCCCTGTCATTGATCAACCCCCTGTAAAGCTCCATTCAGATGTCCGCATGATTTTTACGGATCCACTGATAGATGGATCGGATCTGCAAAACACATACAGGCGTCTCCCTGGAGCCTTCCAGGGGGGGTGATCAATGACTGTGGTGATCACCCCATATAGACTCCCTGATCACCCCCCTGTCATTGATCACCACCCCTGTCATTGATCACCCCCCCTGTCATTGATCACCCCCCTGTCATTGATCACCCCCCCTGTCATTGATCACCCCCCCTGTCATTGATCACCCCCCTGTAAGGCTCCATTCAGACATTTTTTTGGCCCAAGTTAGCGGAATTATTTTTTTTTTTCTTACAAAGTCTCATATTCCACTAACTTGTGTCAAAAAATAAAATCTCACATGAACTCACCATACCCCTCACGGAATCCAAATGCGTAAATTTTTTTAGACATTTATATTCCAGACTTCTTCTCACGCTTTAGGGCCCCTAGAATGCCAGGGCAGTATAAATACCCCACATGTGACCCCATTTCGGAAATAAGACACCCCCAGGTATTCCGTGAGGGGCATATTGAGTCCATGAAAGATTGAAATTTTTGTCCCAAGTTAGCGGAACGGGAGACTTTGTGAGAAAAAAATTAAAAATATCAATTTCCGCTAACTTGTGCCAAAAAAAAAAAATTTCTATGAACTCGCCATGCCCCTCATTGAATACCTTGGGGTGTCTTCTTTCCAAAATGGGGTCACATGTGGGGTATTTATACTGCCCTGACATTCTAGGGGCCCCAAAGCGTGAGAAGAAGTCTGGTATCCAAATGTCTAAAAATGCCCTCCTAAAAGGACTTTGGGCACCTTTGCGCATCTAGGCTGCAAAAAAGTGTCACACATCTGGTATCGCCGTACTCAGGAGAAGTTGAGGAATGTGTTTTGGGGTGTCATTTTACATATACCCATGCTGGGTGAGAGAAATATCTTGGTCAAATGCCAACTTTGTATAAAAAAATGGGAAAAGTTGTCTTTTGCCAAGATATTTCTCTCACCCAGCATGGGTATATGTAAAATGACACCCCAAAACACATTCCCCAACTTCTCCTGAATACGGCGATACCACATGTGTGACACTTTTTTGCAGCCTAGGTGGGCAAAGGGGCCCATATTTCAAAGAGCACCTTTAGGATTTCACAGGTCATTTACCTACTTACCACACATTAGGGCCCCTGGAAAATGCCAGGGCAGTATAACTACCCCACAAGTGACCCCATTTTGGAAAGAAGACACCCCAAGGTATTCCGTGAGGGGCATGGCGAGTTCCTAGAATTTTTTATTTTTTGTCACAAGTTAGTGGAAAATGCTGATTTTTTTTTTTTTTTTCATACAAAGTCTCATATTCCACTAACTTGTGACAAAAAATAAAAACTTCCATGAACTCACTATGCCCATCAGCGAATACCTTGGGGTCTCTTCTTTCCAAAATGGGGTCACTTGTGGAAAGAAAAAAAAAAAAAAAAAAATCATCATTTTCCACTAATTTGTGACAAAAAATAAAAAATTCTAGGAACTTGCCATGCCCCTCACGGAATACCTTGGGGTGTCTTCTTTCCAAAATGGGGTCACTTGTGGGGTAGTTATACTGCCCTGGCATTCTAGGGGCCCAAATGTGTGGTAAGGAGTTTGAAATCAAATTCTGTAAAAAATGACCTGTGAAATCCGAAAGGTGCTCTTTGGAATATGGGCCCCTTTGCCCACCTAGGCTGCAAAAAAGTGTCACACATCTGGTATCTCCGTACTCAGGAGAAGTTGGGGAATGTGTTTTGGGGTGTCAGTTTACATATACCCATGCTGGGTGAGAGAAATATCTTGGCAAAAGACAACTTTTCCCATTTTTTTATACAAAGTTGGCATTTGACCAAGATATTTATCTCACCCAGCATCGGTATATGTAAAATGACACCCCAAAACACATTCCTCAACTTCTCCTGAATGCAGAGATACCAGATGTGTGACACTTTTTTGCAGCCTAGGTGGGCAAAGGGGCCCATATTCCAAAGAGCACCTTTCGGATTTCACTCGTCATTTTTTACAGAATTTGATTTCAAACTCCTTACCACACATTTGGGCCCCTAGAATGCCAGGGCAGTATAACTACCCCACAAGTGACCCCATTTTGGAAAGAAGAGACCCCAAGGTATTTCGTGATGGGCATAGTGAGTTCATAGAAGTTTTTATTTTTTGTCACAAGTTAGTGGAATATGAGACTTTGTAAGAAAAAAAAGAAAAAATAAAAATCATCATTTTCCGCTAACTTGTGACAAAAAATAAAAAGTTCTATGAACTCACTATGCCCATCAGCGAATACCTTAGGGTGTGTACTTTCCGAAATGGGGTCATTTGTGGGGTGTTTGTACTGTCTGGCCATTGTAGAACCTCAGGAAACATGACAGGTGCTTAGAAAGTCAGAGCTGCTTCAAAAAGCGGAAATTCACATTTTTGTACCATAGTTTGTAAACGCTATAACTTTTACCCAAAGCATTTTTTTTTTACCCAAACATTTTTTTTTTATCAAAGACATGTAGAACAATAAATTTAGAGCAAAATTTATATATGGATGTATTTTTTTTTGCAAAATTTTACAACTGAAAGTGAAAAATGTCATTTTTTTGCAAAAAAATCGTTAAATTTCAATTAATAACAAAAAAAGTAAAAATGTCAGCAGCAATGAAATACCACCAAATGAAAGCTCTATTAGTGAGAAGAAAAGGAGGTAAAATTCATTTGGGTGGTAAGTTGCATGACCGAGCAATAAATGGTGAAAGTAGTGTAGGTCAGAAGTGTAAAAAGTGGCCTGGTCTTTCAGGGTGTTTAAGCACTGGGGGCTGAGGTGGTTAAGAATAAAACCAGTTTTTAGCCTTAAGAATGGGAAGATTTTTTGTTTTTCCCACGAAACATAAATGAACTGCCATGGAATGACTCGTGCTCCATTAGGCCTCTTTCACACAACCTTTTTTTTTCCGTTTTGCGGGCCGTTTTTTGCGTTCCGTATACGGTCCGTATACGGAACCATTCATTTCAATGGTTCCGCAAAAAAAACGGAATTGCCCGCAAATCACGTTCCGTGGCTCCATTCAAGTCAATGGCCCCTTAAAAAAAACGAAACACATACGGAAATGTATCCGTATGTCTTCCGTATTCGTTCCGTTTTTTGCGGAGCCATCTATTGAAAATGTTATGCCCAGCCCAATTTTTTCTATGAAATTACTGTATACTGTATATGCCATACAGAAAAAGAAACGGAAAAACGGAACGGAAACGGAAACACAACGGAAACAAAAAATGGAACAACGGATCCGTTTAAAACGGACCGCAAAACACTGGAAAAGCCATACTGTCGTGTGAAAGAGGCCTTAGTCAGATACAGCACACAGGAACAGAACAACTGAATAATCAAGGACTGCTAGATTCCCTCCAGCACATGCCCACTGTGGCGAGAAACAGAGCATTGCATCCTGTTGCTAGGGATGCTGTCGCGTCACCAGGGGGCATGGGTTCGCAGCATATCTTTCCTGGGGTGGTCACGCCAAAGCTTGAGATTTCGCCGCTGGAGCCCAGACAGGAAAGTTAGTGACACCAGCCATTAACAATGCAGGCCAGCTATACAGGGCATCTTCATTACAATAAAAAGAGGCAGTTACGGCCTAATTGTTTGCATGGTACTCAGCTGCAGCTGGCCGCTCCCTGAATGGCACATGACTGTGCCATGTGGTCGTACCCTTAGCCACATCATTAAGAGGTTTGGAGTTATGAGAGAGGTAAGTGCATATGTACAAAGTTTAGAGATTGAAAATAGGAACAAAAAGATGTATTAACCCCTGTACACCAGAAAACTGGCGTCAGATTGTTTCAAATCGTTGCGCACTCCCATGCTTGTGCAAAATTATTGGACTTTTTGGGGTCTAGAGCCCCACTTGCCACTTTTCCAAACAGTGTTTGGAGGAGAAGGGGTATCCAGCCCAGCACTGTTATTATAATCTACACCAGGTCATCTGAAACAAAGCCATATACATCGTAAAGATCTTTGAAGTATCAGTCATATTGCCCCCTTAACAGATCCAGCATGCAACAGTTCCACCAAACCCAGAACGAGCTTGCAACAGAGCCTCCATACCAAGGAAGGCTAGCCTGAATTATTGCACATAAAGAGAGCTAGCCTGCAACAGTGCCCATATCACACTGCCACCCAGAAACACTGAATGTATAAGGCTAGCTTTATACACGTCCGGCAATCCGGTTCAGTTTACCCCCCGGAGTGGTTCAAGAAATGCCAGAGGAGAACTGAAGTTAGAACTGATCCCATAGTTTTCTATGGGATCGTTCGTATTCACCCGGAACATCACTGATAATGCTGCTGGATGTCAAATAGCACCGGACAGATAATGCTGCATTCTGTCTGGTGCTATCAGTCCATAGACACAGTGAAGTGCATTTCACATATCGTAAATCAGTTGTGTCTGGCTCCCAGCCTAAAGCAACTGACTGGACGAAACTGATATATGTGAAGCAGGCCTAACAGAGGTAGCTGCAAAAATGTATCTGTAACAGAGGCACCTGCAACATTGTATCTATAAGAGAGGCACCTGCAACATTGTATCTATAAGAGAGGCACCTGCAACATTGTATTTATGAGAGGTGCCTGCAACATTGTATTTATAAGAGAGGCACCTGCAACATTGTATTTATAAGAGAGGCACCTGCAACATTGTATCTATAAGAGAGGCACCTGCAACAATGTATCTATAAGAGAGGCACCTGCAACATTGTATTTATAAGAGAGGCACCTGCAACATTGTATCTATAAGAGAGGTGCCTGCAACATTGTATTTATAAGAGAGGTGCCTGCAACATGGTATTTATAAGAGAGGTGCCTGCAACATGGTATCTATAACAGAGGCACCTGAAACACTATCTATAAACAAGGCAGCCTGAAACATTGTATTTGTAACAGAGGCACCTGCAACACTGTATCTGTAACAGAGGAACCTATGGCATTGTATCTATAAAGGAGGCTGCCAGAAACATTGTATTTGTAACAGAGGCACCTGAAACATTATATCTTCAAAGAAGTAGCTGCAACATTGTATCTGTAACATATGGAGACTGCAGCATTTGCATCTATGAGAGAGGTAGCTCCAACATTGTATCTAAAACAGAGGCACCTGCAACATTGTATCTGTAACGGGTAGCATGAAACATTACATTTATCACAGAGACAGCTGCAAACAATGCACTTATAACAGGTCTAGTTGGGAACAGTGATGATATAACAGAGTCAGCCTGTAACTATTCCAGCATGACAGCAACAGCATGTAACAGTATTTCCACAACTGGACGAATGTGCAACAATGTCCTAGGGCAGAAGCATGGATTGTGGCCACCACACATAACCCATCACCTAGAACAACCTAGGTGCTAAGAAACATGTACCACAGGTTGGGAAATCATGCAATAAGGAATACCTACACCAGCCATCATGAGGTTTCTCCATAGGTCCCCCACTGTTCCTTATGTTCCTGCTACTGATCTCAAAAACACTGGGGTCAAAATAAATACTCCAGTTATTTCAATTTCTTTTTTTCTTACCAGTCTCATCCGCTCTACTTACACTATCAGTATGACCTTTGTTGGGTCACAATGCTATAAATACCCATGGACCATCTAAACTCTAGTTCCAAATAAATTACTCTAAAAGTAAAAAGGTTCATTTAAGGATATATTTCCTAAAATTGAACTATAATTTTTTTGGATGGAATTAATCTGTAAATCTTTCCAGAGGATTGATTTCGCTTTACTGGAAAACTAAAGCAAAAAAATAAATAAAATACAACAGCTGTCAACATTAAGAAGCCAGCCATAATAATACAATTTATGACTTTCCTATGGCTGCTCTTTCCTAGCATTAATGACAATAAAACATACATTGATATAAATGGATACAGTCAACACTACAATAAATTGATCCTCTTGACCAAGAGGATAATTGATTGAAAAATTGCAACGCTCGTCTGTTACCACAATCTGGCAAATCTTACGACTAAAACACCCTGCCAATTACCGTTCATTCTGACATGTCAAAACTGATCACTTCACCACTGACAGAACTTTGGGAGCAATGGATGTAAATGCAGCGTAAAAGCCTAATAAACAACCCTTAGTTATGCGTCCTGCGGTAATTTATGCTCCAGCATTTCAGCAACGCAAGTCAAATAGCAACTACATAAAGTCCGGTGGGAACAGGAAAGCTACATCTCAGCCTATGTGGCTGAATATTTTCTGCTAAGTTTTCTCAAGCATATCTAATCACTGACACCTGTTTCTCTTCATTAACCCTTTGCAAGTGACGGCCTTTTAAAAAAATTAAAATAAAAAAATTCCCAGGGAAGAAAGACCTTATTCTCACTCTGGTAATTAATTATTCTTCATGCACAAACAGTTGCAGATACATATTAAAAATATTAAGAAGTGATACAAAAACAAATAAATTTGAACGCTGCTCTGCCAGGTTTTTACATTCCAGCCCGTCATTTGTCATGTCCTGATTAAATAATTTACCCTTGAATGAAAAAGTGAGACTACTGTGGAGCCATCAAACAGACGGGATGGGGTTTGGGACCGTAGGAGAGGTAAGAGTAAATAAGACCGACGGTTTCAATAATGTAGTTTCACAAACAAAAAGGAATCTCCACAGGCATTAATCCTACTATCCCACAGTAAGTGAGCAATTCTACTTGGACGCTACATTTTTATCCTTGGCTTGGAGCCCTGGACACAGTGTAACTCCAAAACAGATATAGGAGTGAGCCAGGAGCAAACTGAGGGTTTCTCAGTGGATTAAAGTCAACCAGCCACAAATCCTCATTTGTAATTTACTATATTCTGACGTGACCTTCTGCAAAAATTCAACACATTCTGGGTTTGAGAACTGAAAATAAAATATGATAAGCAAGAAATGCAAGCATATAAATCACTCTGATTTAGTAGATTAAAAACTTAACTCTAGTGTTGGCCAACTTGCTAACTCTCCAACTGTATGTATGTATCTACAATAGTGCAATTCCAACACTAACAATCAATTCAAGACAGTACTGGATTTACATCTAAGACGCTGGTAGGTACGGGCCCCTTAGGCCTATCCCTACCAAATAGACTGTCCACATATTACGGATTTGTAATACATATATATAACAATGCCATACAGTCCCCGCATAATACTGCATACAGTACTTTAATACTAGATTTATCTGTATATCTCACCAGCCTGTAGGCCTAACATGTCTAATTCTGTAGGACCCTCCCAAAGTCTATGGTGGGTAATTATGTGACGCTCCCTTCCTGCTTCTTGAATTCAAATGTATTTCCATCCTAAAGCAATTTGATCATGAGAAAAGAACATGGCCACTGGCCACCACAAAGAGGCAGTTTTTCGGCAGGTATTTTCTGCTGCTGGGGCAGTATTATGTGATGCAGTGTGGTATGTGGCTCTATTTGGGTGGTATAATATGCCTCAATATGATATTGCTGGCCCTATCTACTTGTGTTGAGCTTGCCTTCTGTCAATTTTGGCCCCACCACAAAATAGGTTCACATTTTTTTTACCGGGACACTTTAATTTTCCAGTCCACCCCTGAGCAACACTATTATCTACAAATAGAGCCCCAGCACCTTTATATCAGAATTTAATGGAGACTACTACAAGAAATATGCTCCTTTCCACAGGCACTTGCCCATAGTAGAATGCCTCTTACCCCCCCCCCCCCCTTTACAGGCTTTTTCCTCAAAATGTAGTGATCAAGTGTAAAAAAAAAAGTAGTGATATACAGTAGTACAGTATATAGGCTATGTAACTTGAACATTTACAAAGTACCAGACCCTGTGAAAAAGACACAGCACTGAAACATAAATGTTTGAAGTGAACAGGCACAGGCATGGATTCAGGTCAAAGCTCAAGTCCAACATGAGGCAAACCGTGGAAAGGAACGTACTGCTGCTAGTTTAATAGTTCTAACTGAACACTGTGAAACTGAGTAACATTATAAACCAGACTAAGTGGATTGTTATAGAAAATTCTGGACACATGGGCAACTAAATTAAAGGGGTTGTGTCATCTGAGACTTTAGTGGCATATCACTAGGATACGCCAACAACGTCAGAAAGGTCTGGGCCCTACGTCTAGAACCTACTCCTCTCTCTAGAACGCAGCCCTAAAGTGAACGAGAGCACACTGCACATGTGTGGCGGGATCTCCATTCACTTCCATGAGAGCTCAGAAAATAGCCAAAGCGGAAGTCCCAAAGAAGTGAATGCGGAGTGCACCGCACATTCACGGCCATTTCTCTATTGGGACTGCATTTAGCTATAATTGGAACTCCTATAGGGGTGAATGGAGAGTGGGCACACTTGTGTGGTTTACTCACTTTGGGGGCCCAGTTCTATAGATAGATGTGGGTCCCATAGGTATATGCCACCAATGTTTCAAATAATACAACCCCTTTAAATTAAACTTATTTGCCTGATTGATCCTTGTCCCCCGACATTGTCTGTCGTGAAAAAGTCGGTAGTTTCCCAAAAATAATAGACTTTTAGCTCAACCTGCCATTCTTGGTTGGTTTGGCCGACAACACCCTAATGTAAGCCCAACAGAGGATCCTTTGGTAGTGGTGGCTATTGCTGGTGGGATATTCTGATACTTGCTAATATGTCAATTTGGAAGATGATCAGTCTAAAACTTAACTTTTAATAGATATGCATATAGAAAAATAGGTCCCAATATTAAGATACTTAGATATAAACTCAATACATCTATGGAGTATTAGTAGGAGGTCCTTGATACATTATAACACTTAGTGGCCAAGAGTACTTAAGATATAACAGTACAGTGCTCGGCGGCACTTCAAGTGTAACCATTGGTCCTACCGCTCCAGTAGAAACGATCCTTGTCCACCAGTGGCCTCGCAATGGTAGATGTCGTCCGAGGCTAAAGAGGATGACAAGGAAGGGTTAGGGAAGCTGGCCACCTTGCCCTGGATTGCCCTGCAAGGTCTTACACTAAACCCTGATCACCTAGTCAAGGACCCCCGCGACCAGATGCTACAGGAACCTAACCCTGGAATTGTGCGTCCTAGAAAGCCCTCTCCTGCCTTATCCCTACATGCACGTTTCGCTTTAATGATGAGTAGAAAGCTTATCAGGGGAAACGCAAGGGAGCTGTGGGCTGTTTGGTAGCTGGAACGCAAGGAGATAGATACCATACATGCCGCCCTGATACCAAAAGATTGTCCAGAGCCAAGGTGGGGCTTCAATTGGACATAATAACAAAGTAGCAGAGGGAGGACAATTATGATGCCCTTCCTCCTACAAGAGCAATGGGTTATAGACCTGATGTAGTCTGTGGCAACGCTGGATCCCGCCACCATTTAAACGCTAACCCCAAAGCGAGGCTTGGTCAGTGTCCCACCCCTACTACGTCACGCTGCATGTCACGCATGCGCGATTAGATATATCCACATGACAGAAGAACGGAGTGCTAAGCGGACGATGGTGAAAACAATGACGTCACCACGTCGTGATTTACACGAGACCAGAATGAATTGGCTGCCGGGCGACCGTGACGCTCTCCCTGGCCCCTGTCATATGCGCGGCCACTGGTATGTGGTCACGCTACCGCATATGTATATGGCATTTGTGTCAATTTAAATATAATAGAAGTTTGTTGAATATGTCGGCCCATAGAAGCCAAATGGAGGAGGGTGCGGGCAGGAATTAGGGTCACCCTAGGTGCCGCTCACTGCGAGGCAACCATGCTATATTAAAACAGGTGCGCCAAGCAGGGAATGGCATCAATGGCACCACAGAAAGAGGGGAGAAGGGGAGTAAGAGGTCTAGGTCAGTCTCAGATAAAGCAGCTGAAGTTGAGCTGCTCGTTAAGACCCATGGGTGAGACAGTTCGTAATGTAAATATCCAGCGGGCTTCGTGCTGGAGTAGAATGTGATACCAATCTCCTCCACAGAGTGGGCGTCCAACTTTTTCAATTCCCATGGCTTTTAGACATCTTGGGTTACCCTGGTGACAATCGTGAACATGTCTGGACACCACTGTGTCTCTTCTATTCTCGATGTCACCAAGGTGCTCGCCCAGTCGTCTGCGGAGTTCACGCCTCGTCTTCCCTATATACTCGATACCACACTTATAGGTGATTTTATAATCACCTGTGGAGGAGATTGGTATCACATTCTACTCCAGCACGAAGCCCGCTGGATAAAGTACTAGTAAAGAGATATTGCAGGAGATAGTCAGGAGGTAGGCTGGAAGGTGGAAACAATACAAAAAAAAAGGTAAGATTTGTTTGATTTAAAGTTACAAATTTATTTTTTTATTTTTTTCTCCTCTTTAAAATGGCAGACTTGGTTCAGTGCAGGAATTGTTGTGCATTTATTTCATGTTCCACTCTTTGGAGATTCGGATGCTGTCAGATCTGTAGACAGTTCTCCTTACTGCAGCAGGAAATTGCATTTTTGAAAGCTGAAATATTTAAATTATCTGTTAAACAAACTCCAGCTAGGACTGCTGCAATGCCACTGCCACAGAGGACCCCCAGAAATGGCAGATGGGTTAATGTAGGTTCTGGAAGTCTAAGAGTGGTGGATAGAAGACATGTCCCACAGTCGGTGGTTCTCCATAATTCATTTGCAGCACTCTCAGAATGTAAGGACAACATGGATATGGACTCAAGCACAGAGGGTGAGAAACCATCGACTCCTATGTCTAATGTATGCAACAAAAAAGATAAAGTGAAGTCTCAAAGGATGCAGCTGTTGCTGGGTGATTCAATCATAAGAAGTGTGGAGCTTAAAGAAAATGGTTTTGTGAGATGTCTCCCTGGGGCTACTGCTAGAAGAGATAGAAGACGTATTATTAATATTGTTAAGCAAGCAAAGCAGGAAGGGGACGTGGATGTTCTTGTCCATCTAGGGACAAATGACCTGGCTTGCAATGAAGTGTCAGAGGTGAAAAAATCTTTTATCACACTTGGTAATGACGTACAGGATTTTGCATCCACCATTTCATTTTCTGAAGTTCTGCCTGTGCATAATGTTCAGAATGATAGGCAGAGGCGCATAAAGGAGTTCAACATATGGCTTGGTAAATGGTGTCAAGAGCAAGGATTTGGCTTTGTTTCTCATGATAGCTCTACTTGGAATAGAAAGGAACTGTACAAAAAAGATGGTTTGCATCTTTCTCTCAAAGGAACAAATGTACTTAGTGAACAACTCCAAGAATTTGCGAAAGAGTATTTAAACTAGGAAGGGGGGGCAAAAGAGTGAAAATAAAAGAGTCCAATTGCCCCCCGAAACAATGCCAGAACAGGCCAGAAGCACTGAGGTTAAGAAATGATAAGCTCAGAGTCCTGTCTACAAATGCTCGCAGTTTAGGTAAAAAAATCAATGAACTTGGGTCAATAATGGCATCTGAGAATGTAGATTTAGTGGCTGTTACGGAGACATGGTTTAATGAAAGAAATGACTGGGACATAACCATACCAGGGTACTCTTTATACAGAAGAGACAGAGAAGGCAAGAAAGGAGGAGGAGTGGCCCTGTATGTGAAAGATAGCATTAAATCTAACCTAATACAAGTTGGTGAGGCCAACATAGAGTCAGTTTGGGTTAAGTTGCAGTTTGCTAACCATGCAGTAACTCGTGTAGGTGTGATATATAGACCACCTGGTCAAGTTAAAGAACTAGATGATCTACTAGTTGAAGAAATAGCTAAAATGACAATGAAAGGAGAAGTTATCATTATGGGAGATTTCAATCTTCCAGATATAAACTGGAAAACCAAAATAGCAAGTTCTACCAGGAGTACAGATATTCTAAATTCCCTACTGGGGTTATCTCTACAACAAGTGGTTGAGGAGCCAACCCGGAGGGAGGCCATTTTGGATTTGGTATTCACAAACGGGGATTCGGTATATGATGTCATTGTAGGCGAAACCTTGGGATCTAGTGATCACCAGTCAGTGTGGTTTAATATAAGAACTGTGAAAGAGTCCCACCACACAAAAACAAAAGTTTTAGATTTTAGAAAAACAGACTTTTCAAAAATGAAATTAGTCATAAATGAGTCCTTATCAGACTGGAACGGATTACATGGAGTCCAGGAGAAATGGGACTACTTAAAAGGTGCATTATTGAAGGCAACAGAAAATTGCATTAGACTCGTCAGTAAAAGCAAAAAAAGGAGGAGACCAATGTGGTACTCAGCAGAAGTGGCCCAAATCATTAAAAATAAAAAGCTAGCATTTTGTAATTATAAAAAAACCCAGAGCAATGAAGATAAGGAAATCTACAAGATTAGGCAGAGAGAGGCCAAGCAAGTTATAAGAACTTCTAAAGCGCAGGCAGAAGAAAAACTAGCTCAGTCTATGAAAAAAGGGGATAAGACATTCTTCAGATATATAAATGAAAAAAGGAAATTAAAACAAGGAATAACTAAATTAAAAACAAAGGACGGAAGGTATGTAGAAGAGAATAAAGGGCTAGCCGACTGCCTTAATGAATACTTCTGTTCAGTTTTTACAAAAGAAAAAGGAGAAGGACCTCCACTAGAAAGAATGACTATTAAATCGTTTGATGCATGTATCTTTACAGAGGAAGATGTTCTAAGTTTGCTGTCTAAGGTGAAGACAGATAAGTCACAGGGGCCTGATGAGATACACCCAAAATTATTAAAAGAGCTTAGTGGTGAGCTGGCAAAACCGTTAACAGATTTATTTAACCAATCATTAGTAACAGGAGTCGTCCCGGAAGATTGGAAATTGGCAAATGTCGTGCCCATTCACAAGAAAGGTAGTAGGGAGGAATCGAGCAACTATAGACCAGTGAGTCTGACATCAATAGTAGGCAAATTAATGGAAACCCTATTAAAGGATAGGATTGTGGAACATCTAAAATCCCATGGATTGCAAGATGAAAAACAACATGGGTTTACTTCAGGGAGATCATGTCAAACAAATCTTATAGATTTTTTTGACTGGGTGAATAAAATAATAGACGGTGGAGGTGCAGTAGACATCGCATATCTAGATTTTAGTAAGGCTTTTGACACTGTCCCACATAGAAGACTTATCAATAAACTGCAGTCATTGAGCATGGACTCCCATATTGTTGAGTGGATTAGGCAGTGGCTGAGTGACAGACAACAGAGGGTTGTAGTCAATGGAGAACATTCAAAACAAGGTAATGTTACCAGTGGGGTTCCACAGGGATCTGTACTGGGACCGATTTTGTTTAATATCTTCATAAGTGATATTGCAAAAGGCCTCGCTGGGAAGGTTTGTCTTTTTGCTGATGACACAAAGATATGTAACAGGGTTGATGTTCCTGGAGGGAAACGCCAAATGGAAAAGGATTTAGGAAAACTAGAAGAATGGTCAGAACTCTGGAAACTGAAATTTAATGTGGATAAGTGCAAGATAATGCACCTGGGGCGTAAAAACCCAAGGGCAGAATATAGAATATTTGACACAGTCCTGACCTCAGTATCTGAGGAAAGGGATTTAGGAGTAATTATTTCAGAAGACTTAAAGGTGGGAAGACAATGTAATAGAGCAGCACGAAATGCCAGCAGAATGCTTGGATGTATAGGGAGAGGTATAAGCAGTAGAAAGAGTGAAGTGCTTATGCCGCTGTACAGAACACTGGTGAGACCTCACTTGGAGTATTGTGCGCAGTACTGGAGGCCATATCCCTAGAAGGATATAGATACTCTAGAGAGAGTTCAGAGAAGAGCTACTAAACTAGTACATGGATTGCAGGATAAAACTTACCAGGAAAGGTTAAAGGACCTTAATATGTATAGCTTGGAAGAAAGAAGAGACAGAGGGGATATGATAGAAACTTTTAAATACATAAAGGGAATCAACTCGGTAAAGGAAGAGAGCATATTTAAAAGAAGAAAAACTACCACAAGAGGACACGGTTTTAAATTAGAGGGGCAAAGGTTTAAAAGTAATATAAGGAAGTATTACTTTACTGAGAGAGTAGTGGATGCATGGAATAGCCTTCCTGCAGAAGTGGTAGCTGCAAATACAGTGAAGGGGTTTAAGCATGCATGGGATAGGCATATGGCCACCCTTCATATAAGATAGGGCCGGGGGCTATCCATAGTATTCAGTATATTGGGCAGACTAGATGGGCCAAATGGTTCTTATCTGCCGACACATTCTATGTTTCTATGTTTCTATAAATTACTCCTTGAGTCCTGCAACTGATAAAGTTCCTAATAGGGAATGCCCGTTTTAGATTAGAGCTGTAAAATGTTTTGCCTTTCTGTACTATATAGTACAGGCTATGCAGCCACTGCATCTGAAGCTGCCAATTGGTCTGCCACATATGATGGCTGTGCTGACCGTACAACAGGGATTCTCATGAAGCATTGGCCCATTCTCTTAATGGACCCGGACATCAGGGAGGTGATAAATGAGTATCCTCAAATCACATTTAGGAGGGGCAATAGCTTGAGATATGTTCTCGTCCACAGCCACTTTACCCCTGCCCCCCAGCAGGGGACCTGGTTGGATCGCAGACCAATTGGCAGCTTCAGATGCAGTGGCTGCATAGCCTGTACTATGGTACAGACAGGCAAAACATTTTACAGCTCTAATCTAAAACGGGCATTCCCTATTAGGGACTTTATCAGTTGCAGGACTCAAGGAGTAATTTATAAAATCACCTGTGAGTGTGGTATCGAGTATATAGGGAAGACGAAGCGTGAACTCCGCAGACGACTGGGCGAGCACCTTGGTGACATTGAGAACAGAAGAGACACAGTGGTGTCCAGACATGTTCACGATTGTAACCAGGGTAACCCAAGGTGTCTAAAAGCCATGGAAATTGAAAAAGTTGGACGCCCACTCCGTTTTATGATTCAGGTGGTCATAATCACATTTTGAGTTATCTTATTGTTTTTGTACATTGACTAGTCTTGGCATGGCAGGTTTTTTGGCTGTCGGCCTGAATACAGAGTCATGGTTGGATGAGGCCAGGGAGGTGTTCTCTGATAAGTCTTATGTGCAGAAGAAGTTTACCCCATCCTTTAAAACCGCATTCAAAGAACTAAATAAGTTGTACAAGGAACACCTGTCAAGCTGGTGGGAGGTGCAAAGCTTGGACAACTATATTAAACATGGAATTGTCCCTAGGGGCCTAAGAATAGCACTTACTCCTGTTTATAGACAGAGGAGCCCCGGACTTACAGGCTTTGGTAATCGGTGGGAACAACTAGCCACAGATAGCTCACTAAAGTTCATGACGCTATTGCTGGAAGAGGAGAAAATTAACCTTCAAAGTTTGGGGGAGAAGCTGAAAGCCCAGATCGAGGTTACTAAAACTTTCTCCCAGGATTCAGATTTCAGCAATAAAGAAAAGTTATTACAGACATCTATTGAGAAATACCAATTTTACTTGAGAGAACGTAAGCACAGGCAGTTCACCAAGGACTTGGTGGAGTTTAAGGAGAATAAAGCCTATTCCGTATTGAAGGAAAAGGCCACTATCAGAGAGGTCATATCCAAACTATCTACTACTGAGACTGACCTCTCGGATCGTGAAAGGGAACAAACAGGCACATCTATCAGGAGAAACAAAAATTCATACAGAAGAGGTAGGGGAAGGGAAGGGGAGGGGACGGGGTCAGTCGCAGAATTTTTTAGACCAAGCAGTAACATACCCTCTGAGAAACAGATCCAAAACGCGGGATCAACAGGCCCCTAAGTAATCAATTTATCCCACAGGACATTGAATGATACTAAAATGACCATTCTTAGTAAAAGCTTATCATTCGTCCCGACAAACCACTTTGATGCCTTTGCTTGGACTAAAGATTTACGTCTATTTGTCCGCAAATTAAGATGGCACAAATTCTTTACAAATAAGGATGAGGGGCTGTGTCAGGACTTGGGTATCCCTTTCAATATGTTACATGATGTAAGGCTGCTGCACGGATTAGAGGAGGTTGACAAGAGCTTGACAGGTGAGGGCCCGTTTACCTCACTTAGAAATAAGAGCACCAAGATGCCCCCCTCAAGTGATATATCTTGTCTGGATGTCTTCCTCCAACTCGTGACAGCAGACCTCTCTAAGGTGAGCTCATCTTTAGAGTTGAGCTGACACCTGGATGTTCGGGTTCGACGAGTTCAGCCGAAATTGAAAAAAAAGTTCGGGTTCGGGACCCGAACTTGACCCGAACTTGACCCTGAACCCGAACCCCATTGAAGTCAATGGGGTCCCGGACTTTTGGGCACTAAAATGGCTCTAAAATAGTCCTGGAAAGGGCTAGAGGGCTGCAAAAGGCATCTAAATGTGCTTAAGAGCATAGCAACTGTTCTGCAAACAAATGTGGATAGGGAAATGACTTAAAATAACATAAAATACAGAAAAATTAAAAATAACAATCTGGATCTAGGAGTAGGAGGTTGAGGAGGCGGTGGATGGGTGGATGTGGCAGTGTAGGTTGACGTGGCGGTGTAGGCGGAAGTGGCGGTGAAGGAGGAATAGGTAGCCAACACTGATTTGTGTTATTTTTGATTTTTAAATTGGCGTATCCCCCAAAATATTGGGACATATAAGAAAATAAAACAAAGAATAAGTGCACTTGAGTGCAAGAATGGATGGTTGAGGCTGGTATAAATGTCTATTCTGCACAAGGTACGGACAAGTCCTGTGGGATCCATGCCTGGTTCATTTTAATAAACATAAGCTTGTCCACATTGGCTGTGGCCTGTGATAATGCTCTCTGCCGTGCTAAACACAAGTTCACACTATACACTGGCTGCAGGGCAGGTCAGCACCTCCAAGGCTGACAAAGCTTTTCCACATTTGGGCCATGCTAACACTGCTTTCTCAGGTGCTGGCGGTGCCCCAGCTGCGTTGGCGACCTCTTCCTCTGCCTTCGCCTTGCGCTTTCACTGTGCCCCCGCTGTCAGGTGGGAATGCCATCAGCAGCGTGCGCTTGTAGTCGCGCATCTTCCGATCAGTAACAGATGTTTTCACTAAATTTAGTTCCCTGTCAGCAATGCAGAGCAGGGGTTCATTCACGGCAAAAGGGGGTTCATTGCACCCAGCAATAGAACAGAGGATTTTGAGAGATTTAGGCCCCTGTCACCCAGGCACATCAGGGGTTCATTCACGGCAAAAGGGGGTTCTTGTCACCCAGCAATAGAACAGAGGATTTTGAGAGATTTAGGCCCCTGTCACCCAGGCACAGCAGTGGTTCATTCAAGGCAAAAGGGGGTTCATGTCACCCAGCAATAGAACAGAGGATTTTTAGAGATTTAGGCCCATGTCACCCAGGCACAGCAGGGGTTCATTCACGGCAAAAGGGGGTTCATGTCACCCAGCAATAGAACAGAGGATTTTGAGAGATTTAGGCCCCTGTCACCCAGGCACATCAGGGGTTCATTCACGGCAAAAGGGGGTTCTTGTCACCCAGCAATAGAACAGATGATTTTTGAGAGATTTAGGCCCCTGTCACCCAGGCACAGCAGGGGTTCATTCACGGCAAAAGGGGGATCTTGTCTCCCAGCAAAAGAACAGAGGATTTTGAGAGATTTAGGCCCCTATCACCCAGGCACAGCAGGGGTTCATTCACGGCAAAAGGGGGTTCTTGTCACCCAGCAATAGAACAGACGATTTTGAGAGATTTAGGCCCCTGTCACCCAGGCACAATAGGGGTTCATTCACGGCAAAAGGGGGTTCATGTCACCCAGCAATAGAACAGAGGATTTTGAGAGATTTAGGCCCCTGTCACCCAGGCACAGCAAGAGTTTGTATACGTCAAAAATGGTAAAATGTCACCCGACAATTGAAAATAAGATTTTTTTCAGTTTAGGGCACTAAATTTGGCACTTTTTTGCATTAAAATTGCTCTAAAATAGTCCTTGAAAAGGCTAGAGGGATGTAAAAGGCAGTAAAATGTGCTTAAGAGCATGACAACTGCTCTGCAAACAAATGTGGATAGGGAAATAACTTAAAATGAAATAAAATAACTAAAAATGACAAATTATTTACCTGCAACTCAGAGAACGAGGTGGATATGGAGTCGGAGGTTGAGGAGGCGGTGAATGTGGTGTTGTAGGAGGAGGGTAGCCAACAATGTTTTTTTATTTATTTTTTATTGGGGTAGGTAACCCCCAAAATATTGGGACAAATAAAAATAAATAAAAAAAAGAATCATTGCACTTGACTTGAGTACAAGAATGTATGTTTGATGGTGGTATAAATGTCTATTCTGCACAAGGTACAGACAAGTCTTGTGGGATCCAAGCCTGGTTCATTTTAATGAACGTGAGCTTGGTCCACCTTGGCTGTGGACAGGCGGCTGCGTCTGTCTGTAATGACGCCTCCTGCCGTGCTAAATACACGCTCAGAGAGTACACTGGCTGCAGGGCAGGCCAGCACCTCCAAGGCATACAGGGCAAGCTCTGGCCATGTTGACAATTTGCAGACCCAGAAGTTGAATGGGGCAGAACCATCAGTCAGTAAGTGTAGGCGTGTGCACAGGTACTGTTCCACCATGTTGTTCAAATGCTGCCTCCTGCTAACACGCTCCATATCAGCAGTTGGGGCCGGTTGTTGCGGCGAGGTGACAAAGCTTTTCCACATGTCGGCCATGCTAACCCTGCCTTCTGAGGTGCTGGCGCTGACACAGCTGCGTTGGCGACCTCTTCCTCCTCCCCTGCCTTCTCCTTGTGCTTCCACTTGTCCCCCGGCGTCAGTCGGGAATGCTCTCAGGAGCGCGTCTACAAGCGTGCGCCTGTAGTCGCGCATCTTCCGATCACGCTCCAGTGAGGGAATTAAGGACGGCACATTGTCTTTGTAACAGGGATCCAGTAGGGTGGCCACCCAGTAGTCAGCACACGTTAAAATGTGGGCAACTCTGCAGTCGTTGCGCAGGCACTGCAGCATGTAGTCGCTCATGTTTGCCAAGCTGCCCAGAGGTAAGGACAAGCTGTCCTCTGTGGGAGGCGTATCGTCTGCGTCCTCCATATCCACCCAGCCACGCAACAGTGATGGGCCCGAGCTGCGTTGGATGCCACCTGGCTGTGAACATGTGCAGTAAGCCGGATTGGGACAGATGCACACTGGCGCAATATTAATAGTTTTTAGTTTGTGACGCCAATTGCAGCTTGCGCAGGTACTGTAGCAGGGCCCTTTAAGATGATATAACTCACGTACCAGGTGAGGAATGCCAGAGGGGGATAATGTCTCTGTGTAATGTCAACGGTGTCTCCTACCTTGGTACGGCTGGACTCCTAGATCCTGGCTCATTTGCAATAAAATGAGTGTGGTAAATAGGAGTAATTGATGAATAAATGAGATCCAGACAGGAAATATGATCCAACTTGTCTTTACTGAAGGGGTGCAGCATAAATCCATATGAGTACAGCATAGGTCTTTAGGTCCCAGCAGGTATTGGCAATGTATGGCAGGGGTTAATTGTTCTTCTGCTCCTATACTATATGCCTGGAGAGTCTGGCAGGTATCTATCTTCTGCTCTGTCTGTCTTCTGCTTGATATGGGCCTGACTAGCTGAGGAGGAATTTGGCTTCTCCTGGTCTCTGGATATGTACTCACAGCTTGGCTCACAGGGAATGGCTTCCTGGAGATCTGTAGATCTGGAGGTGGCTGCATGCTTTGTCCACCAGCTGAGGTAGATGACTCAGGCTGGGAAGAGGATCTTTGGGCCTCAACCGAGGCTGGATTATAAGTTGGGATCCCTGTTTCTGGGAGCTCCTGCTAACACAGCCTTCCCCAGCCGGGGGGCTGGTTCACACTGGATCTAACTGGTTTCTTCCCTCCCTATGAGGCAGGATGTGGGAACATTCCACACCTCCTCAAAGAGGGGGGAGCTAGATTGGAATGGACTATTCCAGTCTAGCGATGCTAAACTGAACTAAACACATTGCTGCCACCTGCTGGTGTACATGGAAATTACAGCATAATATATGAAACAGGCATAGAAAATACATATAATGGAAACTGCAATGTTAGACTACACAAGATGACAATACATATGCACCAGACATGTTGTAGCGGGGAGAAAGAGTTTGGTGACATACTCCAGGATGTTACACATGCTTCATCCCCATCCTCCTCCTCCTCATCCTCCTCCTCCTCGTCCTGCAGTAGTGGGCCCTGGCTGGCCAAATTTGTACCTGACCTCTGCTGTTGCAAAAATCCTCTTTCTGAGCCACTTCTAAAAGACTGGCCTTAAAGTGTTAGAGATGACCCCTCTTCCTCCTCCTCGTCCTGGGCCACATGCTCTTCCATCATCGCCCTAAGTGTTTTCTCAAGGAGACATAGAAGTGGTATTGTAACGCTGATAACGGCGTCATCGCCACTGGCCATGTTGGTGGAGTACTGGAAACAGCACAACAGGGCACACAGGTCTCGCATGGAGGCCCAGTCATTGGTGGTGAAGTGGTGCTGTTCCGCAGTGCGACTCACCCGTGCGAGCTGCAGCTGAAACTCCACTATGGCCTGCTGCTGCTCGCACAGTCTCTCCAGCATGTGCAAGGTGGAGTTCCACCTGGTGGGCACGTGACATATGAGGCGGAGAGCGGGAAGGTTGAAGTTGAGCTGTAGAGAAGACAGCCGAGCGGTGGCAGGATGAGAACGCCGGAAGCGCGCACAGATGCCACCCCGCTGTGAACATGCTTCATCCCCATCCTCCTCCTCCTCCTCATCCTCCAGTATTGGGCCCTGGCTGGCCAAATTTGTACCTGGCCTCTGCTGTTGCAAAAATCCTCTTTCTGAGCCACTTCTAAAAGACTGGCCTGAAAGTGTTAGAGATGACCCCTCTTCCTCCTCCTCGTCCTGGGCCACATCCTCTTCCATCATCGCCCTAAGTGTTTTCTCAAGGAGACATAGAAGTGGTATTGTAACGCTGATAACGGCGTCATCGCCACTGGCCATGTTGGTGGAGTACTGGAAACAGCACAACAGGGCACACAGGTCTCGCATGGAGGCCCAGTCATTGGTGGTGAAGTGGTGCTGTTCCGCAGTGCGACTCACCCGTGTGTGCTGCAGCTGAAACTCCACTATGGCCTGCTGCTGCTCACACAGTCTCTCCAGCATGTGCAAGGTGGAGTTCCACCTGGTGGGCACGTCGCATATGAGGCGGTGAGCGGGAAGGCCGATGTTACGCTGTAGAGCAGACAGCCGAGCGGCGGCAGGATGAGAATGCCGGAAGCGCGCACAGACTGCCCGCACTTTATGCAGCAGCTCAGACATGTCGGGGTAGTTGTGAATGAATTTCTGCACCACCAAATTCAGCACATGCGCCAGGCAAGGGATGTTCGTCAAACCGGCTAGTCCCAGAGCTGCAATGAGATTTCGCCCATTATCGCACACCACCAGTCCGGGCTTGAGGCTAACTGGCAGCAACCACTCGTCAGTCTGTTGTTCTATACCCCGCCACGACTCCTGCGCGGTGTGGGGCCTGTCCCCCAAACACATCAGTTTCAGAACGGCCTGCTGACGTTTACCCCTGGCTGTGCTGAAGTTGGTGGTGAAGGTCTGTCGCTGACCGGATGAGGAGGTGGTAGAAGAGGAGGAGGAAGCCGAGTAGGAAGAGGAGGCAACAGGAGGCAAAGAATGATGCCATGCGATCCTTGGCGGCGGAAGGACGTGCGCCAAACAGCTCTCCGCCTGGGGCCCAGCCACCACTACATTTACCCAGTGTGCAGTTAGGGAGATATAGCGTCAGTGGCCGTGCTTACTGGTCCACGTAACTGTGTTTAGGTGGACCTTGCCACAGATGGCGTTGCGCAGTGCACACTTGATTTTATCCGATACTTGGTTGTGCAGGAAGGTCACGGCTCTCCTGGAGAAGTAGTGGTGGCTGGGAACGACGTACTGTGGGACAGCAAGCAACATGAGCTGTTTGAATCTGTCCATCTCCACCAGCCTGAATGACAGCATTTCAAAGGCCAGCAGTTTAGAAATGCTGGCATTCAGGGCCAGGGATCGAGGGTGGCTAGGTGGGAATTTATGCTTTCTCTCAAAGGTTTGTGAGATGGAGAGCTGAACTCTTCCATGTGACATGGTGGAGATGCTTGGTTACGGAGGTGGTGTTGTTGGTGGCACATCCTCTGTTTGCTGGGCGGCAGGTGCCAACGTTTCTCCAGAGGCGGAGGAGGAGGCCGAGGCAGCAGCAGAAGAGGGAGCAGGAGGGGTCTGAGCCCTTTCTTGGTTTTGAAGGTGCTTACTCCACTGCAGCCCGTGTCTCGCATGTAGATGCCTGGTCATGCAGGTTGTGCTAAGGTTCCGAACATTAATTCCTCGCTTCAGGCTCTGATGGCACAGCATGCAAACCACTCGGGTCTTGTCGTCAGCACATTGTGTGAAGAAGTGCCATGCCAAGGAACTCCTTGAAGCTGCATTTGGTGTGCTCGGTCCCTGGTGACGGTGGCCAGTAGCATGCGAACTGTTTTGGTTCAAGACGGCTGCTCTGCTTTTGCACCCTGCTCCCGCTTTTGCTACGTTGTTGGCTCGGTCTCACCACTGCCTCTTCCTCCGAACTCTGAAAGTCAGTGGCATGACCTTCATTCCATGTGGGGTCTAGGACCTCATCATCCCCTGCATCGTCTTCCACCCACTCTTCCTCCCTGACCTCCTTTTCGGTCTGCATACTGCAGAAAGACGCAGCAGTTGGCACCTGTGTTTCGTCATCATCAGAGACGTGCTGAGGTGGTATTCCCATGTCCTCATCAGGAAACATCAGTGGTTGTGCGTCAGTGCATTCTATGTCTTCCACCCCTGGGGAAGGGCTAGGTGGATGCCCTTGGGAAACCCTGCCAGCAGAGTCTTCAAACAGCATAAGAGACTGCTGCATGACTTGAGACTCAGACAGGTTCCCCGATATGCAGACTGTGCACTTTCAGGCGCCAACTGTGCACTTTCTGCAGACGACTTGGTGGGAGATAATGTGAACGTGCTGGATTCACTGTCGCTCACCCAATCGACTAGCGCCTGTACTTGCTCAGGCCTTACCATCCTTAGAACGGCATTAGGCCCGACCAAATATCGCTGTCGATTCTGGCGGCTATTGGGACCTGAGGTAGTTGGTTTAGTAGGACGTGTAGCTGTGGCAGAACGGCCACGTCCTCTCCCTGCACCAGAGGCTCCACCAACACCACCACCACAACCATGACCGCGTCCCTTATTAGATGATTGCCTCATAGTTAGCGTTTACAAAGCAAAGTAAAAAGTGGTTAAGTCTGTTAAAAATAATTAACCGCCAATAAAAACCCTGATGTAGGGTATTGCACTAAATATTTTTTTTTAAAACTCTATATGACAGCGGTATTTGTGGCCTAAATGTGACACTCACTTATGCACGTCTTATCCCAGATGTGCAGTAAATCAGAGGGTTTTTTCACCCCAGTAACCAAAAAGCCGTATTTCTCGCCTAAATGTGACAGTCACTTATGCACGTGTAATCCCAGATGTGCAGTATATTAGAGGGTTTTTTCACCCCAGTCAGCAAATAGATGTATTTCTGGCCTAAATGTGACAGTCACTTATGCACGTCTTATCCCAGATGTGCAGTATATTAGAGGGTTTTTTCACCCCAGTAAGCAAAAAGATGTATTTGTCGCCTAAATGTGACAATCACTTATGCATGTGTAATCCCAGATGTGCAATATATTAGAGGGTTTTTTCACCACAGTATGCCAAAGCCGTATTTCTGGCCTAAATGTGACAGTCACTTATGCACGTGTAATCACAGATGTGCAGTATATTAAAGGCTTTTTTCACCCTAACCAAAAAGATGTATTTCTGGCCTAAATGTGACAGTCACTTATGCACGTGTAATCCCAGATGTGCAATATATTAGAGGGTTTTTTCACCCCAGTAGCCAAAAAAACGTATTTCTGGCCTAAATATGACAATCACTTATGCTTGTCTAATCCCAGATGTGCAGTATATTAGAGGGTTTTTTCACCCCAGTAACCAAAAAAACGTATTTCTGGCCTAAATATGACAATCACTTATGCTTGTCTAATCCTAGATATGCAGTATATTAGAGGGTTTTTTCACCCCAGTAACTAAAAAGCACTATTTCTGGCCTAAATGTGACACTCACTTATGCACGTCTTATCCCAGATGTGCAGTATATTAGAGGGTTTTTTCACCCCAGTAACCAAAAAGCCGTATTTCTGGCCTAAATGTGACAGTCACTTATGCACATGTAATCCCAGATGTGCAATATATTAGAGGCTTTTTTCACCACAGTATGCCAAAGCCGTATTTCTGGCCTAAATGTGACAATCACTTATGCACGTGTAATCCCAGATGTGCAGTATATCAGAGGCTTTTTCACCACAGTATGCCAAAGCTGTATTTCTGGCCTAAATGTGACAAACACTTATGCATGTGTAATCCCAGATGTGCACTATATTTAACAGATGTATTTTTTTAACCCCAGTAAGCAAAAAGCTGTATTTCTGGACTTGCAGACATGCAGACAGCCTGTGCTGGTGCACTATCGTTGCATATTACGTTGCACTATCGGCTGCCGATTATGTATTGATATTCACTAACTGAAGAAAAAAAAGTTTGTTTTCAGTAGTAGTTGGCTCAGGGCAGGCTTAAAAAAATTGTGCACTGCACCCACAAAACACATTTACTGTATATCGCTGAGTACAAAAAACAGTTCTTGATAAGATTTCTCCCTGATCTCTCACTCACAGCAGCTGCAACCTCTCCCTACACTAATCTGAGCAGAGTGACGGGCGGCGCTACGTGACTCCAGCTTAAATAGAGGCTGGATCACATGCTGCAGTTGGCCAATCACAACCATGCCAATAGTAGGCATGGCTGTGATGGCCTTTTGGGGCAAGTAGTATGACGCTTGTTGATTGGCTGTTGATTCGGGTCCGGGTGCCGAAAACCCTAAAGTTCGGTACGAACCCGAACTTTACAGTTCGGGTTCGCTCAACTCTACTCATCTTCTGTAACTACTAATTGTACCAAGGAGGAATGGGAGGCATTTTCTGCCTTGAAGACAGACAATTCAATCACTGTGAAACTGTCCAATAAAGGAGGCAACACAGTGATTATGAACTCTGAGGATTATAAAGAAATGTGTGGACAGATATTGCAGGACAGGGACAGCTATGAACTGCTAACATCAAATCCAACTGAATCATACCTGATAGAACTTAGAGATATCCTCCAGGAGGCTAAGGTTCAAAAAATTATCTCCCAGGAGGAATATGACTTTCTATATCCCAAAAGTCTAATAATTGCCACATTCTACAGCTTGCCCAAAATTCACAAAAGGACTAATCCACTCAAGGGTAGGCCAATCGTCTGCGGAATAAGCAGTATGAGTCAGAATCTAGGGGTATACATAGATAAAATCCTAATGCCCTTAGTGGTGTCCCTTCCATCCTATGTTAGGGACACCATGGATCTGCTAAGGAGACTAGAGGGCATAACCATCAAACAACAAGCTATTCTAGGGAGCATTGATGTTGAGGCATTATACTCATCCATCCCACATACAGCTGGTCTAAGAGCAGTTGAGTACTATCTAAGCATGTGGGGACGTCAGTATTCCTCACACAATGACTTTATCCTAAAGCTCCTTGAATACATGCTTACCCATAATTTCCTCCTCTTTGGTTCAAAGCTTTACCACCAGCTCAGGGGCACAGCAATGGGTTGTTCATGTGCGCCGGCCTATGCTAATTTGCTCCTGGGCTGGTGGGAAGCAACTAGGGTCTTTACGGATGCAATGTCGCCAAGTACCGGGCCCATAACCTTGTGGGCCCAGTACATTGACAACGTGTTTGTCATCTGGAATGACACCCAACTCTCCTTTTCCAATTTTGTGGAGAATTTAAAAAGCAATGACATCGGCTTAAGATTAACTTTTGAGTGTAGCGTGGACACTTTTCCCTTTTTGGATATATCTATTTCCAGAAAGGGTAGAAATCACAAGGCGACCACGGCACTCTGTCTAAGTTTGGTAGATTTAGGGTGCGCGTCTAGGTGCGTTCCTGGCTCCACCCCTTGGAACTGATAGGTAATAGAGTAATTTTAGACAGCACTCCAGTATTAGAATAATGCTTTTTTATTTTTGCTGGACATAGAGGTCCTTTTTGGGACTGAATTGAAGCAACGTTTCGGGCAGATTACATGCCCTTCATCAGGCTGATGTAATACAAAAAGAAGAAAAGAAAAGAAAAACAATAATGACGGGTAATGTATGGATACATACAATGTTTACAGTTTAGCAGAATATACAAAGGTTCAGTGAGACCATGATTAGGACAGATAATTAACTAAGATATTGTAAAGACAATATCTGTGGATACATACAATAGTAAACATGATGATAAAATGAAATGATATGTGAATACATGATTCAAACAAATAATTGGTTGCAATACAATCATAATTAACATGATTCAGAGGAATTGCATGATTATTAATGAAACTTCATATGTTCCATGAAGCGGATGTCCAGCCAAATAGCTGACTAACATCATGTACTAGAAGTATGCAGTATTGGTTACATCAGGCATCAGAACAAAAATGGACCACTGAAGTAAAAGTGCACAGCAAGTGGAGTGAGAGGAAAAGGAGACAGGGGGAAAGTAAGGGTCAGAGTGTATATACACATTGTACGCTAATGCACCCATGTGTGTATAGGGAAGGATCCTTTATGGGGATGATGTAACGGCACAGACAGCAGCATAATGTGGGGTCATAGGAGCGGGAGGCGTGTAATCATATTAGGCTTACCTAGTTGCGTGAGCGGATTCGCGGCGGGCCGGCATATCTGAGCTACGTTTGTGAGTGATTTAAATAGGCGGGTTCCCGCCTTCTGAATGACGCTCATGATCTCGCGATATTGCGAGGATCATAGCCGGGCGCCGGCCGATCGAGTGACGTATGGTGTAAGTCGACGCATGCGTGCAAGGACCGGAGGGTGCGCGCATGCGCACGCCGTACGGGAGGTAGAGAAAAGCCTTTCTGGTTGTGGTGATGTGTCAAATGTCAAATGTCAGCGCATGCGCACCGGAGTTAGCCGACACAAGACAGTCATAAAGGGATACTCTGACTGTGCGTATATTAGGGGTCCAAATGATAATGTAAGTTGAAGGGTCAACACTAGTGGGAGGTTTGATAAAGGGAAAGAAAACATATGTTGGGCCATAGTGTATTAAGGAGCACATATCATAAGTCCTAAGTTTATAGGAAAATGATATGAATGAAATGACACAAGGGATGTTGCAACCTGAGTTAGTGTACGGCCCTGGAAAGAAGTGAGTGGATATATGTCTTGTGTATGTGACAAAGAAGAGACATCACAGGTACATAATGAATAAATATCACATAAGACATATATACCAACGGCTAGGGTGTGCTTCGCGGGTGTCGCCACCCGTTATTAGACGGCTCTGGCCCTGAAAGAAAAAACATAGAAAGGGGTTAACATGGAAGAGTGAACTAGAATAAAGGGAAGAGAGAGAAAAAGAAAAAGAAAAGGAGGAGGGAAGAGGATGATTGATTAGTCTAAGATGTAGTCTTTATTGAGACCATGAGGTTCTAAGGTATTAAGACGTCGGATCCAGGACATCTCTCTCTCCTGTAACAGCAGCTCACGGTTACCTCCTCGTCTAGGTGGTGGTATCCAGTCAATGACTAATTATTCGTAAAAGGTTTCAGAATAAAGGTTACCCTCATGGAGTTATTGAGGCGGCTTATAATCGAGCTAAGGCTCTTACACAAGACAATTGCCTATTAGTTAGCCAGAAAGATCAGGCAAAGGATAATCAGCAAGATAATAAATGGGGTGCCAATTTTATCACTACCTACAGTAGCAATCACAAGGACGTGAGGAACATTCTTTCTAAATATTGGCATATCATCAAAAAAGACCCATATATAGGCAAATCTCTACCAAGCCATCCGCCCCTAACTTTCAGGAAAGCAAAAACCCTAGAAAATCTGTTAGCACCCAGCAAGCTACGTGAATCTCATCACAAAGCAACTGGGCTAAATATCAGTTCATTTATACCATCTAGACCAGCGGGTAGCACAAAATGCAGACAATCTAAATGTCTATGTTGCCTCTCTATACAAAATTCTACCTCTTTTCGTAGTAACACTACTGGGGAAATTTTTAATATCAAACAATCAATGGACTGTGGGTCAAATAATGTGATCTACGTGCTGGAATGCCAATGTGGATTACAGTACGTGGGCCGCACCACACAGACGTTACGGAATAGGTTGAACAAACATCGTTCAAACACCAAGAAGAAATTTATGCAGCATAGTGTATCAAGACACATTACGGATAAACATCAGGGTCTTTTTTCAAGTATCTCTGTCATACCTATAGAGAAAATCTATGCCGATACCCGGAACATTACACAAACAATCAAAAGACGTGAAATGTTCTGGATTTATAAACTTAATAGCCTGAGTCCTCAGGGCTTAAATGAGGCATTTGAAATTAATCTATAAACTGATGATATCAATTCACTCACCATTGAAAATTTGAGAAATAGATCCTTCTCTCTATTAGATTTAGACCCTAATTATACAACTGTAGTTTTGAACTTTCTCTCTTTTTTTTCAAAAAAATCTTTGCTGATAGATTAACAAGTCTACAACAACATCACTAATATGACATATTTTGGTGGTGGCTGTTGATCATCAGGTACTTCGGGATGGTGGCGACATGCGTGTATTTTTACATACGCATACGCCCACTTACATCCCCTAGATCCTGCATTAATAATGGCAATATATTATTGGGTGGATTGGACAGTGTTCCACCCATATACATGTTCATTTTTTTTTAAAGTTTTTTTTTTTTTTTTTTTTTTTTTTTTTAATTCCAATTCTTTCTATCAGAAGGATTGTCTTATCTAGTTTTTTATACAAGTGGCTAAATGTATTTAATTCCATTTTAAGGGGCGCACGCAGCGCAATTGTTTTATATACCTTGCATCATTTATATACAAAATTATGCATTCCCCTCTTCTTTTATATATTTATATATATATATATATTTATTTTATAATTTTAATGTTTCCCCTAAAAAACATTTTTTAAAGGTCATATTGTGCCACTTTGCATTTAATATTCTTTTGTTCCCTAGGAATCTAATCATTGTACTTGTAGGGTACCATTGCATGTATATCATTACATGTATATGACCTCTTCTATTATATGATCCCTCCCCCTCTTTTATTATACATTTGAACACTACTTTACATTTTGTAGAACAATTTTACAAATGTTTTTGTTGTATCATAGTAGTCTTCAGGTGAGAGTGTCCCTTGTCATATAGAAGCGGCCCTCACAAGTTCTTACTGTATCATGCGATGTTAGATCGCATAAGTATAGGCCAGACGGCACCCTCACCATTGAAGCGTCTTTAAAGTTAGGTAACGGCCCTCACGTGACCGGAATCTGCTCATGTGATCCGGGTCACGTGACGTCAGGCCGAATGATGTGGGTCAGCTTCCTCATAGAGGACGGCCTTTCTACCATTGAAACATCCTTGTAACTTAGCAATGGTTTTCACGTGATCCGCTCATGTGATACAGAAGCTCCACCCCTCACTAGGATTCGCCCATGTGATACAGGTCCTTTACTCCTAACAGCACTATATTATAGTCCGCTCACGTGACACAGAATCTCCACCCCTCACCAGGATTCGCCCATGTGATACAGGTCCTTTACTCCTAACAGCACTATATTATAGTCCGCTCACGTGACACAGAATCTCCACCCCTCACTAGGATTCGCCCATATGATACAGGTCCTTTACTCCTAACAGCACTATATTATAGTCCGCTCACGTGACACAGAATCTCCACCCCTCACTAGGATTCGCCCATGTGATACAGGTCCTTTACTCCTAACAGCACTATATTATAGTCCGCTCACGTGACACAGAATCTCCACCCCTCACCAGGATTCGCCCATGTGATACAGGTCCTGTACTCCTAATAGGACTATATCACAGTCCTGTGCGCCCAGAAACCTTTGCGATGTGTCTTGTGATGTGCTTCTAATTACACACCTCATAGGGTCGGCCCCCATATGGGCGTATTGTTTTGAGATTCATTATAAAACTGACTGTTGTCATTACGATTTTTCTATTCTGTACAATATAAATATGTTTAGAATGTGCACATCGGCGGTCTATTATGAGAACCTGCTGATGTGCACATTTTATATGCCATTGTTCATTTAAACAACACCCAAAACTCCTCCCTTTTGACCTTGTGACCCCTTTAAGGCGGTATGTTTGTAAGTATAAATATGTGTAGCTATGTGCTGTTACCCTTGTGCAGCTTTTTTTGTACCTGATGAAGGGGAGTGATTCCCCGAAACGCGTTGTATCGCTGCAATAAAAGATTCCTTCTTGATCCTGGTGACTGGCTGACGGTAATTTGCGCCGTGGGACGTGGTTTGTTCTTTTGGAATCGAAGTTGACTGACTGAATGGCCATATTTGGTAAAGTGTTGGACAAGGGGTGCTTCTAATTTAGTAGTGCGTATATTTGATTTGTGTTGAGATATTCGTTCTTTTATTTTTTGGATGGTTTCCCCAACATATCCTAATCCACATGGGCATTTGATTAGATAAACAACATAATTGGACACACAAGAGTAGTGGCCATGAATGTTGAACCTTTTACCGGTGGATGGGTGGGTGAAGGTGGGGCCTTTAGTGACATTCCCGCATTGAGCGCAGGATAGGCAAGGGTATGTGCCTTTAATAGGAGGACCAGTAATTGTAGTTTGTACACTGTGTGTTTTGTTGGAACCAAGATCAGACCGTATAATATTATCCCTAATATTTTTTGCTCTTTTGTAAGACATAAGAGGTTTGTCTGGGAAAATGATAGGGAAATTGTTTGATAAAACGGACCAGTGTTTGTATATGATCTGTTTGATGTCAGGGCTCAGATGGGAAAATGTAGTGACGCACGGGATGCGTTTCTGTGTCGATCTAGGCTGTTTGGGTTTGAGAAGGTTAGTTCTGGACAAATGAGTGTTTTTTTCAATATGTTCTTCAAGAACATGTTTGGGAAAACCTCTACTGAGAAATTTGTTCGCCATTTCTATGAGTCGGGAATAATGATATCCGGATCCGATACAATGCGTTTGACTCGCATGAGTTGTGAACAAGGTAAGGAGTGAATGAGCCCTGGAGGATGGAATGAATTATGCCTAAGGAGACTGTTCCTGTCTGTGGGTTTGGTGTAGAGGTCTGTTTGCAGTATATTGTTGCTTACCCTTACTAGGACATCCAAAAATGAAATCTCAGTGTCGCTGAAGGTCAAGGAGAGAGAGATAGAATCTGTGGCCGAGTCGATGGTTCTATGGAAAGTGTATAGGTCTTCCATTGGGCCCTGCCAAATGCAAAAGATATCATCAATATATCTATACCAACATTTCACATGATGGGCAAATAATTCATTAGTATAAATAAACGACTTTTCAAAGTGGTTCATATAGAGGACTGCAAAAGTTGGTGCTACGTTACAGCCCATGGCTGTCCCGGAGATTTGAAAGTAAAATTGATCTTCAAACAGAAAATAATTCCTTTTGAGTACAAATGTCAGAAGGGAAATGATAAATTCTTGTTCTGGGATAGAGAATTCTGCTTGTTGGCAGATAGTTTCTCTAACACATTCTATCCCGGCATCAGTGGGGATGTTGGTGTACAGGCTACTGACATCCATAGTTAAGATATTGTCACCCTCAAGGTTCAGGCATTGGATCTTATTAAGAAAGTCAGTGGTGTCCTGGATAAAAGAGGCACCCTGTTGTGCATAGATCCTTAATAAGTAATCTAGCATTTTGGCTGCTGGTTGAAAAACGGACTCGCAACCAGAGACTATTGGTCTGCCTGGAGGGTGATCGATATTTTTATGAATTTTGGGCAACAAGTAGATGACCGGAATACGGGGATAAGTTGGAACAAGATAATCTGCTGCTTTTTTGTTAATAATACCGTCGTTGAGAGCAGTCTCAACTATAGTAGAAAGTTCATTAAGGCAATCTCTAGTAGGGTCATAGTCTATAGGTGAGTAAATCCCTCGATCACCAAGTTGCCGAAGGATCTCCTGTCTATAGTCCATTTTGTCCATCACGACAATGCCTGAGCCTTTATCAGCCGGCTTGATGATTATGTCCTTATCATCACGCAGGTTTTTCAAGGTGAGAGTTTGGTTTTTAGTTATATTACGTCTTACCTTAATAGAGGAGGATTTTTTCTCTAGTGATCTGAGATCTTGTAGGACGTGTGAAATGTAGTCTTCAACCACCTCATACCTTGTGGGAGGGGAAAATTTACTGGGAGGCAGGGGCGTAGCTATAGGGGGTGCAGGGGTAGCAGTTGCTACCGGGCCCAGGAGTCTGAGGGGGCCCAAAGACCCTTGTGCTGCATTAGAAGACACCGGTATTATAGAAAGTGCATGCTGGTCAAGTTACACCTCTGGCTGGAGGGAAGGGGTTAGGTCAAAATGGAGGGGAGGGGGATGCTGTTTAAATTTTTGCCTCAGGCAATATGAAAGCTATATGCTTCCCTGCCCAGTCACAAAACACTGAGGGAATGGGGGTACAAGCTGAGCTCTTGCACCAGGGCCCATGAGCCTTTAGCTACGCCCCTGCTGGGAGGTTTGCACCCTTTGATGCGATCCTGAAATGGAGGAAGGACATCTTGATTTGTTTGGGTCCATGATGGTCCAGAAAGGGGACATATGAACTGTCAACTACAATCTTTAGAAAACCGACCTCCACCAACTCCGTCCTACACTGGAGCAATAGCCATCCCACCCCCTCAAGAGGGGTATTCCATATGGACAATATCTGCGCCTTAAGCGCAACTGCTCTGAGAGGACGGAGTTTAGGAGACAAGCTGATGACCTTAGAGCTAGGTTTCGTAGCAGAGGGTATCCGGATGATATACTTAGAAATACTTATCACAGGGCTGCCACGACAGCCCATTCAAACCTATTGGTACTAAAAGAGAAAGCTGGAGATGATAAAAAAAAATCTGGTTAATTGCCACATTTGATGGCTGTGCTGACCGTACAAGAGGGATTCTCATGAAGCATTGGCCAATTCTCTTAATGGACCCGGACATCAGTGAGGTGATACATGAGTATCCTCAAATCACATTTAGGAGGGGCAATAGCTTGAGAGATGTTTTCGTCCACAGCCACTTTACCCCTGCCCCCCAGCAGGGGACCTGGTTGGATCGCAGACCAATTTGCAGCTTCAGATGCAGTGGCTGCATAGCCTGTACTATATAGTACAGACAGGCAAAACATTTTACAGCTGTAATCTAAAACGGGCATTCCCTATTAGGGACTTTATCATTTGCAGGACTCAAGGAGTAATTTATAAAATCACCTGTGAGTGTGGTATCGAGTATATAGGGAAGACGAGGCGTGAACTCCGCAGACGACTGGGCGAGCACCTTGGTGACATCGAGAATAGAAGAGACACAGTGGTGTCCAGACATGTTCACGATTATCACCAGGGTAACCCAAGGTGTCTAAAAGCCATGGGAATTGAAAAAGTTGGACGCCCACTCCGTGGAGGAGATTGGGATCGCATTCTACTCCAGCACGAAGCCCACTGGATATTTACATTATGCACTGTCTCACGAGCAGCTCAACTTCCGCTGCTTTATCTGAGTCTGACCTAGACCTCTTGCTCCCCTTCTCCCCTCTTTCTGTGGTGCCTTTGATGCTTTTCCTTGATTGGCGCACCTGTTTTAATATAGCATGGTTGCCTCGCAGTGTGCGGCACCTCGGGTGGCCTTAATTCCTGCCTCGCACCCTCCTCCATTTGGCTCCTTTGGGCCGACATATTCAACAAACTTCTATTATATTTGAAAATCAATTAACGTGGATAGCTCACCACCTTTCTCTGTATGGCTAAGGTGCTCTAGTCTGAAACTGATCACCCAATCAGTCAAAGTGTGTGTTGAAAATGAATAAATATACGACTGGCACTCGCTATGTAGGTCACATCCACAGCATTTAATCACAATAAAATATCACACTATAAAATATTTATCCCACTATTAAGATATAAAATTTCAGGAATAATGTCCCATAAAAGTATATAAAATACAATATGCAATACACTGGTAATAAAGTCCTGTATATGGGGGTAACGTCATCTATATATAAAATGTCCAATAAGTGAAGATCTTTTCAGCTTAATATAGTTGTGATGCCCACGTCCCGCTTTTGTGGCCTATATGGTCAGCGAATTAATATTTGGACAATGTCCCTTTAAATATAATATATATCCAGACAGTGGGTCTGTTTGGAATACAATGTCCGCATTGGTTTGCAGTCCGGTCCTTATGGAGCGAGAGCGCCTCTTTTAAACTTGTGAAAATAATATTAGCAACAATGTCACCTGGTGCTCGGTGTTGGGGGGGGGGGGGGAACGCTTACCGGTATGTGTTGATACCCGGCAGTCCAGTTGTCCCGCTCACCTCTTTCCACCGCACGGCTATAGCTGTTTCCCGGAGTCCTCGCTCTGTGGTATGTGTCACGTGATCTCTCCAGAGATATTCCGAGGTTTAGTGTCTTTATTCCGGTATTCAGGTGAGATTATACTCACAGCAAAAGACTTGTAGAAAAATGGAGCGCTCCAAGTTTTAAGATGTCCCAATGATATCCGGATCCTCTAATCAAAGCAGGGATATAACGCCAGACGCGTTTCGGGGACTTCACTCCCCTTCCTCAGTGCCATCTCTGGAGAGATCACGCGACACATACCAGAGAGCGAGGACCCCGGGAAACAGCTACAGCCGTGCGGTGGAAAGAGGTGAGCGGGACAACTGGACTGCCGGGTATCAACACATACCGGTAAGCGATTTCCCCCCCCCCAACACCGAGCACCAGGTGACATTGTTGCTAATATTATTTTCACAAGTTTGAAAGAGGCGCTCTCACTCCATAAGGACCGGACTGCAAACCAATGCGGACATTGTATTCCAAACAGACCCACCTTCTGGATATATATTATATTTAAAGGGACATTGTCCAAATATTAATTCGCTGACCATATAGGCCACAAAAGCGGGACGTGGGCAGCACAACTATATTAAGCTGAAAAGATCTTCACTTATTGGACATTTTGTATATAGATGACCTTACCCCATATACAGGACTTTATTACCAGTGTATTGCATATTGTATTTTATATACTTTTATGGGACATTATTCGGGAAATTTTATATCTTAATAGTGTGATAAATATTTTATAGTGTGATATTTTATTGTGATTAAATGCTGTGGATGTGACCTACATAGCGAGTGCCAGTCGTATATTTATTCATTTTCTATTATATTTAAATTGCCACAAATGCCATATACATATGCGGTAGCGTGACCACATACCAGTGGCCGTGCATATGACAGGGGCCGGGGAGAGCGTCCCGGTCGCCCCCCAACCAAGTCATTCTGGTCTCGTGTGAATCAACGAGACCGGACATGGTGACGTCATTGTATTCACCATCATCCGCTTAGCGCTCCGTCCTTCAGTCATGTGGATATATCTAACTGCGCATGCGTGGGCGTGACACGCAGAGTGACGCAGTAGGGGCAGGTACACTAACCAAGCCTCGCTTTGGGGTTAGCGTTTAAATGGTGGCAGGATCCAGCGCTGCCGCGGACTACATCAGGTCTATGCGCCATTGCTCTTGTAGGAGGAAGGGCATCGTTATCAATTGTCCTCCCCCTGCTACTTTGTTATTATGTCCAATTAAAGCCCCACCTTGGCTCTGGACAATCTTTTGGTATCAGCGCGGAACGGATGGTATCTATCTCTGTGCGTTCCAGCTACCAAACAGCCCACAGTTCCCTTGCGTTTCCCCTGATGAGCTTTCTACTCATCATTGAAGCGAAACGTGCATGTAGTGATAAGGCAGGAGAGGGCTTACTAGGGCGCTCAATTCCAGGGTTAGGTTCCTGTAGCACCTGGTCCCAGGGGTCCATGACTAGGTGATCAGGGTTTAGTGTAGGACCTTGCAGGGCAATCCAGGGCAAGGTAGCCAGCTTCCCTAACCCTTCCTTGTCATCCTTTTTAGCCTCGCACGACATCTACCATTGCGAGGCCACTGGTGGACAAGGATCATTTCTACTGGAGCGGTAGGACCAATGGTTACACTTGAAGTGCCGCCGAGCACTGTACTGTTATATCTTAAGTACTCTCGGCCACTAAGTGTTATAATGTATCAAGGACCTCCTACTAATACTCCATAGATGTATTGAGTTTATATCTTAGTATCTTATTATTGGGACCTATTTTTCTATATGCATATCTATTAAAAGTTAAGTTTTATATTGATCATCTTCCAAGTTGTTATATGATTCAGGTGGTATAATCACATATTGAGTTATCTTATTGTTTTTGTACATTGCTAATATGTCACCAGTATATTCCACGGTATTATACAAAAAACTTCAAGACAGGACAATCTTTCTCTCACCATGGTCACTATGGTCAGGACGCTTTTGGTGAGCCACGTAAACATCAGGAGAACATACAAACTCCATACAGATGTTGCACTTGGTTGGATTCAAATCCAGGATCACAGGCTGCAAGGAAACAACGCTAACCCCTGAGCCACCATGACAGCTATGGAACACATATCCACACCAGTTTCCAGTGCTTCCTTACACCAGTTTTAAAGCATAGCACACCAAAGAACCTGCCCCTATATTTAAAAAAAAACACCTCTGCATTCCGCTTTATCAGCTTCCGGCTATGAAATGTTCTTTGAGGTTTCCAACATTGTCCTAAATTATGTTCACCGCCAGATCAGACATTGGCACATTGTAATTAAACTTCCAGACAGGGCTGCAGTCACTAGCTGTTATCTGATCCAGAGTCAATCTCGACCTGGATTATGGTTACACGAAGTGGAAAGTTACTACTAATTGATACATTGTTCCTCTTGAAATAGAAAGTGCAACTATGTTTAGGATTCCAACCCACAATGACCCTTTTTGTACATCTCCCCCCTTTCAGTTCTAGCGTTTCAACTCTAGTCAATTATTACAATTTTCACTCTGCTTCCGACTGACATGATCGATCCAATCACAGTCACTAGAACTTAGCATTGTACATTATACTTGCATTTATTTGGGATGTGCAAAACCAGAATGTGTTGATATGAGATAGCGGTTAAATGTAGATTTAATGAAATGCTAGAACTGCATGTGGTGGGAGACAAACTCTACCTTTATTATTTCCTCGCAAGATATCAGAGAGTCAGCTCCCAGATAATATGCCCACGATAAAGATCTAGCCGCCTGTCATTCCTCTGGTAGGTCAATTTACACGCAAAATGCCATCTGGTATCCCATAACATTTACATTGGATGTGATCTACTGATACTTCTTCCCCTGGGCTCCTATTTAATAACATCTTGTAAGAAGACCTGCCATTAGGATTAGTTTTCCAAATCTCAGGCACCTCAGAAAACTCCCATTAATTGGAATCTTAGCTGTATAATGAGCCCCTGATCGGCTCCAGCTAATGATACAACCTTATGCTGCCTGGACTTTGATGTCATCTCCACCTGTTTTGAGTTTCATGGCTATAATATGCAATTTAAAATTAGTTAATTAGAATTAATCACCCATTTTATAAGGAACGTGTTAAAGGGAACCTGTCACCAGTTTTATGGTGTCCTAACTAAGGGCAACATAAATAAGTGACTGATTCTCTTAGCAAAATGCTGGGTCACTTTCTTTAATTGACCCAGTCAATCTGCCAACATCTTGTATTGAAAAGCTCCAGCTGAATGATGAGTCATGAATATTCATGAGCTCCTGACTTTTCCCGCCTACCTGCTGCTGATTGACAGTTTTTTTCCATATGAGTCAGCAGCAGGTGGGCAGGGGAGTGGCTATAGCTGTTAATTAAATAAACGCTGGACTCAATGACATCACGCTGGACTCAAATCAGCTCATAAGCATGCGGCATGTGGCATCTTTGTGTGTATATTATGGGGTAACCATCTGTCACACCAGTAAGTGAATACATGTAAGGCACTTTTTAGTAGTTAATGAATGTATATAATTAGTTACATTATAATCAAATATCCACATAACAGGTTCCCTTTGATGCCAATGAAATTGCGAAATGCATGTCTCATTGTATCCAAGGCTTTACCATCCATGAGACCAGGTGAGCACTCTGCACCAGTGGATGCCCTCCTCTGAATCCAGGGATGGGTGGGGTGGTTTTGATAGATCTAATATTGAATGTTGTTCCAACAAGAGCAATAAGAAGGATTTTTGCCGCATAGACACATTTTTGGCATAGGAACGGAATTCTTATGTAAATCTAATTCAGGATTTACTATACTCCAAATTTACAAAGGTCTATGCACCAGAATAGTAAATTTGCCTAATATTAAGACTATGATAAGTATTCTTAGACTGCGTAAAGTACGACACTATTAGTAAATCTGCCCCATGAGTTGGGAATATTAGGAGTTACTAGCACGGTGTTACTATGGTTACTACTAGTGATGAGCAAAGTTTAAAAAAAAATTATTCAGCTGCTTCACCGAACTTCGACAAGAAATTCAATTTGTCACAAATAATTTCGTAACGAACCATATTCCATTGCATGGAGTGGGCACAATGATCGGGGAACGGCGATCGTGCTGCCCCCTCATCATTTACCCCCTCAGATGCTGCGTTCAACGCTGATGGCGACATCTCAGAGTCAAATTCAGCCTATCAGAGGATTAATCAGGGGTTAAAACAAAAAAATGCATACTCACTTCATCCATTTGATCGTGAAGAGGCCGTCGTGGCCATCTTGTTTGAAGAAAACGCACCATTTCGGATCGAATTCCACTTCGTTAACTTTGATTCGCTCAACAGTCACTACTCTAGCTGGTATACCTTTATGATAGCTTTTATTGCCTGCAGGATGGAGAAAATGACATTTTTGTGCTATGAACAGTTTTGCAGAGTTCAAACCTGTCAACAGACTACATTTAAGGGTATGACCCAGGGTTGTTAAAGGGATTGCGTCATTAGAAAATGACCTATTGTTTAAATCAAGCCTAAAGGCGCATTTAGACGCACCGAGGAGCAGCAGATTGTGGGGAAGAAAGTGTTTACATGCAGCGATAGCCTCCACAGTATGAGGACGAGGGATTACGATCGCTCATCCTCATACAGCTGCATTGTTTCTGGGCAGCTGATCTGTTTAAACAGCACGATCTGCTGCCCAGAAATGATAATTTACTTGTCTGCACAAATGACAGGATCAACCAATGAATGAACGTTTCGGTCGTTCATCAGGTGATCAGCGGCACCTTTACATGAGCAGATTATCGGTAACGAGCTATCGCGGGAATGTTTATTCCCGGTAATCTGCTGATTATTTTCCAGTGTAAATCCAGCTTTAGTTTTCATGTTAAGCCCTTAGTGACCAGCCTTTTTTGGGCCTTAGACCAAGCAATTTTCTTTTTTCATCGAGCTATAACTTTTTTATTTTTCTGTCAATGTAGCTGTATGAGGGCTTGTTTTTTGGAGGACAAGCTGTAGTTTTTAATGGCAACATTTTGAGGTACAGATAACTCACTGATTCACTTTTATTAACTCTTTCTGGGGTGGATGGGAAAAAAACCAGCAATAATGTCACTTAGGAAAATTTTACAGCGTTCAGTTTTTGGCATAAATAATATAACTTTACGATTACAGCAATAACAAATTCATATCGTTTTTAAGTTTTACTACTTGCGCACAATGAAACTCCCTTTTAAAAATCTGATTTTGACTCATAGGGAGCCACTTCCACAAGGCAGCGCTAGCGAGATGGTCCTCTTTATTGGGAGATTCCTCTTTGCATATTATTTTCCCATGGAGCATCGCCAATAAGTCTACATACCACAGAGTACTTCCATACAGCAATGGTCTCTCTAAGGAGAACTAGTACACTGCCTAAACTTCTTTTTATTTTTCTATCTATGGAGCTGTGTGAGCTTTTAATTTTTTCAGGGCAATTTATAGTTTTCATTGTTATCATTTTGGGGTACATAATACTTTTTTATTGCTTTTTATTGAGATTTTTTGTGACAAATAAGCAAAAAACTGTAATTCTGGCTTTTTTTTTTTAATAATGCAAACATTGTGTATTGTCGGTCATTGCAGATGCAGCAATACCAAATATGTGGAGGAAATATATATATAAGCATTTTTTTAAAGGAAAAATATGTATTATATTATAAATATTTTTCATTTAACAAGACTGTATTTAACCTTTATTTCTACCACTTGTTAGTCCCACAAAGGGACTTTTACTTATGATCTTCTGATTGTTTCTATGATACATTGTACTGCTTATGCAGTACAGTGCATTATACTGTTAGTACTATACTGACAGGGACAATTAGGCATACACTGAGGGCAGGCCTTGGGGCTTCCACACTCAGACAACGGTAACTCGCAATGTTGTTTCCAGTGATGACGATCCCTGATAGAAGGAGCCCCTTACTCTAAAACACTTAGATGCCACAGTTACTATTGACTGCGGCGTCTAAGGGGCTAAATGACCCAGATCAGTGCTTCTGCCATTTGGGGCCATTAGATCAAGAGCCCAGTTCTCATGTGAGAGCTGGGCTCCTGCCCTCCGCTGCACAGGAGACCCATGCAGTGCTTAGATTAGGCAGTCATAAAAAAGGCAGCTGCTTAACCTAAGGTGTGTTAGTGTCTGCTGTTAAAAGGAGTACTGCCCTCACTAATGGGTTAAACATATTCTTTTAGAATTTTAGATGCATTTTATTTTTACTTTTCCATATCACTATAACAAAGATGAGCAAATTGATTTTAAAGAATGGAATCATTACATCAGCAGGACTTCACCTGTGACGGGATATCCCCACAGTGAAGAAGTGCCCACCTGCGGCGGCACTTGTTGGCAATCGTCAGGGCCAGGCTAAATATCGGTCCTGTCAATTTAGCAGCGGGTGGGTGCTTCTTCACCTGTGGGGACAAGAATTTTTTATGATGTTATTTTAAATTTTTCATGTCAATCTAATATATAAAGCTGAGTGTATGTGGGTATGTATATCCGCTAAAGGAATCCGCATCGTCGTATTTACAATCACGAAATTTGGCACACAGTTACATCAGGTGCCCGTGAAGGTTTTAGACCAGGTCTCAGCTCTCTAGAACGTAACGTTCCTGAGATATCCCCAAAAAAATTAGTAGCCAATAGAAGCTTGGTCACATGACCCTTATCAGCCAATAGAATCTCGCAGACACAGCACTCCACATACACAGTTTTACTCCAGGTTTCCATAACAACCCAGCCATTTTTCTTCACTGCTGTAGGTGAGCTTTAAAGGAAATCTGTCACCAGGATAATCGCTACTGAAGTAAAGCCATGGCTTAATAGCTGTGGATGACACTGTTAAGGGAGCGGAGTGCTGTGGATGTTACAGGTCAGGGGTTAGGTAGGGTGGCCATTCAAGCCACCCTGAAAAGACATACTTAACACCCGGCCCCAGGCCCCACTAAGTCACGCCTTCAATCCGGTTATGCCATGCCCCTCCCACTCCTCAGCTGACAGGAATTGAAAAAATGAAGTTAAAAATTAACTTCTGTCAGCTGCAAAGGTGGGAGGGATGATGACTTTCTCCCTGAAGCTCGCACTCAGACAGCACAGTGCTGCTGTCTTAGAGTGAGGTGTAGTGTTGATCGCAAATATTTGAATCGCAAATTTTTATTGCGAATATTGGCATTTCGAGAATTCGCAAATATCTAGAATACAGTGCTATATCTTCGTAATCGTGAATATTCTTGATTTTTTGTCATCAATATCAATGATCCCTCACTGCTTCTTGCTTGTGGGCCAATGAGAAGGCTGCAATATCTTTGACTTTAGGAGTAGTGTTGATTTTCGTATCGCGAATTTTCATATCGTGAATTTTTATCGCAAATTTTCCGATTGCCAATTTTCTAGGTCCTGCTAAGCCATGCCCCTGATCCGGTTAGGCCACGCCCCCTCCCTGAAGAGTTCAGCCAACAGGGATTGAAAAGATGAAGCTAAAAATCAACCTCTGTCAGCTGCAGGGGTGGGAGGGATATTGAATTTCTACCTGCAGCTCACGCTCAGACAGCACAGTGCTGCTTTCTGAGAGTGAGCTTTTCAAAAGGACATCCCTGCGCCAGATGGAGGACAGGGAGTCTGAAAACCGGGCTGTCCGGCCTGAAACTGGACCTATGGCCACCCTAGGGGCAGGCTGCTGTGGAGGTCACAGTTAAGGGGAAGGTCCGCTATGGAGGTCAGTGTTAAGGGGCAGATTGCTGTAAATGCCACTGTTAAGGGGGGGTACTGTAGATGTCACTGTTACTATCTGGTTTTAATTGGTAGATAACATTTTTGGTGACACATTTCCTTTAAAGAAGTCCTATCAGCTCTTGTTATTTTATGGAGATAAGTATGTACTAAGGCTACTTTCACACTAGCGTTCGGGTGTCCGCTTATGAGCTCCGTTTGAAGGGGCTCACAAGCTGCCCCGAACGCATCCGTCCAGCCCTAATGCATTCTGAGTGGATGCGGATCCGCTCAGAATGCATCAGTCTGGCAGCGTTCAGCCTCCACTCAGCAAGCGGACACCTGAACGCTGCTTGCAGCGTTCGGGTGTCCGCCTGGCCGTGTGGAGGCAAGCGGATCCGTCCAGACTTACAATGTAAGTCAATGGGGACGGATCCGTTTGAAGATGACACAATATGGCTCAATCTTCAAACAGATCCGTCCCCCATTGACTTTCAATGTAAAGTCTGGACGGATCCGTTCAGGCTACTTTCACACTTAGAATTTTTTTCAAACTATAATGCAGACGGATCCGTTCTGAACGGATCCAAACGTCTGCATTATAGGAGCGGATCCGTCTGTGCAGACAGCAGACGGATCCGCTCTGAACGGTAGTGTGAAAGTAGCCTAAAACATACATGACCAGAGAGCTGACAGGCCCTCTTTAAATGAAGTCGTCTTGAAATACCAGATACAACCCATAAAACTAGCGCTGTTTCTTAAAAAAATCTATTGGGTTTGGTGGATAGCCTTGACACTTAAATACTTATAATGTTTCCACAATTTAACAAATCCGACAAAGTGTTTCATGTCGGTTGGTTAAACTGTCTATTACTTGGGAACCTCAATGACTCAGAAATGCAGAAGTCAATCCATATAATTTTTCAGTTTACAGTCCTCCCCTCCAACTCATGCAGTCCAAGAACACTGTGTTACCATTTGGTTTTAACAGTGGACATTTTGGTTTTCTGGGATTTACCCATTCTTTGAGTTCAAGGGAAATTCAGAGTCAACAAAACAATTTAAAGCGAATGCCATAACCAACGAGGACAGTGGATTAAAGGGCGCAAAAATTGTACAAACACCGCCTGCAAGTTCCAGCAGAAATATACAGAATTTACATCTAGCATGAAATCAATATATTAAATTTAACTATAGCATAAAACCCGGGCAGCATATGTATTAAAAATGGAGGGTAAATTGACTATACAATTATATAAGGATAACAGAATGCCTAAAACCAGTCGCCAAATTTAGCTTCAGGAATGTCTATTTTTCTCTAACCATTTCTTAGATATGTTTTCATTGGTTTCTCTGTACATTCCTTAAAGTCAAACATGCAATTAGAAACAACATCTTTCCAAGCTAACCTTAGAAATCGTGTTTTTCTCCTATTTATATTTGGCTAGAAGATTATTTCTTTTTTTTTATTTTATTGGACCAAATGATCCCACTGGATATGACATGAAAAATATAGACTGTCATTACAAAATGAAAAATCTGGTTACTGTCTGGACCACCTAATCTCCACACTATGCAATTTTTCTTTCAGCTTACTGTGCAGTCTGACAAGCAACCATTTGTGTTCATTTGTCAATTGCCAGTTAGCTTAACATTTGCTATATAAAGTAATAATAATAGGAGCCATTCCTGTATACAGGAGAACTGAGGTTTCCTATATGTTTAATCTGGAACCACATTAACCATAGCTGTATAAAGGAGAGCTGAAATATCCTATAGGTTTAGCCTACAACCAATAGCATCTTAAAGTAAAATATATAGTTCCTATAATTCTTCTTTAACTCAGATCAGTGGCGTGCCTAGGGTGTTTGGCACCCGGGGCGGGTACTTTCTCTGGCACCCCCCCTGCCCCCCAATACTTAACCACATACCTCTTACATCCAGGTACATTTCCTGTCATGTAGACCTTGTCTTTCCTCTTCTCCTCCGTTAGACTGCCATGACAAATTATTTCAGCCACATCTCGTCTCTACAGAGTTTGTAACACAGACACGTTAGATTTCTCAGTTTTTCCATCAACCTCCCCATCCTAGTATCCCCACAGTGTCATCCTGCTGCCACCCCCAATACTGTGCCCGTTGTGCACCCCAATGCCCCAGGTACTATACTGCTTAAATAATAGTGACAGTAGATATAATTGGGGTCATTTATCAAACTAGTGTAACGTAGAACTGGATTTCCAAAAAAGCTGTAATTTCCCGCACACTGCCCCCCCCCCCCACAATAATTCACCCCAACAGTAATTTCTCCCACACTGCCCCAAACAGTAGTTTCCCCCATCACTGCACCCCACAAAGTAGTTTCCCCCACACTGCCCCCCACGCAGTAGTTTCCCCAACACTGCCCCCACAGTAATTGCCCCCACACAGTAATTTCCCCCACACTGTAATTTCCCCCACACTGCCCCCACACAGTCTTTTCTCCCACACTGCCCCCATATAGTAATTTGCCCAACACAGTCATTTCCCTGACACTGCCCCATGCAGCAGTTTCCCCCACACAGTAGTTTCCCCCACACTGTCCCCACACAGTAATTTCCCCAACACTGCCCCCACACAATAATTTTCCCCACACTGCCCCCCATACAGTAGTTTCCCCTACACTGCCCCATATAGTAATTTGCCCCACACAGTAGTTCCCCATATTGCCCCATATAGTAATTTTCCCCCACATAGTAATCCCTCCCATAACAATTTGCCCCCACATAGTAATCCCTCCCATAATAATTTGCCCCCACACAGTATCCCACCATAATATTTTCCCCCACATGTCCTCCTATGTGACCCCCCACATGTCCCCCATGTCGCCCCCCAAAGTTGGCACATAAAATAAAAAAATAAAAAAAATAAAAGCGAAATACTCACCTGCGCTTGCAGAGGAGAGGAAGGCAGCACACTTCACTGTGCTGCTGCATGCCGACGTCATCACACACGCTTGCACCAGGATTTCACTACTGCATAGGCCTCAGGCGGTGATCGGCGGCGGGGCAGGGAACTATGCGCTCCCATGCCCCGCCGCAGTATGTGGGCGTCAGCAATGAGAGCTTCCATCTGTATTGATGGAAGCGCTCATTGCTTCTGGCACCCCCCTGAGAGCCGGCACCCGGGGCGGACCACACCCCCTGCCCCCCCTAGGCACGCCACTGACTCAGATCTAGGGATGAGCGAACTTTTACACATGCTGGTGTAAAATGGGCACAGAACACCGTGAAAAATAGTAGTGGCTGGGGACTGTGTAACGAGGGACGGCCGCCGACATCAGGCTGCGGAAGGCCTCAGTGTCTACAAGCCTAAATGGCAACATTTTCAGCGCCAGTAATTTGGAAAGTTGCGAATTTAGTGCTATGGCCTGTGGGTGGGTGGCTGGGTAATTGCGCTTGCGTTCAAGTGCCTGGGGTAAGGACATTTGTACGCTACGCTGGGACACGGAAGTGCACGTGGTCGCTGATGGTACTTGCAAAGGTCCAGATGCATGGCGGGAGGCATCCTGCACCTTTGACAGGAGATTGGCCAGCACGTAACACAGGGGAATAGGAGGCAGTGGTGTGACCCGCAGACACAGATTGTGGACCCAGGCATTCGGCCCACCTATTACGGTGCTTTGATTCCATGTGGCGGATAATGCTGGTGGTGGTGAGGTTGCTAGTGTTCACGCCCCTGCTCATTTTGGTATGGCACACGTTGCAAATTACAATTCTTTTGTCGTCCACACTTTCCTCAGAAAAGCGCCAGACTGCAGAATACCTACCCCTTGGCAAGGGAGATATCCACAAGGGTGTGCTCAGGGGAAAAGTTGCAGGCCTGTTTGGTGTGGCCCGCCTTCTCCCTTTTGCCACCCTACTGCCTCTTCCAGCCTGTTGTGGTGCTGCAGATCCCTCCCCCTCTGTACTTCTGTCCTCGCTAGGCTTGCCATCTTCCCAGGTTGGGTCAGTGACTTCATCATCCACCACCTCCTCTTCCACTTCCTCACTCTGCTCATCCTCCTGACTTGTTGACCTAACAACAATCTCAGTTATTGACAACTGTCTCTCATCCTCATCCTCTTGAGACACTAATTGCCGTTGACTTATTGGCAACTGTGTCTCATCATCATCATCCACCTCGAGAAACACTAATTGCCGTTCCCCAACGTCATCATCTTGTGACTGTGGATGCTCAAGAGTTTGGGAATCAGGGCACAAGATCTAATTTCCCTCTTAAAGCAGGCTTGTCGAGAGGCCCAAATGAAGGAATGGCGCTGAAAATAGCTCCTCAGAATATCCGAGTGTGGGATCACTTGTTTGGCAAGACTCTCCATGGTGGGAGGAAGGAGAAGAAGGGTGAGGATTGTGTTGACCAGACTCTTGGGTACTGAGACCCGACTTGGTGGAAGACAGGGTGGTGCTTAACCGACTGGAGGCATTATCTGCTGCAATCCAACCGACCACCTGGTAGCACTGGTCACTTCCCTGTCCCTTACTGCTCGCCTTTTTCATATTAAATGTTATATATGCTTGAAAGTATGTCACATGTACAGTAGTGTAGGATTTGTAAGTGTATGTGCAATAAAATTAAAAAAGGTATTTGGGATGTGGAAATGTCACACAGGCGATATACCGCAGATAATGTCGCTCATGTCAGCAGCGGCTAATAAAAAATTACAGGGAATGTCACAGGTATTTGGGATGTTGAAACGGTACACAGGAGATGTACCCCAGATAATATCACTGTCCGCAGCGGACACCGTCTACGGAAAAAGTACACTGGATGTCACTGCTATTTTTTGGATGTGCAGACGTTACACAGGAGAAATACTGCAGATAATGTCGCTGATGTCAGCAGCGGCTAATATAAAATTACAGGAAATGTCACAGGTATTTGGGATGTGGAAACGTAACACATGAGAAATACTGCAGATAATGTCGCTGATGTCAGCAGCGGCTAATATAAAATTGCAAGGAACATCACAGGTATTTGGGATGTGGAAACATTATACAGGAGATGTACCACAGGTAATGTCACTGTCCGTAGTGAACACCGTCTGTGGAAAAAGTACACTGGATGTCACTAATATTTTTTGGATGTGCACACGTTACACAGGAGATGTAGCGCAGCTAATGTCACTGTCCGCAGCAGACACCGTCTACGGAAAAAGTACACTGGATGTCACAGATATTTTTGGGATGCGCACACGTTACACAGGAGAAATACCGCAGATAATGTCGCTGATGTCAGCAGCGGCTAATATAAAATTACAGGGAATGTCACAGGTATTTGGGATGTGGAAACGTTACACAGGAGATGTACCCCAGGTAATGACACTGTCCTCAGCGGACACCGTCTATGGAAAAAGTACACTGGATGTCACTGATATTTTTTAGATGTGCACACGTTACACAGGAGATGTAGCGCAACTAATGTCACTGTCCGCAGTGGACACTGTCTATGGAAAAAGTACACTGGATATCACAGATATTTTTGGGATGCGCACACGTTTCATAGGAGATGTAACGCAGATAATGTCGCTGTCTGCAGTGGCCTAACTATTGCACGCTATTTATTGCAGGATGCACTAAAAATAGATATTGCTGCCTCACACAACAGTCGTTAAAAGGACTTTTGGGTCTGTAAAGTTTTTTCAATTTAGCGCAGGTTGCGCAAAAAATATATATTGCTGCTGCCACACATAACAATAGTCATTAAAAGGACTTTTGGGTCTGTATCTTTACAGAGGAAGATGTTCTAAGTTTGCTGTCTAAGGTGAAGACAAATAAGTCACAGGGGCCTGATGAGATACACCCAAAATTATTAAAAGAGCTTAGTGGTGAGCTGGCAAAACCGCTAGCAGATTTATTTAACCAATCATTAGTAACAGGAGTCGTCCCGGAAGATTGGAAATTGGCAAATGTCGTGCCCATTCACAAGAATGGTAGTAGGGAGGAATCGAGCAACTATAGACCAGTGAGTCTGACATCAATAGTAGGCAAATTAATGGAAACCCTATTAAAGGATAGGATTGTGGAACATCTAAAATCCCATGGATTGCAAGATGAAAAACAACATGGGTTTACTTCAGGGAGATCATGTCAAACAAATCTTATAGATTTTTTTGACTGGGTGACTAAAATAATAGACGGTGGAGGTGCAGTAGACATCGCATATCTAGATTTTAGTAAGGCTTTTGACACTGTCCCACATAGAAGACTTATCAATAAACTGCAGTCATTGAGCATGGACTCCCATATTGTTGAGTGGATTAGGCAGTGGCTGAGTGACAGACAACAGAGGGTTGTAGTCAATGGAGAACATTCAAAACAAGGTCATGTTACCAGTGGGGTTCCACAGGGATCTGTACTGGGACCAATTTTGTTTAATATCTTCATAAGTGATATTGCAAAAGGCCTCGATGGGAAGGTTTGTCTTTTTGCTGATGACACAAAGATATGTAACAGGGTTGATGTTCCTGGAGGGAAACGCCAAATGGAAAAGGATTTAGGAAAACTAGTAGAATGGTCAGAACTCTGGCAACTGAAATTTAATGTGGATAAGTGCAAGATAATGCACCTGGGGCGTAAAAACCCAAGGGCAGAATATAGAATATTTGACACAGTCCTGACCTCAGTATCTGAGGAAAGGGATTTAGGAGTAATTATTTCAGAAGACTTAAAGGTGGGAAAACAATGTAATAGGGCAGCACGAAATGCCAGCAGAATGCTTGGATGTATAGGGAGAGGTATAAGCAGTAGAAAGAGTGAAGTGCTTATGCCGCTGTACAGAACACTGGTGAGACCTCACTTGGAGTATTGTGCGCAGTACTGGAGGCCATATCTCCAGAAGGATATAGATACTCTAGAGAGAGTTCAGAGAAGAGCTACTAAACTAGTACATGGATTGCAGGATAAAACTTACCAGGAAAGGTTAAAGGACCTTAACATGTATAGCTTGGAAGAAAGAAGAGACAGAGGGGATATGATAGAAACTTTTAAATACATAAAGGGAATCAACTCGGTAAAGGAGGAGAGCATATTTAAAAGAAGAAAAACTACCACAAGAGGACACAGTTTTAAATTAGAGGGGCAAAGGTTTAAAAGTAATATAAGGAAGTATTACTTTACTGAGAGAGTAGTGGATGCATGGAATAGCCTTCCTGCAGAAGTGGTAGCTGCAAATACAGTGAAGGGGTTTAAGCGTGCATGGGATAGGCATATGGCTATCCTTCATATAAGATAGGGCCAGGGGCTATCCATAGTATTCAGATATATTGGGCAGACTAGATGAGCCAAATGGTTCTTATCTGCCGACACATTCTATGTTTCTATGTTTCTATGTAAAGTTTTAGCAATTTAGCGCAGGTATTTGGGATGCGCACACGTTACACAGGAGAAATACTGCAGATAATGTCGCTGATGTCAGCAGCGGCTAATATAAAATTACAGGGAACATCACAGGTATTTGGGATGTAGAAATGTTACAGAGTAGACGTAGCGCAGATAATTTTACTTTACGCAGCGGACACCGTCTACGGAAAAAGTACACTGGATGTCACTGATATTTTTTGGATGTGCACACTTTACACAGGAGAAATACCGCAGATAATGTCGCTGATGTCAGCAGTGGCTTATATAAAATTAGAGGGAATGTCACAGGTATTTGGGATGCGCACACGTTACACAAGAGAAATACCACAGATATTGTCGCTGATGTCAGCAGTGGCTTATATAAAATTACAGGGAATGTCACAGGTATTTGGGATGCGCACACGTTACACAGGAGAAATACCACAGATACTGTCACTGATGTCAGCAGCGGCTAAAATAAAATTACAGGAAATGTCACAGGTATATGGGATGTGCACACGTTACATAGGAAAAAGTTCACTGGATGTCACTGATATTTTTTAGATGTGCACACGTTACACAGGAGATGTAGCGCAACTAATGTCACTGTCCACAGCAGACACTGTCTACGGAAAAAGTACACTGGATATCACTGATATTTTTTGGATGTGCACATGTTACACAGGAGATGTAGCGCAGCAAATGTTACTGACCGCAGCGGACACCGTCTACGGAAAAAGTACACTGGATATCACAGATATTTTTGGGATGCGGCACACACAACAGTCGTTAAAAGGACTTTTGGGTCTGTAAAGTTTTTGCAATTTAGCGCAGGTTGCGCAAAAAATATATATTGCTGCTGCCACACATAACAATAGTCATTAAAAGGACTTTTGGGTCTGTAAAGTTTTAGCAATTTAGCGCAGGTATTTGGGATGCGCACACGTTACACAGGAGAAATACTGCAGATAATGTCGCTGATGTCAGCAGTGGCTTATATAAAATTAGAGGGAATGTCACAGGTATTTGGGATGCGCACACGTTACACAAGAGAAATACCACAGATATTGTCGCTGATGTCAGCAGTGGCTTATATAAAATTACAGGGAATGTCACAGGTATTTGGGATGCGCACACGTTACACAGGAGAAATACCACAGATACTGTCACTGATGTCAGCAGCGGCTAAAATAAAATTACAGGAAATGTCACAGGTATATGGGATGTGCACACGTTACATAGGAAAAAGTTCACTGGATGTCACTGATATTTTTTAGATGTGCACACGTTACACAGGAGATGTAGCGCAACTAATGTCACTGTCCACAGCAGACACTGTCTACGGAAAAAGTACACTGGATATCACTGATATTTTTTGGATGTGCACATGTTACACAGGAGATGTAGCGCAGCAAATGTTACTGACCGCAGCGGACACCGTCTACGGAAAAAGTACACTGGATATCACAGATATTTTTGGGATGCGGCACACACAACAGTCGTTAAAAGGACTTTTGGGTCTGTAAAGTTTTTGCAATTTAGCGCAGGTTGCGCTAAAAATATATATTGCTGCTGCCACACATAACAATAGTCATTAAAAGGACTTTTGGGTCTGTAAAGTTTTAGCAATTTAGCGCAGGTATTTGGGATGCGCACACGTTACACAGGAGAAATACTGCAGATAATGTCGCTGATGTCAGCAGCGGCTAATATAAAATTACAGGGAACATCACAGGTATTTGGGATGTAGAAATGTTACAGAGTAGACGTAGCGCAGATAATTTTACTTTACGCAGCGGACACCGTCTACGGAAAAAGTACACTGGATGTCACTGATATTTTTTGGATGTGCACACTTTACACAGGAGAAATACCGCAGATAATGTCGCTGATGTCAGCAGTGGCTTATATAAAATTAGAGGGAATGTCACAGGTATTTGGGATGCGCACACGTTACACAAGAGAAATACCACAGATATTGTCGCTGATGTCAGCAGTGGCTTATATAAAATTACAGGGAATGTCACAGGTATTTGGGATGCGCACACGTTACACAGGAGAAATACCACAGATATTGTCACTGATGTCAGCAGCGGCTAAAATAAAATTACAGGAAATGTCACAAGTATATGGGATGTGCACACGTTACATAGGAAAAAGTTCACTGGATGTCACTGATATTTTTTAGATGTGCACACGTTACACAGGAGATGTAGCGCAACTAATGTCACTGTCCACAGCAGACACTGTCTACGGAAAAAGTACACTGGATATCACTGATATTTTTTGGATGTGCACATGTTACACAGGAGATGTAGCGCAGCAAATGTTACTGACCGCAGCGGACACCGTCTACGGAAAAAGTACACTGGATATCACAGATATTTTTGGGATGCGGCACACACAACAGTCGTTAAAAGGACTTTTGGGTCTGTAAAGTTTTAGCAATTTAGCGCAGGTTGCGCTAAAAATATATATTGCTGCTGCCACACACAACAATAGTCCTTAAAAGGACTTTTGGGTCTCTGACAAGTTTTTCTACTTAAATAAAAAAAAATCATTCCCTTCACTTTATAAACAGCTCTCCCTGACTAACACTGAGCCGAACACGTGTCATCGGGTGCTATATAGCGCTCGATGACGTGTTCCAGCCAGCCAATCACTGTAATGCCAGTAACCAACATGGCTACGGCATTACAGTAAAAGGCAGTACTTACCTGCATGTTTATTAGTGCTATATATTCATAATGACTAATATTCGTTATTTTTTTCCATCTGAACACATGATTCCTCCCTGCTTCTCGCTTGTGGGCCAATGAGTCATTGGCCCACAAGCAAGAAGCAGGGAGGAATCATGCGTTCACTTCAGATGGAAAAAAATGACGAATATTCTAAAAAACAAATATAGAGCACTATATTCTATAGTGATATATATTAGTTTTTGACCCACGCCTGTATTGAGCGCGCAATATTCGCATATTACGCTATCATTATAAAAAAAAGAATGTAGAATATAACAAATATACGAATTCGCGAATATATGAAGAATATTCTACAAAATATTCGCAAAATATCACAAATTCGAATATGATCCCTGCCGCTCATCACTAGTGCCGAGCATCGAGATGCTCGAGCCGAACTCGTGTTCAGCCAAGCATGCTCGATCAACACTACTCTTGACCTATTTCTTATTGGGGTACACTATGCCTTACCATACCCTTTGGAGAGCAGGAACAAGTGGTGACATCTCGACAGTGTCCTGGGGTCCCAGCATAGCGTTGGGGCCACCCCAAACCTGGCTATTGCGCTACCAATAGGTAGCACAGTATAGTATCATAGTTAGGGGTAACTTAATGTCATTTTTTTCATTTGAGTGCTTATCTTGGCTTAGGAACTTTGAGAACATAGTTGTCGACCATTGTCCTTATTATGAACATAAAGACTAGAGATGAGAGAATTTCAAAAAAATTTGATTTGGTTGGTTCGCCGAATTTTCCGAAAAGATTCGATTCAATCCGAATTAATTTGTGGTAAAATTAGCTATTTCCTGGCTGCAGAGAGCCTGTATAGTGGTGTAGAACACTGTGCCTTGCAGCAACACACATAGTGAGTCTGCTGTGGTAGTGAAACAATACTGTTAGTCAGTATGACACGCAGATGACAGGCGTCACTCGTAGAATCACTGCACATTTCACTTCTTTGGGCAGTTACAGGGCCGAAACGGACCAAATAACTCGTGTGAACTCAATCTTACAGGTCGATGTTAGCGTCAGGTATAAAGAACCGTGCAGAGGCCCAAAATCCGACTTTTAGACCGTCGTCAGCTGATTCCACATAGATGTCAACAGAACCTGTTCTATTAAACGCTTATACAAGTAGAGCCCCCCCACAGAGTGGAGTGGGTGTCAGCAGTAAGTTTGTGTTGATGTCACTGATTATTCTGCCCTTTTTCTGATCCATCAGAACAAAAAACCCCAGAAAAACGTATCCCGTCTGTTGCGTATCCGCTATTGAGTATTCACTCGGTCAGCATTTGCTCAGTAATCCATAAGTATTGCTAATGCCCAAAAAAAACAGGAGTGGATCCAAAACAGAGATAACACTTAACCCCTTCCCGACCTTTGACGTACTAGTACGTCATGGGAACCACTGAGTTCCCGCAATTTGACGTAATAGTAAGTCATAGTGATCGCGCGGGCACCGGAGCGGTGCGCGCGCAATCACTGCAGGGGCCTGGCAGTCCGTGGTAGCCGGGCCCCTGCTGTATCCGCCGGCATCGCTGTAAAAGCCGATGCCGGCAAATTAACCCCTTCTATGCCGCGGTCCGCGCTGACCGCGACATAGAAGAGGTTTGTGTCGGGTGAACGATCGCATCAAGTCCCCGCGCTGCTGTGGCGGGGACCCGATGCGACACAAGGCAGCCCGATGCAGTGCAGAGGCTGCCCAATGCCTTACACGGCATCGGAAACTGCCTTCTACGGGTGCCAAGGAGAACCAGCCTCAGGCAACCTGTTAGTGTTAGGCCCCTTGCAGACGAGCATGTCCGGATTAGGCCCAGATGCGTCCCGGTGCATTGCGAAAAACCCGTGCGAGTAGGTACGCAATTGCAGTCAGTTTTGACTGCGATTGCATTCCGTAGTTTAGTTTTTATCGCGCGGGTGCAATGCATTTTACACGCGCGTGATAAAAAACTGAATGTGGTACCCAGACCCGAACTTCTTCACAGAAGTTCAGGTTTGGGTTCAAGGTTGTGTAGATTGTATTATTTTCCCTTATAACATGGTTATAAGGGAAAATAATAGCATTCTGAATACAGAATGCATAGTACAATAGGGCTGGAGGGGTTAAAATAAAAAAATAAAAAATTAAACTCACCTTAATACACTTGTTCGCGCAGCCGGCATCTCTTCTGTCTTCTTTTGTGAGGAATAGGACCTTTGATGACGTCACTACGCTCATTATCACATGGTCCGTCACATGATCCATCACCATGGTGATGGATCATGTGACGTACCATGTGATGAACGTAGTGACGTCTTCAAAGGTCCTATTCCTCACAAAAGAAGACAGAAGAGATGCCGGCTGCGCGAACAAGTGGATTAAGGTGAGTTAAAATTTTTTTATTTTTTTTTAACCCCTCCAGCCCTATTGTACTATGCATTCTGTATTCAGAATGCTATTATTTTCCCTTATAACCATGGGGCATCTAAAAACCAGTTCAGCTAAATTTGCCTTCCAAAAACCATATGGCATTCCTTTCCTTCTGTGTCCTGCCATGTGCCCGTACAGCAGTTTACGATCACATGTGGAGTGTTTCTGTAAACCGTAGAATGAGGGTAATAAATATTGATTTTTATTTGGCTGTTAACCCTTGCTTTGCTACTGGAAAAAATTGATTAAAATGTAAAATCTGCCAAAAAAGTGAAATTCAGAAATTTCATCTCTATTTTCCATCAATTCTTGTGGAACACCTAAAGGGTTAACAACGTTTGTAAAATCAGTTTTGTAGACCTTGAGGGGTGTAGTTTCTAACATGGGGTCATTTTTGAGCAGTTTCTATTAGGTAAGCCTCACAAAGTGACTTCAGACCTGAACTGGTCCTTAAAAAGTGGGTTCTGGAAATTTTCCGAAAAATTTCCAGATTTGCTTCCAAACTTCTAAGCCTTCTAACGTCCCCAAAAAATAAAATGTCAGTTTCAAAATGATCCAAACATGAAGTAGACATATGGGGAATGTTAAGTAATTACTATTTTTGAAGGTAATACTATCTATTATAAAAGTAGAGAAATTGAAATTTGCAAATTTGCTAATTTTTCCAAATTTTTGGTAATTTGGGTATTTTTTTATGAATAAAAAAGATTTTTTTTTTACTTATTTTTACCACTGTCATGAAGTACAATATGTGACGAGAAAACAATCTCAGAGTGGCCTGTATAAGTAAAAGCGTTTTAAAGTTATCACCACATAAAGTGACACGTCAGATTTGCAAAAAATGGCCTGGGCAGGAAGGTGAAAACAGGCTCGGGGGTTGAAGGGGTTAAATGGAATATTTGCATGTCTTCTGTGTTTTGGAACCACTCCTGATTTTTGCTACCAAATCATAAGCCAATTCTGATGGGACCATACAGGCCTTACAGCTGCTACACAGACAGGATCCGTTGTGTGTCTCATTTTTCCTTCCTTCTGACAGATCAGAAGAAGGGTCAAAGGGTCAACCAGGCCAAAAAGGCAAAATAGTGGCCCAGTCATGAAGTGGGGAGGGGAGGAACAGCATGAGAAATCCACAAAGTGTACCAATGACATAATGTGGAGGTGGAAGCAGCATCAGGAGACCACAGAGTGGCAAGGTGACATAGTGTGGAGGTGGCAGCAGCATCAGGAGACCACAGAGTGGCAAGGTGACATTGTGTGGAGGTAGCAGCAGCATCAGAAAACCACAGAGTGGCACAATGACAGAGTGTGGAGGTGGCAGCAGTAGCATGATCAGGCCACAGAGTGGCAAGGTGCCATAGTGTTGAGGTAGCAGCAGCATCAGGAGACCACAGAGTGGCAAGGTGACATAGTATGGAGGTGGCAGCAGCTTCAGGAGACCACAAAGTGGCAAGGTAACATAGTGTGGAGGTGGCAGAAGCAGCAGCATGAGGAGGTCACAGAGTGGCACAATGACAGAGTGAGAAGGTGGCAGCATGAGAAGGCCACAGAGTGGCAAGGTGACATATTGTTGAGGTAGCAGCAGCATCAGGAGACCACAGAGTATAAAGGTTACATAGTGTGGAGGTGGCAGCAGCATCAGGAGACCACAGAGTGGCAAGATGACATAGTGTGCGGGTATGAGCAGCATGAGGAGGCCACATAGTGGCAAGGTCACATGGTGTTGAAGTAGCAGCAGCATCAGGAGACTACAGAGTCTAGAGGTTACATAGTGTGCAGGAAGCAGCAGTGTCAGAAGACCACAGAGTGGCAAGGTGACATAGTGTGGAGGTGGCAGCAGCATAAGGAGACTACAGAGTATAAAGGTTACATAGTGTGGAGGTGGCAGCAGCATCAGGAGACCACAGAGTGGCAAGATGACATAGTGTGGGGGTATGAGCAGCATGAGGAGGCAACATAGTGGCAAGGTCACATAGTGTTCAGGTAGCAGCAGCATCAGGACACTACAGAGTCTAGAGGTTACATAGTGTGGAGGAAGCAGCAGTGTCAGAAGACCACAGAGTGGCAAGGTGACATAGTGTGGAGGTGGCAGCAGCATCAGAAGACCATAGAGTGGCAAGGTGACATAGTGTGGAGGTGGCAGCAACATCAGGAGATCACAGAGTGGCAAGGTGACATAGTCTGGAGGTGACAGCTGCATCAGGAGACCACAGAGTAGAAAGGTGACATAGTTTGGAGGTGGCAGCAGCATCAGGAGACCACAGAGTGGCAAGGTGACATAGTGTGGAAGTGGCAGCAGCATCAAGAGACCACAGAGTGACCAAACGGGTGGAAACGTCGCATATCAGCCTATGTTGGGGAAGCCGTTCTGCCGCTGCAGCTCAAGGTGGGTGTGCTTGGCAGTGTACGAGTGGCTGAAGTGCATGCAAAGTTTCCTGGCCATTTTTAGGATGTCTTGCAGATGGCTTGACAACCAGATTTAACACATGCGCCATGCAGGGCGCATGGCTCAGCCCTCCTTGACGCAGCACCGACACCATGTTTTTCCCATTGTCAGTCACCATGGTTCCGATTTTGAGTTGTCGCAGAGAAAGCCAGGATTCGATTTCTTGCTGAAGGACACGGAGCAGTTCCTCCCCTGTATGACTCAGTTCGCCCATGCAAACTAGGTAAAGAACAGCGTGACACCGCCGTGCCCTGCACATGTGGTATGCTGGTGGGGCACTGTAAATTGTCCCTGCAGTGGATGCTGAGTAGAGATGGCCTTGAGGTTCGCCCGGTGGTCGTTTCCCGGCGAAATTTGCTCGTTCGCTGTTCGCCGCCCGCCATATTCTTTTACATTGTGAAGAACTTTGACCCATGACACATCCATCAGGTGGTACAGGACAGCCAATTGAGACATTTCAGCACATGGACATACCCCCTACCTTATAAATAAACCTGATCTGGGCGCCATTTTACATTCAGTCTTTTGCCAGTGTAGGGAGAGGTTGCTGTGTGGAGCAGGGACAGACTGTTAGGGACACAAAATGCTAGCTAATAGGGCCACAAAAGTCCTTTGTAGGACTAGTATAGGCGTGCTATCGATAGGTGTGACTTACTGAGGGGTGTAATATACTTATAATATACTTTCTAACATAGAAAGTATATTATAGTGCATTTGTATTGTGCAGCAGTTGTGTGCGGTTCTGCTGCGATACTGCAGCCACACAGATTGCCAAACGCTATTGGAACAAATCATTTCTACTTGTGTGATTTACCAGTTGCCCCCCAAATAAACTGATTGAAGCAGGGGTGCTATATACCAATAATATAGTGCATTTAGGTAGTGCAGCATTTGTCTGCAGTTTTGCTGCGTTACCGCATCTACACACAGAGTGAAAAACACTATTTGAAGAAATAATTTCTACTGGTGTGATTAACCAGGGGTTAAACTGATTGAAGCAGAGGTGCTATATACCAATAATATACTTTCCATATAGTGCATTTAGGTAGCGCAGCATTTGTCTGCCGTTTTGCTGCATTACCGCATCTAGACAGAGTGAAAAACACTATTTGAAGAAATAATTTCTACTGGTGTGATTTACCAGTTGCCCCCCAAAAAAACTGATTGAGGCAGGGGTGTGAAATACCTTCTTCTACAAATACTGCTCTTCTATAGGGACTTTTGTCACAGGGTCATTTTGAAAATGACAGGCAGAGGAAGAGGCAGGCCATTCCGCAGGGGTGGTAGGGGTCGGGCAGGTGCACCAGGCCGCAAACTAAGTGGGAAGTTGCAAAAGGTGCATGCGATTACGTCAAACGACGCACCAGACTTGGTTAAGTGGCACACTCAGCCTTCCGCTTCTGCACCCTCCTCATCCTCTCTATCTGCACCCTCTTCATTCTCTGCTGTGTGCACCCCCAAAGACACCACCACCACCATATCCCCTCCGCTCGAGTCAGAGGAATTATTTTTCCATCCATTACAAGACCATACCGATGCGCAGCCATTGTTGGCATCGGATCAGGAAGAGGAGGTATCAACGGTCGCCACCCAGCAGTCTGACGACAGTACCCAGATCAGCCCAAGGATGCTGCCTACTCCGAGATCTCTAATGTCAGTGGTGGTGAAGGTGACGAATCCGATGATGACGTGTCGATGGACATCACGTGGGTGCCCACAAGAGAGGAAAAGGAGGGGAGTTCAGAGGGAGAGACGGAGCAGCAGATAGGAAGGAGGAGGAGAAGCAGGCAGAACTTACAGTGCACAGGAGCAAAAAGCAGACTGCTAATGTATCTGGAACGAGCCATCCACCATGCAAGGTTACATCTGGCACTCCCAGGACGCCGGCACATGGCTCCGCAGTGTGGGCTTTTTTTTAACGTGTCCGCTGCTGACAATAGTGTTGCCATCTGCAGTCTGTGCTGTCAACGCATAAGTCGTGGTAAGCCCAACACTCACCTAGGGACGACCGCCTTAAGAAGGCACCTGTCCTCCCATCACTGAGCTCGGTGGGAGCAACTCAGAACCCACAAAGCCACACTCCCGGCGCTCCCGGTCCTGCCTCTTCTCCTTCTCCTCTCTCCTCCGAGTTGCCCTCCACTCCACCTTCCAACGTGCCGTCGTCGCGTTCATGTGGCAAAAGACAGGCCTCCTTGCCCCAAATGTTAGAGCAAAAAAAGATGATGACGCCAGATTACCCTCTTGCCCAACGGCTGACCACTGGCTTGTCAGAACTGCTAGCCCACCAACTACTGCCATATAAACTGGTGGACTCGGAGGCCTTTAGAAAATTTGTGGCTATAGGAACACCGCAATGGAAGGTCCCCAGAAGGAAATATATTTTTCCCAGAAGGTCATCCCAGAGCTATATGGCCACGTTCAGCGGCAAGTGAATGTAGCTCTGGCACACAGTGTCGGTGCCAAGATACATCTGACCACAGACACGTGGTCTAACAAACACGGGCAGGGAAGGTACATAACTTTTACTGCCCAATGGGTGAACCTTCTGACGCCGTCAAGCATGTAACCTGTGGCACCCGTGTGGATTTGGTGTTATTGCAACGGATTGCATACAGGCCTGCCTCTTTTTCTGTGCTGCGACTATTGTGCCTGGAAGCCAAGAGCCACACCGGTCCTGCACTGCTTTCAGCTCTGCGGTCACAGGCCGATCAGTGGCTAACCCCGCTCAATTTGACAGTTGGTAAAGTGGTGTGCGACAACGGTGCCAATCTGCTGAGCGCGCTGAAACAGGGCAAAATGACACACGTGCCATGCATGGCACACGTCCTGAACTTAGTCAGCGATTCGTTGCCATATACCCCGGAGTCCAGGACTAGTGATGAGCGGGAGGTGCCATATTCGATTTTGCGATATTTCGCGAATATTCGATTGAATATTCGTCTTATATTCGTCGAGATCGAATATTCATCATTATTCTATTTATCTCGAATAATATGCGATTAAATTTTTCGCGTATTGCGATTTTCTTTAAACTGTATAAGGCAACTTTCATATTGGTTGGCTAATATGTGTATTTTACGAATATTCGCTGTATTGCTATAACTTTGTTTTTTAGAATATTACGAATATTCTAAAATACGAAGTTATAGCAATATATCGAATATTCGTAAAATACACATAATTTAGCTAATATAGTGCTATAATCTTTTTTTTATAGTCTAATTTTTTTGTCTCTTCTGAACTTCGGTTCTGGGGAGATTGTTTTTTTTTCACCGCGCCAGGGGCTGCTCATGCGCAACACATGCAGACTTCTGCGGCCATTTGATGAGATCACCAAACTGGTCAGTCGCAGCCAGGGCGCCAACAGTGACATCGTACCTTACGCCTTCTTTCTGGAGCATGCATTGTGTTGTGTCATTAATCAAGCCGTCGAGGAGCTGGAAGATGAGGAAGTCGCAATGCTGGATGAATTCCTAGGGGGGGCTACTCCACCTGAGACAAGTCAACAGGAGTCTGAAGAGGAGTCAGAGAAGGATGGTGTCGGGGCAGAGGAAGAGCAATAAGAGCATGCTTTAAACGTTTCTGGGATCCCTGGTGTTGTCCGTGGCTGGGGGGAGGAGAACAAGGACGACATTATCCTGGATGATGAGCAGGAGCCAGGCCGCTCCACCGCTTCCAGTTAAGTGCAAATGGGGGCCTTCATGCTGCAGTGTTTTAAGAGGGACCCCCGTATAAAAAGCATAAAGTGCAAGTAGCAGTACTGGGTGGCAACGTACTTAGACCCCGGTACAAACACAAAATGGCGGAAATGTTACCACCATCACAGAGGGCGTTCAGAATGCAGCACTTCCAGGCCTTGCTTCGAGAAATGGTGAATTCTGCTTTTGAGGGAGCTGGCAGAGGAATTTCCACTCACAGAGAAACAGTTGCGGGTACCAATCCAATAGCGTATGCAAGAAGAGAGCGTTTTGAAGATGTGTTGGTCACTGCGGATATGAAATCATCTTGCAGCAGACCCATCGACAGCCTTCCTCCGGATCCAGTCTCAGGAAACGCCTAGACCGACAGGTGTCTGACTACATCGGGTTAACAGCCGATGTGGACGCTCTGAGAAGCGATGAACCCCTGGACTACTGGGTGGACCTGTGGCCAGAGCTGGCACAATTTGCCATGGAACTGTTGGCTTGCCCCTCGACCAGTGTCCTGTCCGAAAGGACGTTCAGCGCAGCAGGGGGGATCGTGACCGATAAGCGCACTCGCCTAGCTCACGACAGTGTGGACTACCTCACATTTCTACAAATAAATGAGGCATGGATCTCGGAGGAATTCAACACGTGACGAGAATGCCTAATTTTTGGGGCCTGTACTGGCCGACAGTTACATATTTATCCTGTGACCGCCTAATGTAGCTCCAGCCACAGAATCCAAAGTTCTTTGCTGTCAGGTGAATGCCTATTGGCTAATTTTTGGGGCCTGTACTGGCCGACAGTTACATTTTTTATCTCTAGCCACATAATCACACCCTTGTCTCACTCCTCTGCTTCTCATTATGGTGGCGTATGAACCGCATTCACCATAAGGACCTTCTAATATCACAGGGTCATGTGACTGTGCCCCCCACCCTATACTGTGCCCCTCACCCCGTATTGTGCCTTCTTATCACACCCTGTGCAGTGACCGTAGTAATTCCCTGTACTGTGCCCTCTTATACTCTTTTATCCCGTCACGGTACGGCAGTGTTATCTTGTCATTGTGCAGAGGTGTTTTCCGGTCAATGTATGGCGGTGGTATCCAATATCTGGATGGCCATAACTTTATCCCTTTCCCTGCCCACGCCATCCTTTTTTAGACCTGGCAAGAGGGGGAAAAATATGCAGATTGAGGTGCTAAGGACCTGCGCACCACAATCTGTGTCAGAAATACGCCTAACATAGACGTATTTCTATATAATAAATGATCACCTAATTGTATTATCATTTGGGGGTAGGGATAATATCTTTATATTATATAGATTCTAGTGTATTATACTGTGCCCTGTATTTCCCAGTAGAAAATGATCCTTGGGAAACACAGTCCTCATCCCTGACCACCAGGACCAGGTAGCGCTCTGTCAGTACATGGCGGCCTCCCCTCTCTGCCACGCTGCTCCGCTGTGTACTCGTGCTTATTCTGACACTAGTGCTGGGTTCACATCCTATTTTTGCCATCCATTTAATGCATATCAAAAATGTATGCGTTAACAGATGCATCAGACTGATGCCGTACAGTGGCGTCCGTTTACCATACAGTTCCATGGTAGAAATAAAATGTATGCATTTTTTTAAATAGACTCTGCAGGATACAAAAACGTGGAGTGCTGCACATTTTTATACATCAAACCGATAGGAAATAACATTTTTCTAGGCTCCAGCAGGGCACATTTTTGAGAATTTCCCTTTAAGACGCATAAAAATGGCCCCTGATTAAAATACATATTTTTTGTGGGAATTTTTGCCAATGATCCCCCTCTGGTATGTCACTGTCCATGTTGTGGGACTATTTGTGCACTTCTACTAAGTATTTGGTGACTACAAATCTGACCTGAAGGTTTGTCAAGTTCGCCTGCCATTAAAGTGAATGGGGTTCGCGCGAACTTGCGGTTCGTGAACATTTGTTCGCGTTCGCGAACCGTCCCAGCCGATGTTCGTCTATCACTAATGCTGAAGACAAGGTGGAGGATGAGGAAGCAGAGGTGGACATTGTCGCAGGACCAACGGCGTGAGAACATGGAGGCGGAAGCGGCGTCATTTGGCCAAGTTGCTGGTTTGGCTGGGCAGGAACCACATTTACCCAGTTGGCCGTAAAGGACGTATGTCCTTGACCGTAGTTACAGGTCCACACGTCGGTGCTGCCGTGCACTTTGGCAGACACCTACAGGCTCAAGCACTGGCCCACCTTCTGTTCTACATATGTGTGCAAGGCTGGTACTGCCTTTTTGGCAAAGAATTGGCAGCTTGGGACTCTCCACCTTGGCTTGGCACAAGCCATCAGTTCTCTGAAAGGTGTAGAGTCCAGTACCAGCAACTTGGCCAGGAGCACGTTCAGCTTCTGCGCCGTTTGATGAGTGCACGTATACTGTTGTCTCTTGGCAATCGTTTCAGTGATCAACTGCTGACAGAATGAGGAGGAGGAGGAGCAGGAGCATCAAGACCAGCAGATGATGGGAAGGACAAACAGCTTCCTTCGGCTGAGGTGGTGGAGCCTTGACTGCCTGAAATTGGGTGTGTGCCACTGGGCGATGCAGCGGTTGCTGCAGCAGGCTGGAGCACCACATTGGAGCCACGGTTCTCCCAGGTCACTTTATGGTGACGCTGAATATGTTGACGCAGGGCCGTGGTGCCAACATTGGCACCCTGGCCACGCTTCGCCTTCTGCCCACAGATTTGACAAATGGCCATGTTCACCTCCCCGGCGACTTAACAAAAAAATTGGCACACCGCTGAGTAGGTGATTTTACCCCCAACACTCCGTATTGACTGACTGCTACCGCCACTGCCTCCGTGAACTCCTGCACCACTACTTTTCGGGCTCCTGCGAAGCAGGTGGTCTTCCCCAGGCACGTTCGGCTCCCAACCTCCTACTGCTGCCACCCTGCTGACTTCCGACTTGCTGGCTCTACCGCTGCCTCACGCGCAAGCTGCCACCTTCTTTTCCCGATGTTGATGAAGCCCCTTCGTCACCCGACTCCCAATTATAATCAGCTACATCATCATCGAGTACTGTCTGCAGGTCACTGATGTCCTCCTCAATGGTCTCTGAGCCAGGAGCCTGACCGCTTGCAACACCAGCTCCCACGCCACTCTCCTCATCACTACTTGCCCGCCTACCGGAGGAAGCAGCGATGTCTCCTCCGGATCTTGACTGGGCAGTAGCTGCTGACTGTCCTCTAGTAGCTTGTCCTCGCTGTATAGTGTAGCTGAGCCCACAGCATATACACTGCGTGCAGAATTATTAGGCAAATGAGTATTTTGACCACATCATCCTCTTTATGCATGTTGTCTTACTCCAAGCTGTATAGGCTCGAAAGCCTACTACCAATTAAGCATATTAGGTAATGTGCATCTCTGTAATGAGAAGGGGTGTGGTCTAATGACATCAACACCCTATATCAGGTGTGCATAATTATTAGGCAAATTCCTTTCCTTTGGAAAAATGGGTCAAAAGAAGGACTTGACAGGCTCAGAAAAGTCAAAAATAGTGAGATATCTTGCAGAGGGATGCAGCACTCTTAAAATTGCAAAGCTTCTGAAGCGTGATCATCGAACAATTAAGCGTTTCATTCAAAATAGTCAACAGGGTCGCAAGAAGCGTGTGGAAAAACCAAGGCGCAAAATAACTGCCCATGAACTGAGAAAAGTCAAGCGTGCAGCTGCCAAGATGCCACTTGCCACCAGTTTGGCCATATTTCAGAGCTGCAACATCACTGGAGTGCCCAAAAGCACAAGGTGTGCAATACTCAGAGACATGGCCAAGGTAAGAAAGGCTGAAAGACGACCACCACTGAACAAGACACACAAGCTGAAACGTCAAGACTGGGCCAAGAAATATCTCAAGACTGATTTTTCTAAGGTTTTATGGACTGATGAAATGAGAGTGAGTCTTGATGGGCCAGATGGATGGGCCCGTGGCTGGATTGGTAAAGGGCAGAGAGCTCCAGTCCGACTCAGACGCCAGCAAGGTGGAGGTGGAGTACTGGTTTGGGCTGGTATCATCAAAGATGAGCTTGTGGGGCCTTTTCGGGTTGAGGATGGAGTCAAGCTCAACTCCCAGTCCTACTGCCAGTTTCTGGAAGACACCTACCAAGCAGTGGTACAGGAAGAAGTCTGCATCCTTCAAGAAAAACATGATTTTCATGCAGGACAATGCTCCATCACACGCGTCCAAGTACTCCACAGCGTGGCTGGCAAGAAAGGGTATAAAAGAAGAAAATCTAATGACATGGCCTCCTTGTTCACCTGATCTGAACCCCATTGAGAACCTGTGGTCCATCATCAAATGTGAGATTTACAAGGAGGGAAAGCAGTACACCTCTCTGAACAGTGTCTGGGAGGCTGTGGTTGCTGCTGCACGCAATGTTGATGGTGAACAGATCAAAACACTGACAGAATCCATGAATGGCAGGCTTTTGAGTGTCCTTGCAAAGAAAGGTGGCTATATTGGTCACTGATTTGTTTTTGTTGTGTTTTTGAATGTCAGAAATGTATATTTGTGAATGTTGAGATGTTATATTGGTTTCACTGGTAAAAATAAATAATTGAAATGGGTATTTATTTGTTTTTTGTTAAGTTGCCTAATAGTTATGCACAGTAATAGTCACCTGCACACACAGATATCCCCCTAAAATAGCTAAAACTAAAAACAAACTAAAAACTACTTCCAAAAATATTCAGCTTTGATATTAATGAGTTTTTTGGGTTCATTGAGAACATGCTTGTTGTTCAATAATAAAATTAATCCTCAAAAATACAACTTGCCTAATAATTCTGCACTCCCTGTAGTACTTCTCTGGCTGAGGGAACACAAAAGGGCAAAGGCAGGTTGAGGACAGGTGAGGGCACAGGGCCTGCTCCCGGGCCACGCCAACTAAGGGTTGTGTCTGACGAACCCACCAACTCTTGGCTGGGGGTGTCTGATGTCACTTGCGACGAAGTCGAAGATCGAGTCAACCATTTAAGAACCGCTGGGTTGCTGGTCAAGACACGACCGCTAGCTGACACTGGGAACTAAGGCCTCTCGAAGTGACCCCTGCTGCCACGCCCCCTTACTCTGCTGTGACCTGCGCCAGAAACATTTAGGCCTGTGCCCCTGCCCTGTGCAGGGCCTGTCACTTCTCTGTCTGACATACTGTTATATCAAATAAGCAAATAAAAAGGAAATTAATACATGCCAAAACGGGCTGTAATTTTCTCACTTCACCACACAACGGCTAATAAGCCCCTTTTTTTCCCCACTAATAAACGCCAAATAAAGGCTTTAGAACATATAACTTCGGTCGTGAACGGCAAATCATATTTTTTTTTGCCTCTAATACATGCCTAAAAGGGCTGTCATTTTCTCACTTCACCACACAGTGGCTAATAAGCCGACAAAAAAAGGCTTTAGAGCATATATATAACTGCACCGCACAAGGGCTAATAAGACCCCAATAACAAGAACAGTTTGCTGGAATTACACAGGTATTGAAACCTGAAATGAGTAGCAGTAAAATGGCAATTTGGATCCCCAGTCAGTGCAGCAAGGTGTAATAGGATTGTTACTATTACCCAGGCCGTAAACTCCCCTACTGAACCCTGTTCTGCTTCAATACTGTGGGATGAATCATTAGAAGTGTAGCGAAAGGATAGGGAATCCTCCCTATCCTTTCCCTACATTTCTAATGGTCTTTTCCTGAGCTTCTATTGAGCAAAATATAAGTTTTCAAGTCTTTCCTAGCACTGTCCCTAGCGCCTTCTAACGTCTCGCCCTACACTGAAAAATGGCTGAATCCAAGATGGCTGAGGCTATTTATAGGGTTGGGACATCACAGGGCTGGCTGGCTGCTGATTGGCTGCATGCATGGCATTGTGGGTGATCCCTCTTTCCCAGAGTTCCTTGCTCCATGTCCTAACATGTGCAGCAGCCATTTTAGGAAAAAATGTGATTCGTTACCACGAAGTGTGAGGAAATTCGGATTCGGTACGAATCGAATAATTCCTGAAATTTGGATCGAATTCCACTTCATTAGCTTCGATTCGCTCATCTCTAATAAAAACTGCATGCTTATAGAGAATGCAATATGATGATCAACAAGGTTGGACTGGCCCACCAGGGTACCAGAAGATCCTCCAGTGGGCCTAGTCTAAGAAGCCATAATGGGGCCCGAAGGTCCAAGAGAAAAATTGCATTTGGGGCTGTCTTTGGAGCTAATCACTAGCCACTAGAGTCCTTTTCTTAGGTTTTGAATTAATTAGACTTTATTGATGATATGGGGGTTGGACCCAGAGAATAATTTTCCCTGGTGGGCCCCTAGTCTGACGCTGATGATCAACCATGAGGAAGTGGTGTCATGTCAGGGCTGCCATAAAGGGAGAGTGATATTTTTCTAGTTGTATAGGTACTTATATTAAAGGGGTTGGCCACCCTAAGTATCAAAAATCCAAAGTGCCCCAGACAATAGCCAAAACTATGTAGTATTAATATCTTAAGCTAAATGTGCTAGCTATATATAATTTTTCTAACCTGTTCACCATGACACACTTCCTTGGAGGAGCTCCTCAGACCGGATGTGTGGGAGGAGCAGCTGTAAAGTGAAAGTAAAAATCCCAGCATGCACTGCAGCAAGCATCTTCAGAGGAGCAGTCACATGACATCCCCACCCGCCTGTGTTTTCACATAGAGATAAGAGCCCCTAAGACATTATCAAAAACTGCTGTACAGACATAGTAATAGAAGGAACACTCCAGTCCCAGCAGTAAGCTGTACAGACATAGTAATAGAAAGAACGCCCCAGTCCCAGCAGTAAGCTGTACAGATGTAGCAATAGAAGGAACGCCCCAGTCCCAGCAGTAAGCTATACAGACATAGTATTAGAAGGAACACCTCAGTCCCAGCAGTAAGCTGTACAGACATAGTAATAGAAAGAACGCCCCAGTCCCAGAAGTAAGCTGTACAGACATAATAATAGAAAGAATGCCCCAGTCCCAGAAGTAAGCTGTACAGATGTAGCAATAGAAGGAACACCCCAGTCCCAGCAGTAAGCTGTACAGACATAGCAATAGAAAGAACGCCCCAGTCCCAGCAGTAAGCTGTACAGACATAGCAATAGAAGGAACGCCCCAGTCCCAGCAGTAAGCTGTACAGACAGTAATAGAAAGAACGCCCCAGTCCCAGCAGTAAGCAGCACAGACGTAGCAATAGAAGGAACGCCCCAGTTCCAGCAGTAAGCTATACAGACATAATAATAGAAAGAATGCCCCAGTCCCAGAAGTAAGCTGTACATATGTAGCAATAGAAGGAACGCCCCAGTCCCAGCAGTAAGCTGTACAGACATAGCAATAGAAGGAACGCCCCAGTCCCAGCAGTAAGCTGTACAGATGTAGCAATAGAAGGAACGCTCCAGTCCCAGCAGTAAGCTATACAGACATAGTATTAGAAGGAACACCTCAGTCCCAGCAGTAAGCTGTACAGACATAGTAATAGAAAGAACGCCCCAGTCCCAGAAGTAAGCTGTACAGATGTAGCAATAGAAGGAACACCCCAGTCCCAGCAGTAAGCTGTACAGACATAGCAATAGAAAGAACGCCCCAGTCCCAGCAGTAAGCTGTACAGACATAGCAATAGAAGGAACGCCCCAGTCCCAGCAGTAAGCTGTACAGACATAGCAATAGAAGGAACGCCCTAGTCCCAGCAGTAAGCTGTACAGACATAGCAATAGAAGGAACGCCCTAGTCCCAGCAGTAAGCTGTATAGACAGTAATAGAAAGAACGCCCCAGTCCCAGCCGTAAGCAGCACAGACGTAGCAATAGAAGGAACGCCCCCAGTCCCAGCAGTAAGCTATACAGACAGTAATAGAAAGAACGCCCCAGTCCCAGCAGTAAGCTGTACAGACATAGTAATAGAAATAACGCCCCAGTCCCAGCAGTAAGCTGTACAGATGTAGCAATAGAAGGAACGCCCCAGTTCCAGCAGTAAGCTATACAGACATAGTAATAGAAGGAACACCCCAGTCCCAGCAGTAAGCTGTACAGACATAATAATAGAAAGAATGCCCCAGTCCCAGAAGTAAGCTGTACAGATGTAGCAATAGAAGGAACGCCCCAGTCCCAGCAGTAAGCTGTACAGACATAGCAGCAGAAAGAACGCCGCAGTCCCAGCAGTAAGCTGTACAGACATAGCAATAGAAGGAACACCCCAGTCCCAGCAGTAAGCTGTACAGACAGTAATAGAAAGAACGCCCCAGTCCCAGCAGTAAGCTATACAGACATAGTAATAGAAGGAACACCCCAGTCCCAGCAGTAAGCTGTACAGACATAATAATAGAAAGAATGCCCCAGTCCCAGAAGTAAGCTGTACAGATGTAGCAATAGAAGGAAAACCCTAGTCCCAGCAGTAATCTGTACAGACATAGTAATAGAAAGAATGCCCCAGTCCCAGCAGTAAGCTATACAGACATAGCAATAGAAGGAACGCCCTAGTCCCAGCAGTAAGCTGTATAGACAGTAATAGAAAGAACGCCCCAGTCCCAGCAGTAAGCAGCACAGACGTAGCAATAGAAGGAACGCCCCCAGTTCCAGCAGTAAGCTATACAGACATAGTAATAGAAGGAACACCCCAGTTCCAGCAGTAAGCTGTACAGACATAGTAATAGAAAGAACGCCCCAGTCCCAGCAGTAAGCTGTACAGACATAGCAATAGAAGGAAACCCCTAGTCCCAGCAGTAATCTGTACAGACATAGTAATAGAAAGAATGCCCCAGTCCCAGCAGTAAGATTTACAGACATAGCAATAGAAGGAACGCCCTAGTCCCAGCAGTAAGCTGTACAGACATAGCAATAGAAGGAACGCCCTAGTCCCAGCAGTAGGCTGTACAGACATAGTAATAGAAAGAACGCCCCATTCCCAGCAGTAAGCAGTACAGACTTAGCAATAGAAGGAACGCCCCAGTTCCAGCAGTAAGCTGTACAGACATAGTAATAGAAAGAACGCCCCAGTCCCAGCATTAAAGAGAGTTTACTACCCGTACCACACATATGTTTCGGGAGGTTGTGGGGGGTAAGCCATAAACAGAATGAATAGAGAGGGAGATTTATCATTTTTCTTGTTTCTGAAAAGTGGCATTAAAAACTATGGGCCAGATTTATCATTACACTTACATCTTACTCCACTTTTACATATGTCCAAAGTCACTTTTGGCTAAGTCAGATTTATTAATGGTCCTTTAATACTTTACGAAAAAGTCGCATGTTCTATTAAAAAGTCGCATAAGATAAGCATGGTCCTCACTGGAGTGAAATTGCGCAATTTTTTGAGTAATTTTTCTGACTTTTTAAATTTTCGCAATAGTAAATCTGTCTAGAGATTCATTTACATAAGAAAACACGCCCACTTTCAGAAAACTGGCGAGCATAGCGCAGAGCCAATAAAAGTCGCAAATTTTTGCTCAGTTTTAGTGATTGCGCAAATATTTGCAACTTTTTCACTCCATTATTTTGACTTGAGCTAATGATAAATCTGGCCCTATGTGTTTGCAATCTTTTTAACTGCGCCTTTAAAAAAAAAAAGGGGCGTGACAATGGCAAAAAGGGGGGCGTGACCAATCACCCCAACAAATTTATGTTCCTTTTTCCCAGTTTTCTGACTCAAATGAAGCCATAAATCTATGGCAGCTATTAGCTGTCAGACATTTTTGTTTAGGTGCATGGACTGCCGGAGGAGGGGGATCTTTTGAGTGGGGGGACAGATCTTTGTTGCACAAGAGCTCTGATGAATAAATTTGTACAAATCGATCTGCTCACATAGCGAGGAGCCTCCTGTCTATCATCACACAACTTACTCCCAGCTCACAGCCTAGAAATCATCTATGAAAATATTACTGCCCTCCACCTGGGGAAAAAGGGGGAACGAGTGTAGTCAGACATCTCTATATACAATGTATAGGGGGTCACACATCTGTATATACAGTGTACAGGGGGTCACGGATTTCTATATACAGTGGTGGGGGTCACACATCAGTATATACAGTATACAGTGGGGGGTCACACACCAGTTAATACAGTGTACAGTGGGGGGTCTTATATCACTATATGGGGGGTGTCACATATCACTATATACCAGTGTTTCCCAACCAGTGTACCTCCAGCTGTTGCAAAACTACAACTCCCAGCATGCCCGGACAGCCTTTGGCTGTGCGGGCATGCTGGGAGTTGTAGTTTTGCAACAGCTGGAGGCACACTGGTTGGGAAACACTGCTATATACAGTGTGCAGGAAGTGTTATGGACTATTAAAACAGTATGGATACTTGCTTGTTTTATACACTTGCGTCACACTACTCAGACACCGCTTAGTAGAAAAATCCTGCTTCCTGGATGTATCACCAGGCACGCACACAGCTTTCCCATTATCTTGAAGATGGAAGGGGGAAGGAGCGCATTACAAAGCCCTCTGTACATGTCAGTGAGGGGGCTGCAGAGCTGCGCTCCTAGCTGATTTCTTAAGTCAGCCTGATGAAAAAGAAGTGTAAGATTAACCCATTGAATGCTTGCTATTGTTTCCCAGTAACCAATAACAATTCACCACATTTAGTCACCTCCCACCGGGAGGGTATATTCTGTGTGAACACTTGCAATTAAACTAGAGATTTTAATTTGACTCCAATGGGTGTGTCCGAGTTTGACAACGTTAATCAATTTTCTACTAATTTGGAGCAGTACATCAACCTACCTGGTATCTTGACCAGATCCAAAATAGTTGGCTACTACTGATGAGCGGCAGGGGCAATATTCGAATTTGGGATATTTCGCGAATATGTGGTAGAATATTCGTCATATATTCAATATAGTGCTATATATTTGTTTTTTAGAATATTCGTCATTTTTTTTCCATCTGAAGTCTTGATTCCTCCCTGCTTAAGTTGCTTGATAAATATTCATAATTCGAATATTTGCACTAAACACTATTGGCTACCCAACGTGGGGCTCGAAGGACATGACCCTCTGATCCAGTACCCCCGATGACCAGACGAGGAGAACCTCACTAATGTACACCGGGACTGCAGCCCGTGATAAGAGGCAGGAGTTACCTTACCTCCATGTGTCCTTTGGTGTAGTGCCATCCGTGTCTGAGGGCGGGGTGCCATGTCAGCTTGGGGCGTCCTCGAGGGCATGAAAGTAAGAACCCCATGTGTTTTAAAGTCTTGATGTACTGTGTTTAAAAACTGTGAAGACTCTGTTGGCAAGTATCACTAACTGAGACACAGAGAGTTCTCCTATTTGCCTGTATCGGAGTGCAGCCCGGTTGTCTGACTCGATTACAGAAGGGGGAGAGCGGTCCGCAGCAGCCCAGAGTGTGCTTGTCTGGGACTAAAAGCTTCATCAGGTCCAGTGATTACTCTATACAGAGGTCTCTAGATGGCTCCAGTAGGTGCGAGAGACGATCGGACACAACGCAAGTGTCCCAAAGGGTTACTGCTCACCTGCTCTTGATGAAGCTAGTGGCAGATATTATTGTAAACCTGGTAATCTTGTTGGGCTGGGTCAGCCCCCACCCTATAATGGCACTGAGAAGAAAAGAAGAGGGTGGGTCTGTACTGTATGTTGTCAGCAAAATCCCACCTCCCGATATACGTGTTTTGCCTGTGGTGCTCCACGCCCACATAATCACACCCCTGTAAGCTCCAAGCATGTCCCCCCAGTCCCCGCTATGGCGCCATCTTATTCCCAGCCAGCGCCCATGGCTGGACCATTAATCTCTTTCAGCCCTGATTCTCCCGTCTCCCCTGTAATCTCAACAGTGGCTCCGTTATATGCCATGATAAATCCAGACGGCACGTTTATGGCCCCTAGCAATCCACCTCCTGCCTCAATCATGATAGGGGGGCAGTCAGAAGTACCTGAATAAAAGAATCCAGACAGTGTTGTTGGTCCTGTAGACTCAAACATACAGACCCCTAAGCGACCACCCCCAATAGACTATAGTGGCTCCGTCACCCAACTCTTGAGCCTGCCCAGACCAACTCTGCTCCAGGAACAGATTCATGAATTACAAAGGAATATGCAAACTTTAGAAAGGGGCAATTTCGAAGTTGTAAAGGAAGCCCTAGCTCTTACTCGACCACAAGGACCTCCAAAATATGTGTCCTTTACCCCGCCGCAGTTATTCACCATGGTGAACCTGCTGCCAGATCCTGAAACCCATCACATGCCCTTTTTCAGGAAACTGTCACAGGTACACCAAACGTATGGATGTACATGGTCAGACCTACAGAGTATTGTGGAAAACAAGACACGGGAGTATTCTTCACTAATAGTGGACCATATCCCCACCCCTATCCTAAGGGGTCTGACCTTCAACCCTCAGGATCGTGAGTCTGGGGAATACTTCATAGAGAGGTTACACAAATGGGCAAAAGCTAAATTAGCTGATCAATCTACCACATTGCAGGATATGGCTCAGGAGAAAACCGAAACTCTTGAGAGATTTGTACAGAGTCAAGCAGAATTACAAGGATATGGGTTTCAGCCAGAATTAACCTGTACACCTCAGACTCCTGGCCCGCTCATTTGTCGATGGTCTGCGACCAGAGATAAACAAAGCCCTTGTGACCTGTCGTCCTGAGTGGAAATCCCTGACCCTGGAAGTCTTGGAGCAAATTGCAAAGAGCTTGGGAAGCAACACTAAGAAAACTCGAGCGGCTGTGATAGCCGTAATGTCAGGAGAAGATGGTGGAGAACGCCCGCCAGCCTCATCGGAATAGGACGCTGGCAAACCAGTGCAGGGAGGGGACACTCCATGTGTGGCAGTCTCAGCCCCTCCTGACGGTCCCGCCCCTCGAGTCACGCTCGAGGTTGCAGGGAAGGAACTCTCATTCTATGTAGACACTGGTGCAGCCCGCAGTGTCTACCTCCTTCCTGGCTCACTCACATAACCCCGTTACCAAGCCACTCTCAGACAATTCCCCTGGATTCTCCTGGACCAAAACCCCTCGGATCCACCTTCCAGCAGGAGTCATGTCGCAATTTGCTGTCAGCCAAACATGCCCCTTCAATCTGTTAGGCTATGATCTTCTTCAGAAAATCCAAGCTAACATACAGTTCAGAGAGGATGAGGCGGTCACCCTCGGTACAGCCCTATACCCGAAAGAAACTTGCCTCCTCATGGCATTAACAACTCTTCAGGTCACTGATTCATATGAGCAAGGGCAGGGGCGTAGGTATAGGGGAAGCAGGGGAAGCGGCTGACCCAAAAGGGGCCCATCCAGGAGGATGAGAACTAAAAGATTTTGTCAGGGCCCCCTCAACAGTATTACACAATGAAATTATATACAGTGACAGTATAGACAGTGTAGGAAACGGATGGAACAGCTGCCGGGCCTGGTCTGAGAGAGCAATCTTTACTAGCCACAGGAATGGGGGCTGCATGAAAGGAAGAGGTTGCGAAAAAATTACTGGGGGAGGGGGGCCCCATTCAAAAATTTGCTGTGGGGCCCAGTCATTTCTAGCTACACCACTGAGCAAGGGGATTCGCTGCAAATCATATTGCACCTCGTCCCCGATACCCTCTGTGCCAAAGGACTCCAGGATATCGGACACCTCAATGTCCCACCAGTCACTGTGACCCTGAAGGACCCCTAAGTCCTGCCATACAAAGCGCAATATCTGCTTTCTGTCTCACAACAGGATGCTATTACACCCCAAGTGCAGACCCTCCTGCAGAATGGGAAAATCAAAATCACTACCTCTCCCTGTAACTCGCCCCTTTACCCAGTCCAGAAGAAGAGGGAAAAGGGACAACCTCCCATTTACCACATGGTTCAGGATCTCCGAGCTGTCAACGAGGCCACTGTCGTCGAGACACCTATTGGAACCCGCACACACTTTTCGCTGGCATCCCACCCACTGCCACTACTTTCACCGTCATTGATCTGGCCAATGCATTCTTTTCTGTTCCCTTACATGAGGACTGTCAATTCCTTTTTGCTTTCACTCATGCTGGCAAATAGTACACCTAGACTGTTATGCCTCAAGGGGCCTAAAACAGCCCTTCCTGCTTCAGCAAGGCTATGTCCTCTGTTCTGCAACCCTGGTATTCCGACCACCCGGAAGTGGAACTCCTGCAATATTTGGATGACCTACTCCTCTGTGCCGTTTCTCCGCAAGTCTGCCTATCCATGTCTGTTTCCCTTCTTCAGTTCCTGGCTTCTGCTGGCTGTCGAGTCTCACAAGCCAAATTGCAGCTGTGTCTCCCAAAAGTTGTCTTCCTAGGTCATTGTATCTCTTAAGGAAGCAAGCACCTCACTGATGCCAGGAAAAAGGCCATCTCTGACATCCAACTCCCGGACACCCCTCATCAGCTGCAAACCTTTCTGGGACTCATTTCCTACTGCAGACCCTGTATGCCTGCTGCTTCAGTCCTAATACAGCCACTATATGACTGTATACCCTCAATGCTACTACTCCTTTCCAGATGACAATGGAGGCCGGAGAAGCCTTTCAGTCATTAAAGGCCGCAATTGCATCTGCCCCTGATCTTGGTATCCCCAACTACAACCTTCCTTTCCGACTGCATATCATGTAACATCAGGGCCACGCGACTGGAGTCCTTACTCACCCTCATGGTGGCCCCTGGGTTACTATTCTAAGCTCCTTGACCCCGTAGCCAGAGCCGCCCCTTCCTGTGTCAGGACCGCTCATGCTGCCAGCTCTCTTCTGGACGTCACATCTGACGTTGTGCTTGGTCACCCCCTCACTATTCTAGCTCCCCATGACATTTCTGCCATCCTTCAGCAGACTCAACCTAAACACCTCACTGCACAGCGCCATCTCCGGCTCCAGTGTAGTCTGCTCCTGCCAGATAATGTCCCCATTCAGAGATGCCACATCCACAACCCTGCTGCACTCCTTCCTCTTCCAAGGGGGAAGTATACTGGAGATTCTGAAGATTTTATTGATCTACATGTTGAAGAGGATCTTAAGAAAGATTAACTATGGGCCTCAACTGACTCTCTTTAAGAGGAACAAGATCATGATTGCATCACAATGATGGAAGCTGAAGTAGGGACACCACCATCAGTCCAAGAAACTCCTCCGACCAAGCAGCCAAGAAAGCAGCAGTGGAAGAGAAAAGAGTCGAGACTAGATTATGGTAGCACAGGAAGACCTGGAACAGAAAGAAATCACATGGGACCTACTGAAACAAATGCAGAAACAGGCCACTCCCATGGAAAAGGAAACCTGGTTGAAAGAGTCAGCCCTCAAAGAAGAGTCTGGACTCTGGACACAAGGAAAGAGAGTGTGCCTAGCCAGAGCCTTCTATCCCTTGATAGCCTCAGTGGCCCACACACCTATCCAAAACCATCATGAAAGAACTAATTGACAAAATATGGGTGACCCCAGGAATCACCCCAGTCCTGGTAAGACATACCCAGTCTTGCCTCATTTGTGCCGAGTGCAACCCAGGCAGTACTGAACCCACGCCCACCAAGTGCCTTTCCAGAGTTCTGTATCCATTCCAAAGGATCCAAATCGACCACATCCAGATGCCAATATGCCAAGGGTTTAGATATGTGCTAGTAGTGATAGACTTGGTCTCTGGGTGGCCAGAAGCCTACCCCGTCCGAAACCAGACAGCAACCACCACTGCTAAGAAACTAATGCAGGAAACTGTTTATAGGTTTGGGGTACCTGAGGTCATTGATAGTGATCAGGGCCCAGCATTCACTGCTAATCTATCCCAAAAGGTCTGGAAGATGGTAGGGTCACTCCTAGTGTTCCACACCCCTTACCGACCCCAAAGCAGCGGCAAAGTTGAAATTGTCTTAACTGGGTGTTGAAATAAAAAATGCTGAAGATGACTAGGGAGACAGGGCTTAATTGGGTTCAGTGCTTGCCTATAACACTCTTTTTAGTTAGGCACACACCAAGGCCCCCACACAAACTGACCCCATATAAGATCCTATTTGGGACAAGGCCAAGAATGGGACAGTATTTTCCACAGCAGCTACAAATGCATTATGAATCTGTTGCAAAATATGTGATAACATTGAGCAAACAATTGTCTAACATACATGCACAAGTTCTCTCTTCCATTCCAGATCCAGACTCCCTAGAAGAAAGCAACACTCTGAAACCTGGAAAGTTGGTGGTAGTCAAGAAACAGATCAGAAGCACCCTTGAACCATGATACGAGGGACCCTACCAAGTGCTGTTGACTACCCCAACCTCCATTAAACTCAAAGGGAGACCCACCTGGATCTAGGCCTCACATTGTAAAAGAGTAAAGGCCGTTCTGACGACCCTGGAACAGTAAGCCATGAGGAAGAACAAAAGGAAACGTCATTCAACACGGTTCCCCCTCCCAGCTATGATGCCGTTCAGAGATAGGGTAAGATGAATCCCAGGGTACTATCATAAGCCCTGAAATCGGGAGCTTATCTATTAGAGATAAGTTGTCGCCACTGCAAGTGAAGAGGATACGAAGGGTATGCCCAGTGTATTCGTTAGACTTTAGGGATAGCCTACAATTAAGTTTCCGGGGGACGGGGGGACGGGACTGTTATGGACTATTGAAACAGTATTGATACTTGCTTGTTTTATACACTTGCGTCACACTGCTCAGACACCGCTTAGTAGAAAAATCCTGCTTCCTGGATGTACCACCAAGCACGCACACAGCTTTCCCACTATCTTGAAGATGGGAGGGGGGAAGGAGCGCATTCCAAAGTACATGTCAGTGAGGGGGGTGCGGAGCTGTGCTCCTAGCTGATTTCTTAAGTCAGCCTGATGAAAAAGAAGTGTAAGCCCCTGCCAGCCAGGAGTGCCAATCACAGAAGGAAAGCAAGTCTGATAAAAGCAGGTTGCTTTAGGACCCAGATAGCAGCACACTCTTTCAGGCATGGACAAGGTTGCTCCTCCATGGCATGTGCAGGGATGGACGAGACAGGCAGCTGTGAGAGCAGGACAGGAGGGGGCGTGGCTTCAAATAGCAAGGAAACCAGGCAGATCTGATTAAGAAGATATATTAGTAAGTGTAATATCTCCCTACTTTCTTTCCAGTTTTATTAAGTGCTAACAGAGTGGCCAACCCCTTTAATCTATTATATAAAGCTGAGTGTATGTGTGTGTGTGTGTGTGTGTGTGTGTATGTCCGCTAAAGGAATCCGCATCGTCGCATTTACAATCCCGAAATTTGGCACACAGGTAAATCAGGTGTCCGGGAAGGTTTTAGACCGGGTCTCAGCTCTCTAGGACGTACCGTTCCTGAGATATTCCCAAAAAATGCATTAGCCATTAGAAGCTTGGTCACATGGCCCTTATCAGCCAATTGAAGCTCACAGGCCAGTCTCCACACACACACACACACAGCTTTACACCAGGTTTCCATAACAACCCAGCCATTTTTCTTCACTGCTGTAGGTGATCTTTAATCTTTAACACCTTAAGGACCCAGCCATTTTTCACCTTAAGGACTAGGCCATTTTTAGCAAATCTGACATGTGTCACTTTATGTGGTGATAACTTTAAAACACTTTTACTTATCCAGGCCATTCAGAGATTTTTTTTCTCATCACATATTGTACTTCATGACAGTGGTCAAATTGGGTCAAAAAATACCAAATTTACAAAAATTAGGAAAAATTTGCAAATTTCCAAATTTCAATTTCTCAACTTTTATAATAGATAGTAATAACTCCAAAAATAGTTATTACTTTACATTCCCCATATGTCTACTTCATGTTTGGATCATTTTGTGAATGCCATTTTATTTTTTGGGGATGTTATAAGGCTTAGAAGTTTAGAAGCAAATCTTGAAATTTTCAGAAAATTTCCAAAACCCACTTTTTAAAGGACCAGTTCAGGTCTGAAGTTACTTTGTGACGCTTACATAATAGAAACCACCCAAAATGACCCCATTTTAGAAACTACACCCTCAAGGTATTCAAAACTGATTTTACAAACTTTGTTAACCCTTTAGGTGTTCTTCAAAAATTTATGGAAAATGGAGATTAAATTTCAGAATTTCACTTTTTTGGAAGGTTTTCAATTTTAATCATTTTTTTCCACTAACAAAGCAAGGGTTAACAGCTAAATAAAACTCTATATTTATTGCCCTGATTCTGTAAATTACAGAAACACCCCATATGTGGTCGTAAACTGCTGTACAGGCAGACAGCACTGTGCAGAAAGAAAAGGAAAGCCATATGGTTTTTGGAAAGCAGATTTCACTGGGATAATTTTAAGCTGCCATGTCACATTTGAAAACCCCCTGATGCACCCCTAGAGTAGAAACTCCAAAAAAGTGACCCCATTTTAGAAACTACACCCCTAAAGTTATTTAAAACTGATTTTGCAAACTTTATTAACCCTTTATATGTTACACAAGAATTAAAGGAAAATGGAGATGAAATTTCAGAATTTCACTTTTTTGGCACATTTTCCATTTTAATCAATTTTTTCCACTAACAAAGCAAGGGTTTACAGCCAAGCAAAACTCTAAATTTATTGCCCTAATTCTGTAGTTTACAGAAACACCCAATATGTGGTCGTAAACTTCTGTACGGGCACACGGCATTGCGCAGAAGGAAAGAAACGCCATATGGTTTTTGGAAAGCAGATTTCACTGGTATAATTTAAAGCTGCCATGTCACATTTGAAGACCTCATGATGCACCCCTAGAGTAAAAACTCCAAAAAAAGACCCCATTTTGGAAACTACATGATAAGGTGGCAGTTTTTTTGGTACTATTTTAGGGTACGTATGATTTTTGGTTGCTCTATGTTACACTTTTTTTGAGGCAAGGTAACAAAAATAGCTGTTTTGGCACCGTTTAAATTTTTTGTTATTTACAATGTTCATCATGTGCTATTTTTATATAGCAGATTGTTACGGACGCGACAATACCAAATATGACTACTTACACAGTAAGACGCTGACAGTTGCCTAGGAGACCCATCCCTCAGGCTGGATCTCCTGTGCTTTCGTAGCTGGCAGGCCCCGATGCCTGTGTAAGGCAACCATCTGGTCCCCGCCACCGCAGTGCGGGGACCCGATGGCTAAGGAGAGGGATCGCAAACCTCCCATATGCCGTGGTCAGCGGTGACTGCGGCATATGAGTAGGGATGAGCGAACCCGAACTGTATAGTTCGGGTTCGTACCGAATTTTGGGGTGTCCGTGACACGGACCCGAACCCGAACATTTTCGTAAAAGTCCGGGTTCGGCGCTTTCTTGGCGCTTTTTGAAAGGCTGCAAAGCAGCCAATCAACAAGCGTCATACTACTTGCCCCAAGAGGCCATCACAGCCTTGCCTACTATTGGCATGGCTGTGATTGGCCAGTGCAGCATGTGACCCAGCCTCTATATAAGCTTGGGTCACGTAGCGCTGCACGTCACTCTGCTGATTCAAGCATAGGGAGAGGTTGCAGCTGCGACGTTAGGGCGAGATTAGGCAGATTAACTCCTCCAAAAGACTTCATTCTGTGATCGATCTGCAGCTGTGGATCATTGAAGTGCTATTATTGACTTGCTCACTTTTTTGAGGCTGCCCAGAGCGTTTTTAGATCACTTTTTTTCTGGGGTGATCGGCGGCCATTTTGTGACTTGTGGTGCGCCAGCACGAGCTATCACCAAGTGTATTTAACCATCGATAGTGTGGTTATTTTGTGCTATATCCTACATCAGCTGCAGGCTGAGCCTGTGTCACCGAAGTGCATTTAACCATCAACAGTCTGGTTATTTTTTGGCCATATACTACATCAGCTGCAGGCTGAGCCTGTTTCACCCAAGTGCATTTAACCATCAACAGTCTGATTATTTTTTGGCCATATACTACATCAGCTGCAGGCTGAGCCTGTGTCACCCAAGTGCATTTAACCATCAACAGTGTGGTTATTTTTTGGCCATATATTACATCAGGGGCAAGTTGAGCCTGTCACCCAGCGCCTAAAAAATAGACCTGACATTTCTATTCAACCAAATCTGCACAGTTTTAGCTGGTCAAGTTATTTGTAGTGACCGTCAAAGCAGACTTTTTGTTCTGGGTTGAAAAAGCATTCCCAAATTTGCCATTCTGAAAATAACTAGTTTGTGGTATTTCAGGCCTACTTGAAATCTATCCCAAAAAGAAAATCTTACATTGAAGTTATTGATAGTGTCATTGAGAAAAACCTAAGACACACGCTAGCGTGCTGATAGAAGTGTCATTCTGTGATTAAACCTATAACTGTCACACAGCGCAAAAAAAAACAGGTCTCACATCTCTATTCAACCAAATCTGCACAGTTTTAGCTGGTCAAGTTATTTGTAGTGACCGTCAAAGCAGACTTTTTGTTCTGGGTTGAAAAAGCATTCCAAAATTTGCCATTCTGAAAATAACTAGTTTGTGGTATTTGAGGCCTACTTGAAATCTATCCCAAAAAGAAAATCTTACATTGAAGTTATTGATAGTGTCATTGAGAAAAACCTAAGACACACGCTAGCGTGCTGATAGAAGTGTCATTCTGTGATTAAACCTATAACTGTCACACAGCGCAAAAAAAAACAGGTCTCACATCTCTATTCAACCAAATCTGCACAGTTTTAGCTGGTCAAGTTATTTGTAGTGACCGTCAAAGCAGACTTTTTGTTCTGGGTTGAAAAAGCATTCAAAATTTGCCATTCTGAAAATAACCAGTTTGTGGTATTTGAGGCCTACTTGAAATCTATCCCAAAAAGAAAATCTTACATTGAAGGTATTGATAGTGTCATTCAGAAAAACCTAAGACACACGCTAGCATGCTGATAGAAGTGTGATTCTGTGATTAAACCTATACCTGTCACACAGCGCAAAAAAAAACAGGTCTCACATCTCTATTCAACCAAATCTGCAGTGTTTTAGCTGGTCAAGTTATTTGTAGTGACCGTAAAAGCAGACTTTTTGTTCTGGGTTGAAAAAGCATTCCCAAATTTGCCATTCTCAAAATTGTGGTGAACGGGAACAATGAGGAAAACATCTAATAAGGGACGCGGACGTGGACATGGTCGTGGTGGTGTTAGTGGACCCTCTGGTGCTGGGAGAGGACGTGGCCGTTCTGCCACAGCCACACGTCCTAGTGAACCAACTACCTCAGGTCCCAGTAGCCAGCAGAATTTACAGCGATATTTGGTGGGGCCCAATGCCGTTCTAAGGATGGTAAGGCCTGAGCAGGAACAGGCATTAGTCAATTGGGTGGCCGACAGTGGATCCAGCACGTTCACATTATCTCCCACCCAGTCTTCTGCAGAAAGCGCACAGATGGCGCATGCAAACCAAGCCCATCGGTCTGTCACATCACCCCCATGCATATCAGGGAAACTGTCTGAGCCTCAAGTTATGCAGCAGTCTCTTATGCTGTTTGAAGACTCTGCTGCCAGGGTTTCCCAAGGGCATCCACCTAGCCCTTCCCCAGGGGTGGAAGAGATAGAATGCACTAACGCACAACCACTTATTTTTCCTGATGATGAGGACATGGGAATACCACCTCAGCACGTCTCTGATGATGACGAAACACAGATGCCAACTGCTGCGTCTTTCTGCAGTGTGCAGACTGAACAGGAGGTCAGGGATCAAGACTGGGTGGAAGACGATGCAGGGGACGATGAGGTCCTAGACCCCACATGGAATGAAGGTCGTGCCACTGACTTTCACAGTTCGGAGGAAGAGGCAGTGGTGAGACCGAGCCAACAGCGTAGCAAAAGAGGGAGCAGTGGGCAAAATCAGAACACCCGCCGCCAAGAGACTCCGCCTGCTACTGACCGCCGCCATCTGGGACCGAGCACCCCAAAGACAGCTTCAAGGAGTTCCCTGGCATGGCACTTCTTCAAACAATGTGCTGACGACAAGACCCGAGTGGTTTGCACGCTGTGCCATCAGAGCCTGAAGCGAGGCATTAACGTTCTGAACCTTAGCACAACCTGCATGACCAGGCACCTGCATGCAAAGCATGAACTGCAGTGGAGTAAACACCTTAAAAACAAGGAAGTCACTCAGGCTCCCCCTGCTACCTCTTCTGCTGCTGCCGCCTCGGCCTCTTCTGCTGCCGCCTCGGCCTCTTCTGCTGCTGCCACCGCCTCGGCCTCTTCTGCTGCTGCTGCCGCCGCCTCGGCCTCTTCCTCCGCCTCTGGAGGAACGTTGGCACCTGCCGCCCAGCAAACATGGGATGTACCACCAACACCACCACCTGCGTCACCAAGCATCTCAACCATGTCACACGGCAGCGTTCAGCTCTCCATCTCACAAACATTTGAGAGAAAGCGTAAATTCTCACCTAGCCACCCTCGATCCCTGGCCCTGAATGCCAGCATTTCTAAACTACTGGCCTATGAAATGCTGTCATTTAGGCTGGTGGACACACACAGCTTCAAACAGCTCATGTCACTTGCTGTCCCACAGTATGTTGTTCCCAGCCGCCACTACTTCTCCAAGAGAGCCGTGCATTCCCTGCACAAACAAGTGTCCGATAAAATCAAGTGTGCACTGCGCAACGCCATCTGTGGCAAGGTCCACCTAACCACAGATACGTGGACCACTAAGCACGGCCAGGGACGCTATATCTCCCTAACTGCACACTGGGTAAATGTAGTGGCGGCTGGGCCCCAGGCGGAGAGCTATTTGGCGCACGTCCTTCCGCCGCCAAGGATCGCAGGGCAACATTCTTTGCCTCCTGTCTCCTCCTCCTCCTCCTCAGCTTCCTCCTCCTCTTCTTCCACCTGCTCATCCAGTCAGCCACACACCTTCACCACCAACTTCAGCACAGCACGGGGTAAACGTCAGCAGGCCATTCTGAAACTCATATGTTTGGGGGACAGGCCCCACACCGCACAGGAGTTGTGGCGGGGTATAGAGCAACAGACCGACGAGTGGTTGCTGCCGGTGAGCCTCAAGCCCGGCCTGGTGGTGTGCGATAATGGGCGAAATCTCGTTGCAGCTCTGGGACTAGCCGGTTTGACGCACATCCCTTGCCTGGCGCATGTGCTGAATTTGGTGGTGCAGAAGTTCATTCGCAACTACCCCGACATGTCAGAGCTGCTGCATAAAGTGCCGGCCGTCTGTTCGCGCTTCCGGTGTTCACACCCTGCCGCTGCTCGCCTGTCTGCGCTACAGCGTAACTTCGGCCTTCCCGCTCACCGCCTCATATGCGACGTGCCCACCAGGTGGAACTCCACCTTGCATATGCTGGACAGACTGTGCGAGCAGCAGCAGGCCATAGTGGAGTTTCAGCTGCAGCACGCACGGGTCAGTCGCACTGCGGATCAGACCCACTTCACCACCAATGACTGGGCCTCCATGCGAGACCTGTGTGCCCTGTTGCGCTGTTTCGAGTACTCCACCAACATGGCCAGTGGCGATGACGCCGTTATCAGCGTTACAATACCACTTCTATGTCTCCTTGAGAAAACACTTAGGGCGATGATGGAAGAGGAGGTGGCCCAGGAGGAAGAGGAGGAAGAGGGGTCATCTTTAGCACTTTCAGGCCAGTCTCTTAAAAGTGACTCAGAGGGAGGTTTTTTGCAACACAAGAGGACAGGTACAAATGTGGCCAGACAGGGCCCACTACTGGAGGACGAGGAGGACGAGGATGAGGAGGAGGTGGAGGAGGATGAGGATGAAGCATGTTCACAGCGGGGTGGCACCCAAAGCAGCTCGGGCCCATCACTGGTGCGTGGCTGGGGGGAAACACAGGACGATGACGATACGCCTCCCACAGAGGACAGCTTGTCCTTACCTCTGGGCAGCCTGGCACACATGAGCGACTACATGCTGCAGTGCCTGCGCAACGACAGCAGAGTTGCCCACATTTTAACGTGTGCGGAATACTGGGTTGCCACCCTGCTGGATCCCCGGTACAAAGACAATGTGCCCACCTTACTTCCTACACTGGAGCGTGATAGGAAGATGCGCGAGTACAAGCGCACGTTGGTAGACGCGCTACTGAGAGCATTCCCAAATGTCACAGGGGAACCAGTGGAAGCCCAAGGCGAAGGCAGAGGAGGAGCAAGAGTTTGCCAACGCAGCTGTGTCACGGCCAGCTCCTCTGAGGGCAGGGTTAGCATGGCAGAGATGTGGAAAAGTTTTGTCACCACGCCACAGCTAACTGCTCCACCACCTGATACGGAACGTGTTAGCAGGAGGCAACATTTCACTAACATGGTGGAACAGTACCTGTGCACACCCCTCCACGTACTGACTGATGGTTCGGCCCCATTCAACTTCAGGGTCTCCAAATTGTCCACGTGGCCAGAGCTAGCCTTTTATGCCTTGGAGGTGCTGGCCTGCCCGGCGGCCAGCGTTTTGTCTAAACGTGTATTCAGCACGGCAGGGGGCGTCATTACAAACGCAGCCGCCTGTCTACAGCCAATGTGGACAAGCTGACGTTCATAAAAATGAACCAGGCATGGATCCCACAGGACCTGTCCATCCCTTGTGCAGATTAGATATTAACTACCTCCCCTTAACAATATATTATTCTACTCCAGGGCACTTCCTCATTCAATACTATTTTTTATTTCATTTTACCATTATATTGCGGGGCAACCCAAAGTTGAATGAACCTCTCCTCTGTCTGGGTGCCGGGGCCTAAATGTGTGACAGTGGCCTGTTCCAGTGGTGGGTGACGTGAAGCCTGATTCTCTGCTATGACATTAATACAGATTCTGCGCTGACATAAGGCCAGATTCTCTGTTACGGGACCTCTCTCCTCTGCCTGGGTGCCTGGGCCTAAATGTGTGACAGTGGCCTGTTCCAGTGGTGGGTGACGTGAAGCCTGATTCTCTGCTATGACATGAAGACAGATTCTGCGCTGACATAAGGCCAGATTCTCTGTTACGGGACCTCTCTCCTCTGTCTGGGTGCCGGGGCCTAAATGTGTGACAGTGGCCTGTTCCAGTGGTGGGTGACGTGAAGCCTGATTCTCTGCTATGACATTAATACAGATTCTGCGCTGACATAAGGCCAGATTCTCTGTTACGGGACCTCTCTCCTCTGCCTGGGTGCCTGGGCCTAAATGTGTGACAGTGGCCTGTTCCAGTGGTGGGTGACGTGAAGCCTGATTCTCTGCTATGACATGAAGACAGATTCTGCGCTGACATAAGGCCAGATTCTCTGTTACGGGACCGCTCTCCTCTGTCTGGGTGCCGGGGCCTAAATGTGTGAGAGTGGCCTGTTCCAGTGGTGGGGGACGTGAAGCCTGATTCTCTGCTATGACATGAATACAGATTCTGCGCTGACATAAGGCCAGATTCTCTGTTACGGGACCTCTCTCCTCTGCCTGGGTGCCTGGGCCTAAATGTGTGACAGTGGCCTGTTCCAGTGGTGGGTGACGTGAAGCCTGATTCTCTGCTATGACATGAAGACAGATTCTGCGCTGACATAAGGCCAGATTCTCTGTTACGGGACCGCTCTCCTCTGTCTGGGTGCCTGGGCCTAAATGTGTGACAGTGGCCTGTTCCAGTGGTGGGTGATGTGAAGCCTGATTCTCTGCTATGACATGAAGACAGATTCTGTGCTGACATCAGGCCAGATTCTCTGTTACGGGACCTCTCTCCTCTGCCTGGGTGCCTGGGCCTAAATGTGTGACAGTGGCCTGTTCCAGTGGTGGGTGACGTGAAGCCTGATTCTCTGCTATGACATGAAGACAGATTCTGCGCTGACATAAGGCCAGATTCTCTGTTACGGGACCGCTCTCCTCTGTCTGGGTGCCGGGGCCTAAATGTGTGACAGTGGCCTGTTCCAGTGGTGGGTGACGTGAAGCCTGATTCTCTGCTATGACATGAAGACAGATTCTGTGCTGACATGAGGCCAGATTCTCTGTTACGGGACCTCTCTCCTCTGCCTGGGTGCCGGGGCCTAAATGTGTGACAGTGGCCTGTTCCAGTGGTGGGTGACGTGAAGCCTGATTCTCTGCTATGACATGAATACAGATTCTGCGCTGACATAAGGCCAGATTCTCTGTTACGGGACCTCTCTCCTCTGCCTGGGTGCCTGGGCCTAAATGTGTGACAGTGGCCTGTTCCAGTGGTGGGTGACGTGAAGCCTGATTCTCTGCTATGACATGAAGACAGATTCTGCGCTGACATAAGGCCAGATTCTCTGTTACGGGACCGCTCTCCTCCTGTCTGGGTGCCGGGGCCTAAATGTGTGACAGTGGCCTGTTCCAGTGGTGGGTGACGTGAAGCCTGATTCTCTGCTATGACATGAAGACAGATTCTGTGCTGACATCAGGCCAGATTCTCTGTTACGGGACCTCTCTCCTCTGCCTGGGTGCCTGGGCCTAAATGTGTGACAGTGGCCTGTTCCAGTGGTGGGTGACGTGAAGCCTGATTCTCTGCTATGACATGAAGACAGATTCTGCGCTGACATAAGGCCAGAATCTCTGTTACCGGACCGCTCTCCTCTGTCTGGGTGCCGGGGCCTAAATGTGTGACAGTGGCCTGTTCCAGTGGTGGGTGACGTGAAGCCTGATTCTCTGCTATGACATGAATACAGATTCTGCGCTGACATAAGGCCAGATTCTCTGTTTCGGGACCTCTCTCCTCTGCCTGGGTGCCTGGGCCTAAATGTGTGACAGTGGCCTGTTCTAGTGGTGGGTGATGTGAAGCCTGATTCTCTGCTATGACATGAAGACAGATTCTGCGCTGACATAAGGCCAGATTCTCTGTTACGGGACCGCTCTCCTCTGTCTGGGTGACGGGGCCTAAATGTGTGACAGTGGCCTGTTCCAGTGGTGGGTGACGTGAAGCCTGATTCTCTGCTATGACATGAAGACAGATTCTGTGCTGACATCAGGCCAGATTCTCTGTTACGGGACCTCTCTCCTCTGCCTGGGTGCCTGGGCCTAAATGTGTGACAGTGGCCTGTTCCAGTGGTGGGTGACGTGAAGCCTGATTCTCTGCTATGACATGAAGACAGATTCTGCGCTGACATAAGGCCAGATTCTCTGTTACGGGACCGCTCTCCTCTGTCTGGGTGCCGGGGCCTAAATGTGTGACAGTGGCCTGTTCCAGTGGTGGGTGACGTGAAGCCTGATTCTCTGCTATGACATGAATACAGATTCTGCGCTGACATAAGGCCAGATTCTCTGTTACGAGACCTCTCTCCTCTGCCTGGGTGCCTGGGCCTAAATGTGTGACAGTGGCCTGTTCCAGTGGTGGGTGACGTGAAGCCTGTTTCTCTGCTATGACATGAAGACAGATTCTGCGCTGACATAAGGCCAGATTCTCTGTAACGGGACCGCTCTCCTCTGTCTGGGTGCCGGGGCCTAAATGTGTGACAGTGGCCTGTTCCAGTGGTGGGTGACGTGAAGCCTGATTCTCTGCTATGACATGAATACAGATTCTGCGCTGACATAAGGCCAGATTCTCTGTTACGGGACCTCTCTCCTCTGCCTGGGTGCCTGGGCCTAAATGTGTGACAGTGGCCTGTTCCAGTGGTGGGTGACGTGAAGCCTGATTCTCTGCTATGACATGAATACAGATTCTGCGCTGACATAAGGCCAGATTCTCTGTTACGGGACCTCTCTCCTCTGCCTGGGTGCCTGGGCCTAAATGTGTGACAGTGGCCTGTTCCAGTGGTGGGTGACGTGAAGCCTGATTCTCTGCTATGACATGAATACAGATTCTGCGCTGACATAAGGCCAGATTCTCTGTTACGGGACCTCTCTCCTCTGCCTGGGTGCCTGGGCCTAAATGTGTGACAGTGGCCTGTTCCAGTGGTGGGTGACGTGAAGCCTGATTCTCTGCTATGACATGAAGACTGATTCTGCGCTGACATGAAGCCAGATTCTCTGCTATGGCATGAAGAGACTGATTCTCTGCTGACATGAAGCCAGATTCTTTGCTATGGCATGAAGAGACTGATTCTCTGCTGACGTGAAGCCAGATTCTCTGCTATGGGACCTCTGTCCAATTGATATTGGTTCATTTTTATTTTTTTAATTTTTATTTTAATTAATTTCCCTATCCACATTTGTTTGCAGGGGATTTACCTACATGTTGCTGCCTTTTGCAGCCCTCTAGCTCTTTCCTGGGCTGTTTTACAGCCTTTTTAGTGCCCAAAAGTTCGGGTCCCCATTGACTTCAGTGGGGTTCGGGTTCGGGACGAAGTTCGGATCGGGTTCGGATCCCGAACCCGAACATTTCCGGGAAGTTCGGCCGAACTTCTCGAACCCGAACATCCAGGTGTTCGCTCAACTCTACATATGAGGGGTTAAATCCACCAGCATCGGCGTTATCACCGAGGTTGGTGGATGCAGCATGGATTCGGCTGTCAGTAACAGCTGGATCCATGCTGCTGATCGCAAATTAGGCAGTAAGGTGCCCAGAGGGGCGTCACTCTTGCAGGAAGGAGCCCAGACACGCCCCCTGCCACAATGTGTCCACCCTCAAAAGATGAACTTAAAACCCCGCCCCCAGGTCCCGCTAAGCCACGCTTCTGATCTGGTTAGGCCACGCCCCCTCCCACTCCTCATCTGACAGGGATTGAAAAAAATTAAGGTAAAAATAAACTTCTTTTAGCTGCATGGGTTGGGAGGGAGGGTGACTTTCTCTCTGCAGTTTACACTCAGACAGCACAGTGGTGTTGTCTTAGAGTGAGCTGTTCAAAAGGACACTCCCCAATCCGTTTAGGCCACGCCGCCTCCCACTCCTTAGCCGACAGATTGAAAAAATGAAGTTAAAAATCAACTTCTGTCAGCTGCAGGGGTGGGAGTGACGGTGACTTTCTTCCTGCAGCTCACACTCAGACAGCACAGTGCTGCTGTCTGAGAGCGAGCTGTTCAAAAGAACATCCTTGTGTACATCCAGGCCCTGCGCCAGACGGACGACAGGGAGTCTGAAAGCCGGATTGTCTGGCCTAAAACTGGACCTCTGGCCACCCTAGGGGCAGGCTGCTGTGGAGGTCACAGTTAAGGGGATGGTCCGCTATGGAGGTCAGTGTTAAGGGGCAGATTGCTGTAAAGGCCACTGTTAAGGGGGCGCGCCCCTGTGGAGGTCACTGTCAAGGGGGTGGTGTGCTGTGAAACTTACTGTTAAAGGGGAAGGCTGCTGTATAGGTCAAAGTTAAGGGGGTGGGCTGCTGTGGAGGTCCAATTTTAAGGGACGGGGCACTGTGGGGAGGGGTCAGTGTTAAGGAGTGGGGGGCTGTGGAGGTCACTGTTTAGGGGTGTGGTGCTGTAGATGTCACTGTTATAGTAGATAGTGTTGATATCTTTTAACGACACACACAAACATTAAATAAAATAGATTAAATATACCCGAGCAAAGCCGGGTCCTTTAGCTAGTCTAATATATAAAGCTGAGTGTATGTATGTACAGTGGGATGCGAAAGTTTGGGCAACCTTGTTAATCGTCATGATTTTCCTGTATAAATCGTTGGTTGTTACGATAAAAAATGTCAGTTAAAAATATCATATAGGAGACACACACAGTGATATTTGAGAAGTGAAATGAAGTTTATTGGATTTACAGAAAGTGTGCTATAATTGTTTAAACAAAATTAGGCAGGTGCATAAATTTGGGCACTGTTGTCATTTTATCGATTCCAAAACCTTTAGAACTAATTATTGGAACTCAAATTGGCTTGGTAAGCTCAGTGACCCCTGACCTACATACACAGGTGAATCCAATTATGAGAAAGAGTATTTAAGGGTCAATTGTAAGTTTCCCTCCTCTTTTAATTTTCTCTGAAGAGTAGCAACATGGGGTTCTCAAAACTACTCTCAAATGACCTGAAGACAAAGATTGTTCACCATCATGGTTTAGGGGAAGGATACAGAAAGCTGTCTCAGAGATTTCAGCTGTCTGTTTCCACAGTTAGGAACATATTGAGGAAATGGAAGACCACAGGCTCAGTTCAAGTTAAGGCTCGAAGTGGCAGACCAAGAAAAATCTTGGATAGACAGAAGCGACGAATGGTGAGAACAGTCAGAGTCAACCCACAGACCAGCACCAAAGACCTACAACATCATCTTGCTGCAGATGGAGTCACTGTGCATCGTTCAACCATTCGGTGCACTTTACACAAGGAAAAGCTGTATGAGAGAGTGATGCAGAGGAAGCCTTTTCTCCACCCACAGCACAAAAAGTGCCGCTTGAGGTGGGCTAAAGCACATTTGGACAAGTCAGCTTCATTTTGGAACAAGGTGCTGTGGACTGATGAAACTAAAATTGAGTTATTTGGCCATAACAAGGGGCTTTATGCATGGAGGAAAAAGAACACAGCATTCCAAGAAAAACACCTGCTACCTACAGTAAAATATGGTGGTGGGTCCATCATGCTGTGGGGCTGTGTGGCCAGTGCAGGAACTGGGAATCTTGGCAAAGTTGAGGGACGCATGGATTCCACTCAGTATCAGCAGATTCTGGAGACCAATGTCCAGGAATCAGTGACAAAGTTGAAGCTGCGCCGGGGCTGGATCTTTCAACAAGACAACGACCCTAAATACTGCTCAAAATCCACTAAGGCATTTATGCAGAGGAGCAAGTACAACGTTCTGGAATGGCCATCTCAGTCCCCAGACCTGAATATAATAGAAAATCTGTGGTGTGACTTAAAGAGAGCTGTCCATGCTCGGAAGCCATCAAACCTGAATGAACTAAAGGTGTTTTGTAAAGAGGAATGGTCCAAAATACCTTCAACCAGAATCCAGACTCTCATTGGAACCTACAGGAAGCGTTTAGAGGCTGTAATTTCTGCAAAAGGAGGATCTACTAAATATTGATTTCATTTCTTTTTTGTGGTGCCCAAATTTATGCACCTGCCTAATTTTGTTTAAACAATTATAGCACACTTTCTGTAAATCCAATAAACTTCATTTCACTTCTCAAATATCACTGTGTGTGTCTCCTATATGATATATTTAACTGACATTTTTTATCGTAACAACCAACGATTTATACAGGAAAATCATGACGATTAACAAGGTTGCCCAAACTTTCGCATCCCACTGTATGTCCACTAAAGGAATCTGCACCGTTGCATTTACAATCACGAAATTTGGCACACAGGTACACCAGGTGTCCAGAAAGGTTTTAGAATGGGTCTCAGCTCTCTAGGACATACCGTTCCTGAGATATTCCACCAAAAAAAAATGCAAATATGGCACCATCACATGACCTACATTAGCCAATAGAAGCCTGCAGTTCTTTCTCCTCATATCCCAACTGCCATACACACAGACACATGACCCTTATCATCCAATAGAAGCTTTCAGGCCCTTAGTCTCCACATACACACAGTTTTACAACAGGTTTCCATAACAACCCCAGCCATTTTTCTTCACTGCTGTAGGTCAGCTTTAAAGGGGCAGGGCACTGTGGATGACACTGTTAAGGGAGCGGAGTGCTGTGGAGGTCACAGTTAAGGGGACGGTCCGTTATGGAGGTCAGTGTTAAAGGGCATATTGCTGTAGAGGCCACTGTTAAGGGGGCGAGGTGTTGTGGAAATCACTGTTAAGGAGATGGGGTATTGTGGAGGTCACTAATAAAGGGGCGGCTGCTGAGGAGGTCATTGTTAAAGGGTGGGCCGCTGTGGAAGTCACTGTTAAGGGGGTTAGATGCTGTGGAGGTCAATGTTAAGGGGCGGGGTGCTGTAGAGGTCACTGTTAAGGGAACGAGTTCTGTGGAGGTCACTGTTAAAGGGTTTCTGTCACCTGAAAAATGGGTATTAAGCTGGCTGACAGTGTAAAAAATGAAATAAAAAAAAAAAGTGTTTTTAAAAAAAAAAGTGATTTAAAAAATGTTAAAAATAGAAGAAAAAAAAGACATATTTGCTATCACCGCGTCCGCAACGACCAGCTCTATAATAATATCATATGATCGACCCCATCAGGTGAACATTGTAAAAAAATTTATAAATAAACATTACTCCAAAACAGATTTTTTTTGTTAGCTCACCTCCCAAATAACATAATGTTAAATCAAAAAGTCGTATGTACCTCAAAATGGTAGCAATAAAAATGTCACCTCATCCCGCAAAAAACAAGCCCCCACACAAGAACATAGCTAGAAAAAAAAATGGCTCTAAGAAAATCGCAATGATTTATTTTCTAAAAATGCTCTTATTGTGCAAAACGTAAAAAAAAAAAAAAAAATTGACATATTTGGTATTGCCACGTCCGTAACAATTGGCTCTACAGAAATAACACAGTGTCACCTCACAAAAAACATAATATCAATCAATTAAAAAGTCGTATGTACCCCAAAATGGTAGCAATAATAACGTCACCTCGTCCAGCAAAAAACAAGCCCTCACATGAGATTATAGCCAGAAAAATGATAAAAAATATGGCTCTAAGAAAATGCCAACACAAAAACATGATTTTTTTTCAAAAAAAAGTTTTTATGGTGTAAGACGTAAAAAAAAGAAATAAACTAGACATATTTGGTATCGTTACGTCCGTAATGACCGTGTATATAAAAATATCACATGATCTACCCCATCAAGTAAACGGTATAAAAAAAATAGCAAAATGACACCAAACAATTTTTTTGTGTCTTTGCTCCCAAAATTTTTATAAAGAGCAACCAGAAAGCCAAATGTACCCCAAAATGGTGCCAATAAAACCTACAGCTTGTCCCACACAAAATAAGCCCTTACGTAGCTCATTTAACAAAAAAAGCTAAGAAAAGTTATCACTCTTAAAAACCCTGACAGAAAATTCCATGTTAGAAAACCCAGATGCCCCCCCTTCTGAGCCCTGGCGTATCCCCAAATAACAGTTTACGACCACAGTTGGAGTGTTACTGTATTCAAGAAAAAGTGGGTAGCAAATTGTGGGGGAGGTTATCTTTTATGAAAAAGAAAGTTTGGGCCTAAAGCACCATTTTCTTGTAAAAGAAAAAAAAAATTATTTTTCATTTTCACACCCAAGTATTAAGATTTTTTTGAAACACTTGTTGAGTGAAGTACTTGCTACACCCTTTAAAAATTCCTTGGGTGTTGTAGCTCCTTGCCTTCTGTGCCCTGTCATGTGCCCAAACAGCAGTATACGACCATATATGGGGTGTTTCTGCAAACTGCAGAATCAGGGTAATAAATATTAAGGTTTGTTTTGTTGTTAACCTATGCTGTGTTCCAGAATTTTTTTTATTAAAATGGAAAATTTGCAAAATAAGTGAAATTTGGAAATTTCACCTCTATTTTGCTTTCATTCCTATGGAATACCTAAAGGGTTAACAACATTTCTCAAACCAGTTTTGAATAATTTGAGGGGTGTCGTTTATAAAATGGGGTCATTTATGGGTTGGTTCTATTATGTAAGCCCCACAAAGTGACTTCACCACTGATCTGGTCCTTAAAAAAGTTCCCAAGTCGTAGAGTAAAGTGTAACGCGGCACTCGCCATTTGTAGAAAAATGTTCCTTTATTTGTCTAAAAAAGACAATACATACATGGCAGGGGCGGACAAACTTTCTTGCAGGTTAAAGCAGCGATGGCCATTTCAGTGCAGTGGCCAGAAGAAGCGCAATTGACCTGCAAGAAAGTTTGTCCGCCCCTGCCATGTATGTATTGTCTTTATTAGACGAATAAAGGAACATTTTTCTACAAATGGTGAGTGCCGCCTTACACTTTACTCTACAACTTGGGAATTATTGAGAACTATATTTTGGCTGAGCACCACAGATGGCATAATTACACGTGTACATGGGATTGCCGGTTTATGTATGTCCCTGCAGTTCAAGCAGTGCCGCTCAATCGTTTCTCTCTGCACCTTAAAAAAGTAAACTTTGGAAATTTTTCTAAAAATTTAAAAAATTGCTTCTAAAATTATAAACCTTATAACGTCCTAAAAGGATAAAATTACATTACCAAAATGATGCCAACATAAAGTAGACATCTGACCATCTGCCCATTTTTAGACGAGTCTGTGGGCTGGTATGTGTATCCGCATTTGGGCTGCTTTCGCACTGGCGTTCGGGGTTCCGCTTGTGAGTTCCATTTCGGGGCTTTCGCGGGCGGCCCCGAGCGGATCCGTGGACCCCCGGTGTCCTCTGGGTGGATGCGGATCCGCTCGGAGTGCAGGGTTTTGGCTCCGCCTGGCCTCCGTTCCGCTCGGCGGGCGGACACCCGGGCGTGGTTTTTCAGCGTTTGGGTGACCGCCTGGTTGCGCGGAGCCAGACGGATCCGTCCGGGCTTGTAGTGTGGGTCGGTGGGCGCGGATCCGTTTGAGGTTGACACAATGTGGCACGATCTCGAGCGGGTCCGTATCCCGCTGGCTTTTCGGTGTGGGGTCTGGACGGGTCCGTCTGGTTAATTTGCACACTTGGAGCTCCTCTGAACCATGGTGCAGACGGATCCGTCTTCAAGCGGATCCCTATATCTGCATTGTGGGAGCGTATCCGTCTGTGCAGCCACTAGACGGATCCGCTCTGAGCGCGGGTGTGAGAGCAGCCTCAAATGTGCCGCCGGGGTCGTGTGCCGCATCGCGTGACATTGCGGTCGCGTGCTGTGTCATGTGATCGCCACATCACTAGTTCTCCGCCCCTTGGAGTCTGAGGCCTCATGTTCTGTTGGTGCCGCTCAGATGTTTGGCCGCACCTACTGCACTGCCCCCGGTTCCTTCTCCGTATGACTACATGAGCTACTGATTGGTTTTCCTGGTATGGTCAGGGCGTGTCGTATGATGCACCTCTGACACTGCGGTCATGTGCTTGCTCACATGCTCGCTCTGTCATTTTAGTCCTGCCTCCATTTGGTGCTTCTGGTTCTATTGATTGGCTTTTAGGTACTGGGGCTCCAATTCCATTGGTGCTGACGTCATTCAGGTCCTGCAATTTTAATTATCCTCCACACACCTGTGTGGGCACTATATAGGGGAGATGTTTTTATGTGTTTCCGTATCCCCGGAAGAAGCCAGATCTGCTGGCGAAACGGCGTTGGGTCAGGAGTCGGCCGAGAGATCTTTGCACCATTCAGGGTATGTTTATAATTTTTCCTTTTTATTTCAACCTCAATCTCCACAATCGCCTCCTTTGCACTTTGTTTGGGGCGTTGCTGCTATGAGGTTTTGAGGTATGCTCTTTCAGCTAGCATTCTTTTTCTCTGTTATTTCGTGCATCGATCTCCCGGCCTATCCTTGGGTCCTGCTACTCATCTGTGTGTCCCGCTTTGTGTTGCCTGTTTTATTATATATGTATGTATTGTTTATATGTTTATATATACTTACAATAAAGTTGTTTGGATCTTCATACATATGTAAGTTATTTTCATTCATTTTTTTGGTGATTATTATGACTCCTTGGGGGTCCGATGTTTTTGATATTAATCTGTCCGGTTAATATTGGTTAACAAATATTTTATGAGGCATCACTATCTGTCTTAAAAGCAGAGAGATTCAAATTTAGAAAACAGTGAATTTTTTCACATTTTTGTTAACTTTTGGATTTTTTTATAAAAAAAGGTAAAACATATTGACTCAAATTTACCATTAACATAAAGTACAATGTGTCATGAGAAAGCAATCTCTGAATGGCTTGGATAATTAAAAGTTTTCCAAAGTTATTACCACATAAAGTGACACATGTCAGATTTGCAAACTTAGGCCTGGTCGGAAAGGGGGTATATGGCCTGGTCTGGAAGTGGTTAAGGAGGCGAAGCACTGTGGGGGGGTCAGTGTTAAGGGGTGGGGGGCTGTGGAGGTCACTGTTAAGGGGGCGGGTTACTGTAGATGTCACTGTTATGGGGGATACTGTCGATATCTTTTAACGACACACAGAAACATTAAATGAAATAGATGAAATGTACCCGTGCAAAGCCGGGTCCTTCAGCTAGTATATAAAAATACAATTATTGAGTTTTTTTGTTCTCTTTTTCTTTTCAAATTTGGTCAAGGAGCTCCAAATTCTGACTTGAGCTATTGGGAAAATTTTGACTTTTGCTTTCAATATTCTGTCTCCCACAGTCTGTAATATAGTAGTTTAGCTTATTCCCATTAGATGGACTGCTCTGCACAATGACTGGATATCAAATAGCTTCGGTGATGTTTAGAATACTTCCAAAATAAGAGGGATTATCCCGTCTCTGCTAAAGACATGGAAACATCAGAGACTGATAGCTACTTGTTCTAGAAAGAATATGTGTCCCTTTGTCGTTGCAAACAGAAGAAGCACTATCTGATTTAGTAGAACAGCGACTGCAATTATGTTCAATGACACAACGCTGGTGAAAGATGAATTCTTCAGTGAAAGCTTACCTTCTAAATGTGCGGTATCACTGCGAGATGGGGGTGGGGGGTAGACAACCACTTCACAGGTAGCTCCATTCTCTACGCTAAGTCTGGAACACTTGCAGACTCCATAACAAGCAGCTTGTAAAATTTACTGACTTATTCAGAGGAAGTGGAATCAAGAGGCAAATCCCTATAAGAGTTAATATAAAGCAAAGGTTTGTTTTGTTTTTCAGGATTAGTCTTCACACATTTCCTGAAGCAGGACTTCCTATTTGTGATTAGCTCTGACCACAAACCAACCATTGAGAAACACCACCACAACTAATTTCTGTTTCCTGGTACATGTGAAAGGCCAAAAGGTTTATGTCACCACATGGAGCACATGATATCGAGTAACGTGGATTATTTAGGCTGTAAAGATATCTAATAATTTAAAACTTTTGGGATAATAACTGATTTTACATGTATGAGATGGTATATTAAAGGTAGGTTTGACGGTAGGTTTTAAAGGGTTTTTCTGAAATTTAGATATTAATGAGATGGCAAATTAGACAAGAAGTAAGAAAAAGTCAATTTTCATTATTAAATTATAAACCTAGGTGACATGTTTCAGCATTAAAGGGGTTGTCCTATGAAATATATTCTACGAATACTCGCCCGTGTTAAAGGGGCCTAAGGGCTATATTACACCAACAGATTTTCTCACCAATCATTGGTCAGATGGCCGCTTACACACACAGATCTTTTGTAATACACACCAACTATTGGTCTGATTGGACAGTAATTGGTCAGATAATGATGTTGAAGATAGGCTTTAAAGGGGTTTAAAGGGTTTTTTTGAGATTCAGATTTACGGTGGTCTAACATCCAGGACCCTCAACAATCAGCTGTTTAAAGAGGCTGCAGCATTCTTCCTAGGCCAGTGATGTCACGTGCTCTAGACACAGCTCTGTTCCATTCAAGTGAATGGGGCTGACCTGCAATATCAATTACAGCCACTCTCAAATGCTATCAAACTGTTGGGAGGCCTCCTCAAATAGATAATGATGGGGGTTGCACGTGTTGGACCTCTTTTCATCTGATATTGATATGTACCCTGAGGATAGGTCATCCATAAGTATTCTTGAAAAAAACCTTGAAATTTTCTGATACTTTGACGTCCCATTAGCCTCTAACCTCCTGACAATAGTGCTAGCTGGTGAAACATGTCTGGGAGGCTAAGGGTGCCTTTAACAGCTGTAAATCTAACAATTTTTCAGTCGACAGCCATCTCTCCCCATTGTCCCAGGGGCAGACAAGCCATTGGTGCAGACAGGGGCAAAGTTTTGTTTGGGGGCCCTCGTCAAGCAGATAAACTCTACTCCATCTCACGCCTATGCTCCATCCCTATAAGCCCACTAAGCCCTACTTACAATTTATAAAAATAAATAAATAAGCCTCAAAAATACGTTGCTTGGTGGTGTCGCAGGTCCCGACGGTGAAGTGGGTACAGTTCACACAGGTAAAAGTGTTTCTTTGGATAGGACCGCGCTACCTCTGGAATCACAGAGAATCCACAATCGAAGCCAGCAAGATATTCACAAGCATGGGGAAGCAAACAGGCCAGTCAAAACCTCTCCTCCTCTCCTTTCCAGGCTTCTATGGAACACCAAAATTGCATCCAATAGTGAAGTACCGTCATGCAAGTCGGAGTAAAAACGGTTTTATTATACTCACAATGCACACGTATAAACAAGCAGTATACAATGGATCAAAATCACCCGACCCGGGTTTCGCTCGGTTGAGCTTCGTCAGGGGTATTCATCCCACCCACTTCAGGGCGGTCTTATAACGGGTCAGGTTGGTTTGCACCCGCCTACCCACACACATATGATCCAATCAATGGTAAATTAAATCATGCACATATACATCCTTTTAAAACAATATAAAATGCATAAAATACAAATACATAAAATACATAAAACAAGGACATCTCAAAATGAATCTATCATATGTCAGTATATAATCACTTGTGGCGATCTATGCCTACTTCTATACTGTCAGTTCCGTTCATGCTACTTCCTCTTTACTATACTCTAAACCTCCCAACCAATCACAGACCACATTATCCTTCACCCTCTTTTCTCCATTCATAAAAATGGCAACACCCCCATACCACATGATATCTCTTAGCCAGTCACAGATCAAATACGCCTAGGCCCGCCCTACTTCATTCATAAAAACAGCAACTCCCCCATATCACATGGTGCTGTCCAGCCAATCCAGTTCTACAACCTCGGAAGGTCCTTGCTCGATACAACACCACACTCACAGGTCCTAGATCAATCACGAACACTTCGTCGCTTCAGGTAAGACAAGGTTTTAAGTCAAACTCCACATTCAGACCTTTTGGTTGTAGCGTTCCCAGTTTGTATATCCATTCCACCTCACGTTTATTAATCTGTTTTACTCCATCCCCTCCACGCCAGTGGGGCTTAACTTGTTCCAACCCCACAAAGAACAAACCACTCGGATTTTTTTGGTGCACCAATTTAAAGTGCATCGAAACACTATGGGTCTCCAACCCCTTCTTAATGTTCCTCACATGCTCCTGAATTCTTACTTTGAGCTTCCTAAGTGTACGTCCCACATATTGGAGTCCACATGGGCACTCCAACATGTAGACCACCCCTACATTCTCACAAGTAATTTGCCCCTTAATTTTTATATCCACATTTTTTCCATTAGAGTGCACAGATTGAGTATGCATTTTTTTGTCTTCCCTTTTCCGATTTTTACATGGCAAACAGAATCCACACCAGCTAAACTTATTCCCTTTTGTTATCTTCTCTTGATGGTTGGAACTATGTACTAACTTAGTACGCAAACATGGAGCCTTTTTGAAAATAACTACCGGTTTTTGTGGAATATCCTTCCCCAGCACAGGGTCATTTTTTAAGGTGGACCAATTTTTCCTAATGGCATCCTTTATCAAACCAGCCTGCGTATTATATTGGGTTAAAAAGGAAAAGCGGAAATCTTTCTCAATCACCACCTTTTTCTTCTTCCCTTCAACTTCTTCCTCTATCATCCTGCTGCATTCGGCTAGTTCATCTGCCTGATATCCTTTCTCCCTGAACCGTTCCTTAATGACCTCACTTTGTATTCTAAAATCCTCCACTTTGGTACAATTCCTAAAGACCCTCTTAATTTGTCCCTTAGGAATATTTTTCAGCCACGGTGTATGGTGGCAGCTGGAGGTGTCTATGTAGCCATTAACATCCGTCTCTTTGAAGAAAGTTTTAGTTTTAAGCTGGGTACCCTCCACAAAAAGTGTCAGATCCAAAAAATCTACGGAGGTATCACTGACTGTACTAGTGAAGGATAAATTCCATTGATTGTCATTTAACTCCTCGATGAAATCTAAAAGGCCCTGTTTCTCCCCCTTCCACAGGACCAGACAATCATCGATAAATCTCCTCCATGTTATCAATTCTCCAGCTTCCATGATCTTATTCAACACGGGTGTGATAGTGGCACTTTCCCAGGACCCCATAAAAATATTAGCGAAACTGGGGGCGAATTTCGCCCCCATCGCTGTACCGGTCCGCTGCAGGTAATGTTGCTCCTTGTACCAAAAATAATTGTGACTCAAACAGAAATCAACACACTCCAAAATAAATAAGCCCTGTTGTTGGGTCATCAGGGGATCATTATTCAGAGCGTGTTCGATCGCCTTGAGTCCCAGTTCTTTAGGGATCACTGTATATAATGAGGCCACATCAATAGTGGCCAGCCACATATTGGCAGGACAATCGCCAAAATCTTTAACAAGCTGCAGGACGCTTCCAGTGTCCTTTAAGAAAGATGGCATCAACGGGACATATTTCTGGAGGAAAAAATCCACATATTCCCCCAGTCGGCTGGTCAATGAATTAATGCCAGAAACAATCGGCCTGCCCGGCGGATTGGTCTTACTCTTATGGATTTTAGGCAAAAAATATATAACAGGGGTGACTGGGTGTTTGTTATTTAAATAATCCATTTCCTTTTTATTAATGATCCCTTCTTTGAAGCCCCTAGTCAACAACAAATCAAGTTTAACCTGAAACTCCAAAGCGGGATTTTTCTTGAGTGTCTGGTATGTTCCCACGTCTGCCAAAAGTCTGGACATTTCCCTCTCATACATATCTACATCCATAATAACAACTCCCCCCCCCTTATCCGCCGGTTTTATCACTATTTTTTTATTATTCTCAAGTTGTTTCAAAGCAAGTCTCTGTTCTGGTGTTAAGTTCTGTCTCCTCGGTTTAGCGCCAATTCCCTCAATTTCCTTTAGGACTCCCCTTTTGAAGGCCTCTATGCATTCATTTTCCTTATTCTTCGGAAAAAATTGGGATTTCTCCTTAAGTTGACTATGTACAATGCTGCCTTCCTCCTCAAAATTTCTACATGGGGCCTGGTTAGTTAAACAATATTTGGCTATGTTAAGCTTGCGTACAAATTTATGCACATCTAAAAAGGCCTCAAATTTGTTGATCCCAACAGTGGGGGCAAACTTCAGGCCTTTTCCCAAAACCTCTTTTTCAGATTGAGTCAAAGAATGTGAGCTAAGATTAAAAATACCCACTATATCCCCCTGCTTTTTTTGGGGGTTGGGCTTGTGTTTCTTTCCCCCTCGTTTTCCTCTACATGGCCTCTTTTTTGTGGGGTGCCCTGTTTCCCTGTCACAGGCCTCTGAACGCCCCTCATTGCCTGATGGGGAAAATTCTGTTTATCTGTAGTGCAACTACGCTCCACATTTATTGGTTCCCTTTCTTCTATTTTATTTATCTGTGCACTCGGTTGGGGAACTTTTTCCCAATTCTCATAATTCCTAACATATGGGGGGTTGGAGTAATTTCTTTTCCCATAATAGTTATTTCATCGAGGAGGATAATAACCTCCTTGTTGCGGTGGATAATGGTTCCTATTATGGTTAAAATTCTTATAATACTGTGGTCTATATTGCCCATATGGCGCTCCCCGATATTCTGGATCCTGATAGGTATTCACCCACGGTTGTGGTCTATAGTTGTTACAACCATCTCTCTGATTATATCTATAATTACCTGCAGCGGACCGGTACAGCGATGGGGGCGAAATTCGCCCCCAGTTTCGCTAATATTTTTATGGGGTCCTGGGAAAGTGCCACTATCACACCCGTGTTGAATAAGATCATGGAAGCTGGAGAATTGATAACATGGAGGAGATTTATCGATGATTGTCTGGTCCTGTGGAAGGGGGAGAAACAGGGCCTTTTAGATTTCATCGAGGAGTTAAATGACAATCAATGGAATTTATCCTTCACTAGTACAGTCAGTGATACCTCCGTAGATTTTTTGGATCTGACACTTTTTGTGGAGGGTACCCAGCTTAAAACTAAAACTTTCTTCAAAGAGACGGATGTTAATGGCTACATAGACACCTCCAGCTGCCACCATACACCGTGGCTGAAAAATATTCCTAAGGGACAAATTAAGAGGGTCTTTAGGAATTGTACCAAAGTGGAGGATTTTAGAATACAAAGTGAGGTCATTAAGGAACGGTTCAGGGAGAAAGGATATCAGGCAGATGAACTAGCCGAATGCAGCAGGATGATAGAGGAAGAAGTTGAAGGGAAGAAGAAAAAGGTGGTGATTGAGAAAGATTTCCGCTTTTCCTTTTTAACCCAATATAATACGCAGGCTGGTTTGATAAAGGATGCCATTAGGAAAAATTGGTCCACCTTAAAAAATGACCCTGTGCTGGGGAAGGATATTCCACAAAAACCGGTAGTTATTTTCAAAAAGGCTCCATGTTTGCGTACTAAGTTAGTACATAGTTCCAACCATCAAGAGAAGATAACAAAAGGGAATAAGTTTAGCTGGTGTGGATTCTGTTTGCCATGTAAAAATCGGAAAAGGGAAGACAAAAAATGCATACTCAATCTGTGCACTCTAATGGAAAAAATGTGGATATAAAAATTAAGGGGCAAATTACTTGTGAGAATGTAGGGGTGGTCTACATGTTGGAGTGCCCATGTGGACTCCAATATGTGGGACGTACACTTAGGAAGCTCAAAGTAAGAATTCAGGAGCATGTGAGGAACATTAAGAAGGGGTTGGAGACCCATAGTGTTTCGATGCACTTTAAATTGGTGCACCAAAAAAATCCGAGTGGTTTGTTCTTTGTGGGGTTGGAACAAGTTAAGCCCCACTGGCGTGGAGGGGATGGAGTAAAACAGATTAATAAACGTGAGGTGGAATGGATATACAAACTGGGAACGCTACAACCAAAAGGTCTGAATGTGGAGTTTGACTTAAAACCTTGCCTTACCTGAAGCGACGAAGTGTTCGTGATTGATCTAGGACCTGTGAGTGTGGTGTTGTATCGAGCAAGGACCTTCCGAGGTTGTAGAACTGGATTGGCTGGACAGCACCATGTGATATGGGGGAGTTGCTGTTTTTATGAATGAAGTAGGGCGGGCCTAGGCGTATTTGATCTGTGACTGGCTAAGAGATATCATGTGGTATGGGGGTGTTGCCATTTTTTATGAATGGAGAAAAGAGGGTGAAGGATAATGTGGTCTGTGATTGGTTGGGAGGTTTAGAGTATAGTAAAGAGGAAGTAGCATGAACGGAACTGACAGTATAGAAGTAGGCATAGATCGCCACAAGTGATTATATACTGACATATGATAGATTCATTTTGAGATGTCCTTGTTTTATGTATTTTATGTATTTGTATTTTATGCATTTTATATTGTTTTAAAAGGATGTATATGTGCATGATTTAATTTACCATTGATTGGATCATATGTGTGTGGGTAGGCGGGTGCAAACCAACCTGACCCGTTATAAGACCGCCCTGAAGTGGGTGGGATGAATACCCCTGACGAAGCTCAACCGAGCGAAACCCGGGTCGGGTGATTTTGATCCATTGTATACTGCTTGTTTATACGTGTGCATTGTGAGTATAATAAAACCGTTTTTACTCCGACTTGCATGACGGTACTTCACTATTGGATGCAATTTTGGTGTTCCATAGAAGCCTGGAAAGGAGAGGAGGAGAGGTTTTGACTGGCCTGTTTGCTTCCCCATGCTTGTGAATATCTTGCTGGCTTCGATTGTGGATCCTACTTACAATTTAGCAGTGCAGCCTGGACACTTCAGCTATTGCTCTATATGTAGCTTGGAAGGGCCCTCTTTCCCACTGAGACCCTGTGCAGCTGAACTGGCGGTACTGGCAGCATGCCCCTGGTTTATTAATTTTTTTTATTTTGTTTTGTTTTTTCAGTCAACCACTTTTGGCCAGCATGGTACCCCTTGTCTCTGTGGCCCCACGTATTTGCTTAATATGCATGGTGGTAAAGTCTGCTCTGGGTGCAAGTGCAACTGCACAGGGTCACACTATAGGCAAGGGGGTCCATACAGCTATAAGGTTCTCTTGGCTTAAATTAGAGTTAGATTCTGATGCATTAGATGAAGGGTCGATTACAAAGTTATAGTAAGGTACAATGAACACAACAAGGAGCCCCTTACACTTGATAAATTAGGCAGCAGGGAGTCCACATACTATTTTAGAAGAGGGGCCCTCTACTTTATATGTCCACCCCTAGACTTCCCCATACAAATACATGTTCACTGGCCATTTATCTATCTTTCCTGAGTCCCCGTACACATAGACAGTTGGCTCATCTAACCATGTATGGACTTTTAAAGGGGAGAGAGGAGAACTCCACTTCCAGACACTACAAAAAGGGGAATATCTCCTTGAAAAACAAATGGATCAAACACTGAGATTCAATCCTCCCCCAACCCCACCACCAAGTGAAGGAAGATCTCTGCACATATTAGATTGGCAGCCGGTTAAGTTAGTCTAATGTGTATGGGACACATTAGCATTTAGCAATGTTTTAAGCAGCTGGAATGGTTAGGAAGTAATGCTATAGACTGCTGCTATTACCAGTATTGAGTGTGTGTGACTTATTGACTCTGTGATATACAGCAGCACTGGACAAACATATTTTTTTTTTATATATATAATGTTGCAAAATGGATATCTACAATACTGTGCAGATGGTAACAGTGGTTTCATCTGTTGAAAACTGGTGACACAGTGAAAAAAAACATATAAAGTTTTTCGGACAGCTCTGCAACAATAATGCTCTGTGTAAACCCAGCCTGAATATCTATCAAACTTGCTACAAATCAATCTAATTATAAGTTGTACTAACAGGGAAATCAAGTCTTTCCTCAACACATTTTTAGAGATTTTTGCCCATATCAATTATGTTTAATAAAGGTTAGATTTTATTTTATATATATTTTTTTTTTTTTCACTGACTTTGTATGAAGTGTATGATATCCGAGGCTTTTCTGTTACAGGGCAGCGTGCACCTCTATTATTGCCGTTTCACATACAAAACGGAGCTGGAAAATGTCTGTGTTTATGAAGTCTAAATCTCAAGTTGTTAAGCTTCACAGGACTGAACATGGGAACATATTCAATAAAATTTGTCAGGCTGTCAAGGTGCAAACTTTTTGTGTGTGGGTTGATAAAGGCTGGCCGTACACATGAGATAGCTGTCAGCTAAATTCTCGCTTATCCGACAGCTATTTTTTCTGATCCCCCTCCTCAATATAGAGTGGTGAGCTTTATAGTTTATTAAAGGGATAAACGTAAAAACACCAAGTTGGAGCTCACCTCACCATACACCACCGAGGAGCACGGACACAGAACCGGAACCAAGGATGAGAAGTAGCAAAAAAAAATTGTCCAGCTTCACCTCGCAGTGCGTGTTTTATTAGGAAACGTGCTTAAAAACCAAACATCAGGCTCATATCATCAACATGTTTCGGATCAACATATATTACAGATCCTTCCTCATGATACAGAGAATAAGACTGACAAATCTTATATACAGAGTAAAAGGAGTGATTCAGCTGTGGATTATTGATTGGCAATTGGACTGCTTTCACCCCACCCACAGCATATACCACTGAGACACAGGAACAGAACTGCATGAGAAGAAGAGAGGGAAAAAAAAAAAAAAAAATTAAAAAAATGTAATGCCTTTGGGCCTTAATCAAAGACAAGATTTAATATTGCATTATTAGATGTATCTTCTTCTCTTGTCCTTTAGGGGCGGTTCTTGCGTGGGAGGAAGAGAGGGGTGAAAATAAATTTTTTTTTTTTTTTTTTTTTTCCCTCTCTTCTTCTCATGCAGTTCTGTTCCTGTGTCTCAGTGGTATATGCTGTGGGTGGGGTGAAAGCAGTCCAATTGCCAATCAATAATCCACAGCTGAATCACTGCTTTTACTCTGTATATAAGATTTGTCAGTCTTATTCTCTGTATCATGAGGAAGGATCTGTAATATATGTTGATCCGAAACATGTTGATGATATGAGCCTGATGTTTGGTTTTTAAGCACGTTTCCTAATAAAACACGCACTGCGAGGTGAAGCTGGACAATATTTTTTTATTAAAGGGATACTTCCATCAATTTTCTATGTAATTTTTTTTTTTTTCTAAAATAGGAGTGGGATGGATTTCTGGATATAATTTTTTGAAGTCACTCAATGTATTCTACTTCCTGTCCTGGCTCTTTAAAGGGATAGTTCAGCGCAGGCGCAATACAGTGAGCTTATGTACCATACTGCGCCAAGCAGTACAGTAAACAAGCAATCACTAGACTTCAGGAGACTTCAGGGCCAGACATGAGTACGTCTTCACTGTCTGACCCTGTCAGTCAAAGTAGTGGTGGCGCAGCCGGGAAGGAAAAAAGCAGAACCTTAGGGGCACGAAGGAGCAATGGCACCATCCTCATTGTGCCCAGGGGGTAATCAGCATTAAAAAAAAAAGCCTATTATATCGACAATTGGGCCACCAATGGAAATATAACCAACACCACTAGAATGTATTGACAAGCACGCATCTGGCTTGTAAGGGTATGGCCACACAGCATGGACGTGATGCGGTCATAATGCTGTTGGGAACCGCAGCAGCTCATTTCCCAATAGAAGTCAATAGGAAAATAAGTTCTGAGATAGACCTGGCACTTTCAAAGTTGTGTTGACTGCACCTGATTGACCGCATGTAAGACATGTCCTGCTGCTTGCAGCTGCTGACTGTATGAGATATACAGTTGAGTAGCCACTTGTGGTATATTTTTCTAAGTTAATTAATACTAAAGAATCAGGAAAATTCACTACAGTTAAAACAACAGATGCAAACATACCCTAAACATAGGACTATGCATGCGGTAACATCATGAGGTCAGACACATGCGTTCCCTAAATGTAGAATGGCCGCATCATGACCGCGCCATGTAGCCATACCATAAGATGGTTTCATACCGAGCTATGTGATCACAGATTCCCTTTAACTTCCTCTGTTTGAACTTTTACCTCAACAAACTGTCTTCCTTAACTGTCTGTCAGGCCATTCACTCTGACCAGAGAGAGCCCCCTGTGGTCACTGAATTAGAGCATCAAACATTACACTAATCAATGCAATGCTTTATGTTGATACTTTTATCTAGGACACTCAAGAGAACAGTGGAGCTGTCATACTGTTATCCAAATTCTACACCTACTAGTATCATAAAGATTACCGTTCAGATAACACCTATTCCTCACAGCTGCAGTAACCTGACAATGGATTACCTTTTTTAAAGATGAGTTATTATATTTTGTGGTGACTGTTACAGCAGGACAATATTTTTCATTTCATTTCCAGTGGCATAATATTGTTGAAATGGAAAAGAATAACAGCAAAAATCCTTTAAAGCATGTTCTTTTGATGTGTATTGAACTTTTTTTTTTTTAAATACCCCTTTCTGCTGAAATTGTCCCTTTAAGTCAGATGATTGGGCAAGGCATAAAGACTGTAAAAAGGGAGAATGACCACCACAGTAGTCAGCGGCAATTGTGCATATGTGTGCCATTGTGTTGGGATTGAGAACCATATGCTGAGGTTGAAGGTTACCAGCTGGTGACCAGAAAGAGGAAACAGAGTGAGAGAAACAAGAAACCAAAGTAGAAAATTCTAAAGTAACATCTCAGTGTGATATTTTTGTATAAAAAGTTGGTCATATCTCAATTAAATGGAAATAATGTGTCTGATATTCTGCACATATGACATTCAGGAATGTATGCATAGTAAATGTGACTCAAATTATATAAAAATCGTCTTGTGACACTAATAGGCTAATAGAATCAATTATTCATATTGCTTATTTTTGTATTAGTCTACTGGGCATAAGAACCAATATGGTCATGGTATCCTGGGATGGTACAAACCAATGGCCTTTATTAAAATGCAATACAAAATATTTGCATGTCATAATATCTATAATTTTAAGCTGCACCCATGGGCATATCTAACAGGGTAGTAGGCATAGCAGCTTCTATGGGACCCAACAACTATGGGAGCATAGGGTACAGTTAGTGGTAATAAGTACTCACAGGCGCATTGGGCAATTTTATTTCAATGGAGGAGACAAGGACCCTGACAGACACCTCTCCAGCATAATCATAGAGACAGACATGCTGAACCAAAATGTCTACATTTTCCCCTGACATCTACTACAGGGAAAAGTGGAGAGGTCCCAGTGGAGAATATATCTATATCTATGTGTGTGTGTGTGTGTGTATATATATATATATATATATATATAAATATATATATAGCCAATCATGGCCAAAATATTTTATTTTCATATATACTTTTACACATTTTTTTTTCATGTTACGCCCATAAACTTAAAGTGAACAGAAAATGTTTCATGGTTTTCAAAATTTTTAATAAATAAAAATCTGGAAAGTGTGGTGTGCATTTATATTCAGCCCCCTGTACTCTGATACCCCTAAATAAGATCCAATGTGACTAATTGCCTTCAGAAGTCACCTAATTAATAAATAGAGTCCACCTGTGTGTCATTTATTCTCAGTATAACTACAGCTTTTCTGTGAAGGCCTCAGAGGTTTGTTAGTGAACATTAGTGATCAAACAGCATCATAAAAAAAACAAGGAACACACAAGACAAGTCAGGGAGAAAGTTAAGGGGAAGTGTAAAACAGGGTTAAGTTATAAGAAAAAACTATCCCAAGCTGTGAACATCTCATGGAACACTGTTCAATCCATCATATTAAAAAGTTATGACACAACTGTAAACCAAGACATGGTCGTCCACCTGACAGTCCAAGCAATAGTCACTCTGGAGGAGCTGCAGAGATCTACACCTCAGCTGGGAGAATCTGTTCACAGGACAATTATTAGTTGTCTAATCCACAAATCTGGCCTTTATGGGAGAGTGGCAAGATGAAAGCCATTTTTAAAAGCAAGCCATAAGAAGACCCGTTTGCCGTTTGCCACAAGCCATATAGGGGACACAGCAAACATGTGCAAGAAGGTGCTCTGGTCAGATGAGACCAAAGTTGAACTATTTGGCCTAAATGCACAAAGCTATGTGTGGCAAAAAACTAACACTGCACATCATCCTGAACACACCATCCCTACCGTGAAACATGGTGGGGGCAGCATCATGCTGTGGGGATGCTTTTCTTCAGCAGGAAATGAACGAAAGTGACTTAACAAGTCATGGAGGTTACACCCCTAAAGAGAAGCGCCAAAAACCCAAGAGTGTGTTAGATAAATATTTCAGTAAGCAATAAAGTGATCAATTGATAACTAACTATAATTGAAAGTTAGTCATCCACCCAGATAAGTAGACAATGAAGCATACCTATAATCACAATGAGTGAAAGTATTCACATACAGTACAAACCAAAATTTCGGACACACCTTCTCATTCAAAGAGTTTTCTTTATTTTCATGACTATGAAGGCATCAAAACTATGAATTAACACATGTGGAATTATATACATAACAAACAAGTGTGAAACAACTGAAAATATGTCATATTCTAGGTTTTTCAAAGTAGCCACCTTTTGCTTTGATTACTGCTTTGCACACTCTTGTCATTCTCTTGATGAGCTTCAAGAGGTAGTCCCCTGAAATGGTCTTCCAACAGTCTTGAAGGAGTTCCCAGAGATACTTAGCACTTGTTGGCCCTTTTGCCTTCACTCTGCGGTCCAGCTCACCCCAAACCATCTCGATTGGGTTCAGGTCCGGTGACTGTGGAGGCCAGGTCATCTGGCGCAGCACCCCATCACTCTCCTTCATGGTAAAATAGCCCTTACTTTCAAAGTTTTCCCAATTTTTCGGCTGACTGACTGACCTTTATTTCTTAAAGTAATGATGGCCACTCGTTTTTCTTTACTTAGAATTTGTATTATGGCAAGAAAAAAGCAGCTAAGTAAAGTTCTGAGCTAAACTTAGACTCAGGAACTTCAGGCTGACTAGGTTACATTTCTAGCCACCTGGACTACACTGACCCTTCCCTGTCTGGGCCTACCTTTATATACTTAGGGCTCTCTATCTCCCTCTAACGTCTAGGAGGCTGAACTACACCCTAACAGGCCTGACACCCAGATAACACAGGGAAATGAACATTAAACATCACATTAATGCAATAGACATGTTAACCCTTGTGTAGTGCCCACCCTTACTAGTGGGACACTACATACCCCCATGCTATGACATTGCCCATCCTCGGCGCAACATAAGGGGTCCGCCCAGCTGGAAACTGCAGCCTGAAAGACAAAATGGAGAACAGGCATATACAGTAATCACCATGTTAGCAGCATAAATATACCAAACAGTTCCACTGGAAAGTGCGGTGAAAAGGGGCGTCGTTCTCTTCTCTCAGGATAATATAAGGGAACAGGGGGCGCTGACCTGGTACAGCGGATCAGGGATAACCAGGATAGTACATAATAATAGTCCATAGAAAATGCAAATATCACATAAGTCTTTGGAGGCTCAAAGAACAAAATGAGTCCGTACCCGAGGCTTGTAGAGGGTTAAACAGGGGTTTCCCGTGAGGGGCTACCTGCGCCCATAACGTAGTCTCCAAATCTCACAGGTGGGTGCCCCTTGGTAGACCGTGTGGACCTTCTTACTGGCGGAGATTCCTCCTGACTTGGTTCAGGAGGGTTGGAGGAGTCCACAGGCTCTGGAGCTCTTTCAGGTACACTCTGGGACAGGTCATTCTGAGGTGGAGAAATAGCAGGAGCTGAAGTGGGTTCCTCCTGGGATGGAGAACCCGCTGGAACAGGAGCTGGTACTACCAGGTTTAACCAGGGTGTGAGAAACTAATGAAGTGGATCTTTATCATGTATCAGGTTCTCCACAGCCTGCATAGGATCAGCAGGTTGGGCTGGCAACTCAGGCTCAGGAGACTCTGGCTCAATGTCCTCTGCTGCAGGCTCTCCTTCTATACAGGGCTTTAAACGATTTCTATGTACAACTTGGGAGCCTTTACCTTCTCTGGAGATTTGGTAAATGTGAACCTCAGCATTCGGAATGGCAGAAATGACATAGGGAATCCTTTCCCACTTACTGTCCAATTTACTGGTTCGATGGTTGTTCTTCAACCACACCATGTCTCCTAGAGCTAGGCGTTCCGCATGAGCAGCCAGGTCATAGTCTCTTTGCTGTCGTTCCCGGACATTCTCCATGCGCTCCTGAACGATCTCTTTAGCATTTAGGAGACGTCTTTGGTGCTCCACTACCCAATCAGTCTTTGGTAGTGGGTTAATGACATCAGGCACTTGTATATCTAGGGAGTGATCAGCAGGCAACCTCCCTTGACGGCCGAACATCAGGTAGAAAGGTGTGTAACCGGTGGAGCAGTGAATTGTGTTGTTATAGGTATACATGAGTTGTGGCAGCAGAGTAGGCCAATTACCCCTTGTCTCTGGGGGTACTACTCTCAGCATTTCAATGAGAGTTTGATTCATCTTTTCACAGAGTCCGTTACCTTGCGGATGATAGGCGGTGGTCCGGACCTTCTGGCAATTATGCAGCAGGCACATCTCTTGGAACAGCTGTGACTCAAACGCAGACCCTTGGTCGGTGAGGATTCTCTCTGGGCAGCCATAGGGCAGAAGGAAATGCTTTCAGAACGCCTCTGCTGTAGTCTTAGCCCTCTTTCACACTTGCATTGTCCGGATCCGTCGTGTACTCCATTTGCCGGAAGTGCCCGCCTGATCCGTAACACTGCAAGTGAACTGAAAGCGTTTGAAGACGGATCCGTCTTCAAAATGCGTTCAGTGTTACTATGGCACCCAGGACGCTATTAAAGTCCTGGTTGCCATAGTAGTAGTGGCGAGCGGGGGAGCAGTATACTTACCGTCCGTGAGGCTCCCGGGGCGCTCCAGAATGACGTCAGGGCGCCCCATGCGCATGGATGAAGTGTTCAGGATTTTTGACCGGAGCAAAAAGCGCAGCATGCTGCAGTATTTTCTCCGGCCAAAAAACGTTCCGTTCCGGAACTGAAGACATCCTGATGCATCCTGAACGAATTTCTCTCCATTCAGAATGCATGGGGATAATCCTGATCAGGATTCTTCAGGCATAGAGCCCCGACGACGGAACTCTATGCCGGAACAGAACAACGCAAGTGTGAAAGAGCCCTTAGCTGTCAGGTCTTTCACTGGCACTGCTACGACAAACTTAGTGAAATTATCAATAATGGTCATGGCATAAGTATACCCTGAGCGACTTGGCTCCAACTTCACGTGATCAATAGCAACAAGTTCTAAAGGAGTTTTACTTACAATAGGATGGAGAGGCGCCCTCTGGTCATGGCGTTCACTTCGCCCCACAGCCTAGGCAGTGCATTCTCGGCACCATTTCTCAATGTCTTCTCTCATCCCAATCCAATAGCATCTTCTGCGAATGGTGACCTCAGTCTTCTGCACGCCGAAGTGTCCGGACTGGTTGTGATACATTTCTAACACCAGACTGGCATCTCGGCGTGGTATGAGGATCTGATATATCCTATAACAGGACACTGGATCCAGGCTCCTCCTGAGCAACAGGCCTTTTTGAAGGAAGAGTTGGTGGCGATGTCTCCACAGTCTCATTAGTTCTGGGTCTGCACTCTTCCTGCAGACTCTCTCAGGAGTTCTCCCACTGGTAAGGAAGTCGAGCAGTTCACCGAGGACTCTACTTTTGGACTGGAGCTTAATCCACCTTTCTTGGTCGCCCCTGGACTCAGGGCTATCTGATGAGGAAGGATCAGCAGCGGAGTGGTTTTCAGTGCGGATATTATCCTGCTGGGCAAATTTACTGTAAAACGCCGGCATTTCCACTTCTTCCTAGGCATCCCTTGGTTCATCTGGGGCTTCCGTAGTGGGGAGCCGAGACAGGGCATCAGCATTGTCATTGGAGCGGCCTGCCCAGTATTTCACAGTGAAGTCATAGTTGGCAAGGCGGGAGGCCCATCTTTGCTCCAGAGCCCCTAATCTGGCGGTATTCAGATGCGCCAGGGGGTTATTGTCCGTGAAGGCAACAAATGGTGTGGCAGCCAGATAGTCTTTGAACTTTTCGGTCACAGCCCTCACTAAGGCAAGAAATTCCAGCTTGAAGGAACTATAGTTCTGGTCGTTCTTCTCAGCTCCCTTCAGGGATCTGCTGGCGTAGGCAATTACCCTCTCTTTGTTATCTTGCACTTGAGCTAACACGGCCCCCAGGCCTCTTTTACTAGCATCTGTGTAGAGGTGGAACGGCTTCTGATAATCTGGGTAACCCAGAACAGGGGGTTCGGTCAGCTTTTTTTTTTAGGAGCTGAAAGGCAATCTCCCGTCCTTCGTTCCACTCATCAGGAAAAGGAATCTTTGGACTCTTCTTGGGATGTCCCCTCAGGAGTTCCTGGATTGGATCCGCGATTTGTGCGAAATGCGGGATGAAACGCCTATAATACCCTGCAAAGCTGAGAAAGCTCCTCACCTCTTTCACGGTGGTAGGAGTAGGCCAATTGCGGACAGCAGCAAGTTTATCAGGATCAGGCTGTACTCCTTCGGCACTGACAACGTGCCCTAGGTATTTTACTGCGGGTTTTAGCAGGTGGCACTTGGATGGCTTGATTTTGAGGCCATATTTAGTGAGGACTTGGAACACTTCCGCCAGGTGTTTTAAATGGTCCTCATACGTCTTGGGGTATATAATGTCATCTAAATATAACAATACAGTTTCAAAGTTCCTATGGCCTAAACAACGTTCCATCAACCGTTGGAACGTCCCTGGAGCGTTACACAATCCAAACGGCATGTAGTTAAATTCAAACAGGCCCATGGGTGTAGTGAAAGCGGTCTTTTCTCGATCCTCTGGGGCCATAGCTACTTGCCAGTACCCACTAGTTAAGTCCAGGGTGGAGAAATAGGCTGATGACCCCAGGGCAGTCAAGGACTCCTCAATGCGTGGTAATGGATAAGCATCTTTGTGGGTGATTTGATTGATCTTTCTGTAATCCACGCAGAACCTTATACTGCCATCTTTCTTTCGAACAAGGACTAGGGGCGCAGCCCAGGGACTGTGACTGTCCCGGATTATATTAGAGTTTTTCATCTCTTGTATCATCTCTTTCACAGACTGATAAGTAGTAGGTGGTATGGGTCTGTGTCTCTCCTTGATAGGAGGATGAGAGCCAGTGGGTATGGTATGTTGGATTACACTGACCTCTCCATAGTCCGTGGAATGCTTACTGAAAGCCTTGTGATGTTCTCTTGCTAGCTTCAGAACTCCCTCCATTTGCTCCTTCGGGGTGGATTCGTTCCCCACATGAAGCTCTTCCCACCAGGATGTTGTAGGGGCGCTGGCGGTGGCGCTGCTGCTCTGTGTGGTCTGGAACGCCTCTGTGGCAGGCAGACGGATCACATCCTGGAAAGACACCTGGAAAAGCTGAGCAACGGGGCAGTGCTTAAAAAGAGTAACGGGGTGATCACCAAAATTAATTAAACGGACAGGCACTTTACCTTGGGACACGGTCACCAGACTCTTGGCTGTCCGTACGAAGGGATGATTCTCAATCTGGATAGGTTCCACTAGGGCTTGATAGTCCTGGCCCTGGATCCCCAACACCGCACGGCACCACAGGATGATCTGGGAATTAGGGGGCAGGATTACCTGCCGGTTGTCCCGGATCCGGACAGTACAAATTTCCCCTTTTTTGTTGGCGAATCTTTGTTGAGCGCACAGTACGCTGATAGTCTTTTGAATGACCCTTCTAGAAGCAGGCAAGGCTGAGGGTATAGTTTGGTTCAATGCTTCAAGCACTTCGGAGTAACAGTTTTTAAGGACATTAGTCCCTAGGATCACAGGGTGTCCTCCTTTATCTCCTGCTTGTACCACAATCACACCTTGCTGTGGTAAGGTGGCCTCTCCTACCTGAAGAGTAGGTTCCCAGTACCCATGGACTTTCACTGGCTTCTCGTTGCTGGCAATGATATCTAGCCAGGACTCTGGTGGCAGGGTGAGGAGACTTGGATCCCAGAACTTGTCAAAGGCAGGTCGTTGGATGGTGGTGACCTGTGACCCCGTATCCAGCAGGGCTTCAAAGGGTATCCCGTTGATACATATTTAAATTTTTGGACGGAATCCCACGTATTTAGGCATCCAGCTTGGATCCTTTGGACCTACTGTTCTACCTCCCGAGGGGCGGTCCTCTGCCTCAGGGGTTGCCCGTTTAACTGCCCTTATTTCTTGCAATAGTGGCAAACAGGCTGCTTTCGATTTCTAGACCGATAACTCTGTCGTCCATCAGGTTCCTTTGGGTATACATCCCTATATGCAGGTGGGAGCCTTGGAGGAAAAGGGCCTTCATCTTCTAACAACAATGGTTTCTCCCACTCCTCTATTTTCTTACATACTTTCTCTAAACTCAGAGTGAGATGGTTCACTTGCTCCATTAGCGCTGCCACTACATCTGTTACTGGAGCCTGAGTGGCTTGACTGACTCCAGCCGGCCCCACATTAACAATTTTTGGTTGACAAACCTGAGGTTCAGGCGAGGCTGCTGGCCCTGCGGCCAGGTTCTGGCCTAGAATGCTGATAGCCAACTCTTTAAAGTCCAAAAATGCACAATTTGGGTGTTGAGCTGACAGCATCCTCAGCTGGCCCTTTAAATGCTCAGTACTTATACCCGCAATGAACTGTTCTCTAAGAGTCCTTTCCTGGTCCTCAGCTTCCTTGGGGTCCACCTGGACCACAGCCCTCAGGGTCTCTTGCAAGGACAGAGCAAAATCGCGGAGCGACTCCCCAGGCTGCTGCTTCCTGCTGAAGAATCGCATTTTAACTTCGGACACCGTTCTGGCCTCAAATGTGGTGCCGAGGCGATCAAAAATCTGCTCCAGGCTACTCTTTTCAGAACGGGGCCATGACATGACTTCCCTGCGGGCGGCCCCTTCTAACTGAGCTAGGAGGATCTCCATTTGTTGTTCAGCAGATATAGGGTACAGCCGGAATAAGACCAGTATCTGGTCTCTGAAGTCCTTTAATTTGTGGGCTTCCCCTGAATATCGTGGAAACCAGGGGGCCCCAAAATAATACGGCATGGTCAATGGCATCAGGCCTGATGCTGCCGCGGCGGCAGGTGCCCTATTGTCAGTTGCGGGCACTTCAGAAGGCACATCTGGGGCCGCCTGCCCTGCTCCTTCAGGTGCGGACATAGTGTTACTAGATGGGTATGGCCCTTTAAATGACATTTTTTTTTTTTTAAGGTCAAGTCTCTCGTCACTAGGGGAGGACCCTCTCCGGTATCCTGGCAGGGGTCGGGGCCGCTCCGGTATAGTAATCAGAAGGGGGCCGGTGAAGGGTAAAGTTAGTACTTACTCCGGCGGTGCTCGCTCCAAGTCTCGCGAGATGCTTGGCTACGTCAGACGGGAGTCTCACGCTCAGCGTCAGAAGGTAGGCGCGGCCTCTTGCAGCTCCGGGATTCAGGTAGGCGGTACTTTTACCAGACAGGGCGGCGTTTTTCCTCCTTGCAGGCTGGGCGGTAACTTCACCTTGTCCTTTTTCGCGCCAAACGGGCACAACGAGGCGCACTTTTAATCCGGTCAGGTTAAGCGGCCATCTTTGAGCAAAACGCTGTCTATTCACTGACAGCAAGCGGTGGCTTAAATAAACGGCAAACAGTCCATGCAATATACAGTTCTTCACACTGCAATTATGAGAGTTCTTTGGCCCAGAAATTTTTCAATAAACAGTAGGGCTTGGTCACTTTTTAGGTAGATAACGGCACACAGTTTTTGTATTCCAACAATGGCGCAGGAATGATCGTATCCTGTTCGTGACGCCAATTTATGCAGCACGCCAGACCTGCAGGGTATTGCTATTGTGAGGTCACGGTTATGGGCAATCGAGGGTTACTCACTGTTCATAAGAGAACCCTGGGCAGGCAACTACACCCTAACAGGCCTGACACCCAGATAACACAGGGAAATGAACATTAAACATCACATTAATGCAATAGACATGTTAAGCCTTGTGTAGTTGCCACCCTTACTAGTGGGACACTACACAAGCAGACCCTGTGTATCTCTCCAGGGTATCCAAGTATTCCTTCCCTATTCTTCCTTTTCCCTCCCCCTCCCCCCTTCTCCTTCAGTCATCATCACATTATCATCTATTCTAGCATAAGGTGCAAGATTTCTCAAAACTGATCATTCTAAATAATATAAAACTAACCATACTGTGTTCTTAATCATTGTAAAAATAATATAAATAAATGTGAACCAAACAGTGAAAATCAAAAAACACATGCAAGAGGGTATGGAGTGATAGTGACAGTGGGGGAAGTGCAAAAAAGTACAAATAATTTTTTTGACCATAATGTGATAGAATACAATTCATAAGTGATAATAAATAATTGCATGATTATACTAAACTCAAATATAAAATACAAAGTATAAAATACACGATACATATCTAATTTCCACATAATAATATTGTCACGGCCAATTTATGTTGACCGTGACGCTGTTGCGTGCAGACTGGTTGCCGGGGGCAACGTGTAGTTTTCTGTTTGCACGTACACTTTCCTTTATTTGGTGCATTCCCCGTTTTGGTGCTCACGGGGTTAATTTAGGTGTGTCTGCTAGGTGTGGTGGGTGTGACATCAGGCCTCTTTATATGATGGTGTGTAGGAGCCTGTGGTCAGTCTTATTTTGTTGTCTGAGTAGGAGCTCTGCTCCCTGGCGGTATGTCTTTGTGTCTGTGTGAGTCACCCTTATTTATTATATTGATTCCTTGCCCTGGCTCCGGTGTGTCTTTGTTTTCCTCCCCCACCTGGTGTATGTTGTATTGGTGTGGTTGGTGTATGGAGGTTTTCCCTGTGGTGTCTGGGCTCCCCAAGGGGCGTGCTATCCCGGAGGGGTTTAAGCGAAGACAAAACTGTGGGTTTCCCAGCCTGGAGCCGCATTCCATCTTGGCTACGGCAAGTAAGTGTGGATAGCATAGTTATGTTGCTGTGTAACTTACCTGCCGTACTGTTTATCCCATTGTCTTACTTCCTGTCTGCCATTGGGCCTCTGGAGACACCTTTTCATCTGTGGTGTAGGATGAATGGGTGGTCTCTGCCCTGTCATTAGGCCCAGGGCACAGGGCCGGTACAAGGCAGGGGCCGAAGGAGCGGGTGCCCTGGGCGCTACCATTTGCGGACAGGAGGGGGGCGCAGGTGAAGTGCCAGCCACGGCCCCCCCTACATCATGCTGTGCCCCCCCCTAACTAAAATGACCCCCCCCCCCCCCCAAGTGAGCAGCCGCCGCCGGGCACAGGGAGATGAGCGCTTCCATTGCGCTCATCTCCATTGTAAACTGTCTGTGCCAGCGGAGGTGCAGGGGAGGGAGAGGCGTGTCCCTTCCCTTTCCTCTGATAGGCTGCAGGCAGGCACCGAAGTGGAGAAGAGGCCCCGCCCCCTAATTACTCCTGTTTACCTTTCTAAAGCTAAAGGACCTTTGATGATGTCATCACAGGTCCTGTAAGGGAACTGCACAGTGTAAAGTGTAGTTCCCAGGTTAGAACAGTGCATCTGCCAGGACCTGTGATGACATCATCTTCAACATCACAGGTCCTGCAGAATCTAGCAAAGGAACTGCACCAAAAATGGTGTAGTTCCTAGGTTTCAAAGGTACATCTGCCAGGACCTGTGATGACATCATCACAGGTCCTTCAACCCCTAACAGCAAGTATTAAAAGTTCACAAGCAGCTCTGTATTGATCCATACAGACTGGAATGGAGAGGTAAGAGGAGGTCCTCCACTTTTCATCATTTACCCCCCCCCCCCTCCATGCCCTGTTTTTACTCATTGCTCACTCATGTATACTACTTCAGACAGTTACCACTACCTCATGTACCTCACAGTGACTATAATGCATAACTGACCACATATTTCTATAAACACTGCATCTACAGTATTATACCTTCTATGTGTCACATCAATACACTGCTCTGTATATATATATATATATATATATATATACATACACACACATACATGCACACACACTGCATATATTACACAGTATTATACATGCAATATGTACAGATATATAGTATATACCGCAGTGCACTGATATGTGAGGTATGAGGTATAATAGATGCTGTGTGTACAGATATCAGTACACTTCTGTATATACTATATATGTGAGGTACGAGGTATAATAGATGCAGTGTGTACAGATATATAGTATATACAGCAGTGTACTGATATGTGAGGTACGAGGTGTCAATACACTGCTGTATTTACTATATACCTGTACACACTGCATCTATTATACCTCGTACCTCACATATTACACTACTGTATATACTGTATACACTGCATATATTATACCCCGTACCTCACATATCAGTACACTGCTGTATATACTATATACCTGTACACACTGCATCTATTATACCCTGTACCTCACATATCAGAACACTAGGGAATATACTATATACCTGTACACACTGCATCTATTATACCGCGTACCTCACATAACTGTACACTGCTGTATATAATATACATCTGCATCTATTATACCTCTTTTGTGTGCCAGGGCTGTTTTGTAATCCCATTCCGGCCCTGATGGCATAAATTATAAAACGCAGCAGCAAGAATAGTTCATGGAACAAAGGGAGGGGCTATAAAAGGGGAATGGGGGCCCAATTTAGATTCCTGCTATGGGGCCCAGTGATTTTTATGTACGCCCCTGGCTGCAGGCACTAGGCCGGCAGCCTATCAGAGGCCGGCGCAATGACGTCATCGTGCCGCCTGAGCCTTACATTACAGCGTGGGACACAGGAAGAGGCTGCATCGCATCGCTGACACTTAGGTAAGTATAAGTGTTTTTTTTTTGTTTTTTTTTACAATAGTGTTACTGGCACATTGGGGGGGCTTATTACAAAACTGGCACATGATGATGGGGGGGACTTTATACTGGCACATGATGATGGGGGGGAACTTTATAGTGTCTGTGACTTTCAAAGTCCCACAGTCCTTTGTTCTATTGCTTTAAGTATATTCTTGTTTTGAAACAACATTGATTCTTTCTTAAAAACGGGGGGGGGGGGGGGGGGGGCGCAGTTTGCCATCTTCGCCCTGGGCACCAAATGGCCTTGTCCCAGCCCTGCCAGGGCATTACAGGGATAGTAGGGTCCTAGGTTCGTGAGCATGAGCCCCCTTACCATCTGAGGCGGCTCATGCGCTAGGAGTCCAGGGAGAGCTCAGGGTTACTGTAGGTGGTGACCAGCTCCCTGTGCGCTGCTATCTGGCGTTGCAGCACTGTCATTGCACGGTGGGGGGTTTTCCTCGCTCCCCGCCGTGACATTTTAATAAATAACGGCTCCGCAGTCGCGGTGCCTTCGGAAGAGGGTGCAGCATGTATGGCCTGCCATTTTGGGGCATACATGCGTGTTCTCCGGAGGGAGAGCGTTATGGGGTTCACCGTTAATGGCGCGGTTGGTTGCTTATTCCCCGCCACCTTTCTAACCGTGTCCGTGTTGGTGATCCCTCGTCCCTCTCTTTGTTCCTATCTTTGGTCGTCTGCTGGCAGCATTCCTTTGGTGTTCCGGCTGTGTGCTGGTTGGGGAGTGGCTGCTGGCAGCGACCTGGAGTGGGAGCGTTGTCTGAGTTGGACGCGGTGTCCAGTATGTCCTTAGGACTGCTTTGCTGGCTGGCGGCCAGGGACCTAGGTGATGGTCCTGGCTTGCTGGCGGCAGTCTAGGAGGGACATTCTAACACTGACCTATTATGCATGAATGAAGATTATTAATTCTTAACCGGATTGGCCGTTTTTGGTGTTTTGTAATGGGGATAATATCCGGTTGATATTGAGTTTTTCTCCCCATATATATTGGTGTTTATTGACATTCTGTTTCTTTTTCTTTTACGGTAATAGTGACAGAATTATTCCTACCATGGATTTCAGAGCCCGTGAGGCAGCATGGCAAGCCCAGGCTGAGGTGATGTTTAGAGTTGGTGGTGATCAGAACCCAGAGCAGAAAACTACTCGGGACCTTAAAAATACATTGAAGAATTCACTCCACCATCGTACTAAAATTTGGTGGAATAAAATATCCATGGAACAATATCTGACACAAGATATGATACTTAGGGGATTGCGCATCCAAGTGTTCCCATCTTTTGGCCTGGAGTCGGAGGACCTCTGGAAAAAACGGGAGCAGGCCTGCCAAATGTGCTCAAAATATTTCATACAGATATTGATCACGGAAAATCAGACCACATTGATGGGAATAGAGGAGGAAATATCTGATGTACAGACTCGGTTGGAGCGGGTGATCTCCCAAACTGAAAAGGAGACATTTAACAAGGAATTGGAGGATGCATACAATAACTGGGCCAAATTGATTGGTGAACGTAAACAGCACAAGTATCAACCGAACAGACGTGATATGGAGACAAATCAGATGTATAAGTGGCAAAGATCGGGATTGAAACCTCGTGGTAGGATCTTGTCGATGTCATCACAGTCCTTGGTGAATACGGAACCTAGGAACTCTGATGCTGAACACAGTGCTTACCCTACCAGGAACTGGAAGAGGAAGAATGATCATGCAAAGAGACCTAGCAATAAAAGACCATTCATGAATACCCAAGATTTACAGGTAATTAACTTGTCAAATCACATATTAACACAATCACAACAGGAGGTCCTGGGTTTGGGTTTAACGTTCGTGCCACAATCCAAATTTGATTTGCTTTCAGCAGTCAAGGATGTCTATTTGTTCGCCCGTCGTCTGATGTTTAAGAAATTCCACCATAAAAACAGCAACTCGCCATTCACCACTCCAGAGGAACAGGAAGCTTTACTTACACTTCAACAATTGTTAGATGAACAGGAAAACAGGCCAAGTAAGTTGCCACAACAATTAATTCCTAGGTCCAAAAGATTTCCTCCTTTGTCCATCTTTTCTAACATTGAAATGTTTGGGAAACTGGTAACTGAAGAATTAAAGAAAGTGCCGAGTAGGAGCCAGCATGATAATCTTACATATACACAGCGGCGGGCTCTAAAATTGCTGACTCAACTGGAGGGGGTTGTTATCAAGCCCTCTGACAAGGGAGGAAATTTAGTAGTTTGCCCAACAGCAGCACGTTTCTTCATATCAACATAAAGATGGCATGGTGAGTTTGAAGATCTAATATTGGAGTTACTACACTTTGTCCTACATCATAGCTTTTTCATCTTCAAGGAGACCTTCTACCTGCAGCTCCAGGGAACCGCTATCGGGGTGGCCTATGCACCCTCATATGCTAATTTGTTCCTGGGGCTGTGGGAGAGAAGGATCTTCTTGACGGAACCTGTGAAATTGTGCGAACGAGTTCAATCATGGTATCGTTTTATCGACGACATTTTAATTATCTGGCAGGGCACTGTAGACGAAATGCATACTTTTATGGACACCTTGAATTCCAACAATTTGAACATCGGATTGACATATAAGATGGAAAAGATAGGAATGGACTTTCTTGATCTTCTCTTGGATATTGATGACAAAGGTTTTATACAGAACAACCTATAACAGAAGAAAACATCTGTTAACAGTTTTTTACAAGCTCAGTCGGCACACCCCAAAAAGTTAATCTCAAGTATTCCCACGGGGCAGATCCTGCGTATCCGCAGGATATGCTCAAGGGAGGAAGATTTTAAAGCACAGGCAAGAGACCTAGGCAACCACTTTAGAAGTAGGGGATACCAAGAACATTCCATTAGACAGGGGTACTTAAGGGCTAATAACACTAGGCGGGAACATCTAATTTACACCCCGGGCAAACAGCAAACAGGGGAGAGGAGGAATCTAGTGATATTCATTATGACTGGATATTTCCATGGACATCAGGATGTCAGGAGGGCCCTGGCGAAATTTTGGGCACATACTTAATTTGGACACTACTCTCCAGACTTACCTATCAAAGACACCTGGAATTACATTCAGGAGAAACAAAAGTTTGAAGGATTGATTGACCAAGAGTCATTATGTGGAAATGAAACCTGAGAGAGCCTTTGGCTCCAAGGGACCTAAGTGGGGTTGCCGACCATGCGGTGACTGTGTGGGGTGTCCCAATGTGGTCAGAACCACAGTCTTCACAAATTCAAGAGGAAATAAACAATACACAATTGCACAGTCTATCACATGCATCACTATCAGAGTTATCTAAGTGGCTAGTTGCCCATGTGGTCTCCTTTACGTGGGCTTAACGACACGAGAAATGCAAAAAAGAGTACCGGAACACGTACTGGGTATACAGGCAGCAAAAGAAGAACAAGATGTCTCCATGTTGAAGACCATCCCAAGACACTTCAGACAACACCATAACAGTGACAGTCGTTTATTGCAGTTGAGAGGGATTGACAGAGTACATTTTAATGATAGGGGGGGAATTGGAAGCGCCTCCTGGTGCAACAAGAAGCACGCTGAATATATTCATACTGGACACAGTGACCCCACATGGACTTAATGAGGGGTTTAGTTTTGCCCCATTCTTGTAAGAAGGGGCATACCGTTTCTGTTCTGGGTTGTGATGTTAGCATATGGGACAGGTGTCCCTGGTATTTCCTTGGTTTTAATTGTTTTAGGTATGCTCTGAGAATACTCACCTTATTCATCACTTAGAATTTTCTCTCCTTTTAGACATAGAAGCAGTGTTGACCCCAAGGGCTACCGGATGGTTCTGGGACATCGTCAGATACACTGTCAGGTGTACTAATGTGCTCCATAATACAGACTTAACACGAAGATGGACCCTTGCATATTGCATGACATGTTGGTCCGATGGGCCCTTTCTTTAAATATATATGGTTGGACATTTAATTTTGCTATGCATATTGAGAATTATTGTATGATTTCTGGTTTCCGGAAGTCTACTAACCTCGAGGGTACCTAGTTATAATATATACTCAGCATATTATTTATTTATTGTTATTGCATTTGCATCTCTCTTCTCCCCCCCCCCCCCTTCTCCTTCAGTCATCATCACATTATCATCTATTTACATACAAATAGAGTTGAGCGAACACGAACTGTAAAGTTTGGGTTCGTACCGAACTTTAGGGATTTCGGCGCCCGGACCCGAAACCGAACATTTATGTAAAAGTTCGGGTTCGGTGTTCGGCGATTTTTATGGCGCTTTTTGAAAGGCTGCAAAGCAGTCAATCAACAAGCGTCATACTACTTGTCCCAAAAGGCCATCACATGCCTACTATTGGCATGGCTGTGATTGGCCAACTGCAGCATGTGACCCAGCCTCTATTTAAACTGGAATCACGTAGCGTCACACGTCACTCTGCTCGGATTAGTGTAGGGAGAGGCTGCAGCTGCTGTGAGGGAGAGATCAGGGAGAAATCTTATCAAGAACTGGTTTATGTACTCAGCGATCTACAGAAAAAGTGTTTTGTGGGTGCAGTGCACTATTTTTTTAAGCCTGCCCTGAGACAACTACTGCTGAAAACAAACTTTTTTTTCTTCAGATAGTCAATATCAATACATGATCGGCAGCCATTTTATGCAACGATAGTGAACCAGCATAGGCTATCTGCAAGTCCAGAAATACAGCTTTGGCATACTGGGGTGAAAAAACCCTCTAATATACTGCACATCTGGGATTACACGTGCATAAGTGACTGTAACATTTAGGACAGAAATACAGCTTTTTGGTTAGGGTGAAAAAACGCTCTAATATACTGCATATCTGGCATTAGACAAGCATAAGTGACTGTCACATTTAGGCCAGAAATACGTTTTTTTGGTTACTGGAGTGAAAAAACCCTCTAATATACTGCACATCTGGTATTAGACGTGCATAAGTGACTGTCACATTTAGGCCATAAATACGGCTTTTTGGTTACTGGGGTGAAAAAAGCCTCTGATATACTGCACATCTGGGATAAGACGTGCATAAGTGAGTGTCACATTTAGACCACAAATACCGCTGTCATATAGAGTTTAAAAAAAAAAATAGAGTGCAATACCCTACATCAGGGTTTATATTTGCGGTTAATTATTTTTAACATACTTAACCACTTTTTACTTTGCTTTGTGAACGCTAACTACGAGGCAAACATCTAATAAGGGACGCGGTCATGGTCGTGGTGGTGGTGTTGGTGGAGCCTCTGGTGCAGGGAGAGGACGTGGCCGTTCTGCCACAGCTACACGTCCTACTGAACCTACTACCTCAGGTCCCAGTAGCCGCCAGAATCTACAGCGATATTTGGTCGGGCCTAATGCTGTTCTAAGGATGGTAAGGCCTGAGCAAGTACAGGCGCTAGTCAATTGGGTGGCCGACAGTGGATCCAGCACTTTCACATTATCTCCCACCCAGTCCTCTGCATAAAGCACACAGGTGGCGTGCATATCGGGGAACCTGTCTGAGCCTCAAGTCATGCAGCAGTCTCTTATGCTGTTTGAAGACTCTGCTGGCAGGGTTTCCCAAGGGCATCCACCTAGCCCTTCCCCAGGGGTGGAAGACATAGAATGCACTGATGTACAACCACTTATGTTTCCTGATGAGGACATGGGAATACCACCTCAGCACGTCTCTGATGATGACGAAACACAGGTGCCAACTGCTGCGTCTTTCTGCAGTGTGCAGACCATAAAGGAGGTCAGGGAGGAAGACTGGGTGGAAGATGATGCAGGGGACGATGAGGTCCTGGACCCCACATGGAATGAAGGTCGTGCCACTGACTTTCAGAGTTCGGAGGCAGTGGTGAGACCGAGCCAACAGCGTAGCAAAAGCAGGAGCAGGGTGCAAAAGCAGAGCAGCCATCGCCAAAACAGTTTGCCTGCTACTGGCCACCGTCACCAGGGACCGAGCACACCAAAGGCAGCTTCAAGGAGTTCCCTGGCATGGCACTTCTTCACACAATGTGCTGACGACAAGACCCGAGTGGTTTTGCACGCTCTGCCATCAGAGCCTGAAGCAAGGCATTAACGTTCTGAACCTTAGCACAACCTGCATGACCAGGCATCTACATGCGAGACACGGGCTGCAGTGGAGTAAGCACCTTCAAAACCAAGAAAGGACTCAGGCCCCTCCTGCTCCCTCTTCTGCTGCTGCCTCGGCTTGTTCCTCCACCTCTGGAGGAACGTTGGCACCTGCCGCCCAACAAACAGAGGATGTGCCACCAATAACACCACCTCCGTCACCAAGCATCTCCACCATGTCACACGGAAGCGTTCAGCTCTCCATCTCACAAACCGATATATCTCCCTAACTGCACGCTGGGTAAATGTAGTGGCGGAAGAGCCCCAGGCGGAGAGCTGTTTGGCGCACGTCCTTCCGCCACCAAGGATCACAGGGCATCATTCTTTGTCTCCTGTTGCCTCCTCTTCCTACTCGGCTTCCTCCTCCTTCTCTACCACCTCCTCATCCGGTCAGCGACAGACCTTCACCACCAACTTCAGCACAGCCAGGGGTAAACGTCAGCAGGCCATTCTGAAACTGATGTGTTTGGGGGACAGACCCCACACCGCGCAGGAGTTGTGGCGGACTGGAGCGCACAATGTCACTTCTGGTCCGGGATTGGCGGCAGGATACTGCTCGGCCCGCATTGTCTCAGGTGAGGTATATGCATGTGATGAGGGAGGAGGATATATATGGACATGGAGGAACTAGCCCAACTAGCACTGCCCCCTGATGAAGCATTAGGCGAAACGCACGTCGGGAAGGGGGAGATACAGACTCTGCTACAGGTACAATATGTCATATGTAGAGGTTAGAGGCTTGGAATATTATTTATTTACAGCATAGCACTAGGCACTTTATGTAATGATCTTATGATAACTAATATGGTGATCCCACATCTCTACTTATGTTGTGTCATATTTTGGTATTGATATTGCTTGTTATCTCCTGTGTGCCAATTTTTTGCCCCATGTGCAGTTGCACCACCAACGTGTTTTAATTGTTTTTATGTTATATGCAGATATTTATAAATTCTTAATCGGATTGGCCGTTTTTGGTGTTTTGAGCTTGAGCTAGTTTGCAAAGAAGAATGGGCAAAAATGTCAGCCTCTAGATATGCAAAGCTGGTAGTAGAGACCCAAAAGACTTGCAGCTGTAATTGCAGCAAAAGGTGGTCCTACATAGTATTGCCTCAGGGGCTGAATACAAATGCACGCTGCACTTTCCAGGTTTTTATTTATTAAAAATGTTGAAAACCATGTATCATTTTCTTTTCACTTCACACATACTTGCTACTTTGTGTTGGTCTATCACATAAAATCCCAATAAAATACACTTAAGATTGTTGGTGTAACGTGAAAAAAATGTGGAAGTGTTCAAGGGGTATGAATACTTTTTCAATGCCCCATATGTAGTGTAAAGTTTAAATTTCCATTTGCTCACTATATAGCCAATGTTAATCAAAGACGAAGTGTCACTTTAAGAATTCAACACTACTTACTTACTTGGAAGTTAAAAAAAATAAAAAATTGGAGAACATACAGGAAAATGTAAAATCATTATTCCAAACAGTAAAATTGTAAATTTCTTAAAGACGGTAGAAAATGTTTCAAAGCTTATAATTTCCATATTATTATTTTATATGAATATATCTAAGTGTATAGTTCTACTGCTTTGTACAATGCTGTGTTTGTTTATGTATTTGCATGTCTGGTTAGATAGGTACATGGACATCGTATATAAATTACATTCTAATTAACAAAATTAATTGGACATAAACCACATAATTTAATTAATATAAGCATAGTGTGCCATCTTTTAAGATGTAGACTTAACAAATAACAGTATTATGAATATATCAGACCACACATGGAGTACTGTGTACAGTTCTGGGCTCCTGTAAAGAAGGCAGACATAGCAGAGCTGGAGAAGGTCCAGAGGAGGGCAACTAAAGTAATAACTGGAATGGGGCAACTACAGTACCCTGAAAGATTATCAAAATTAGGGTTATTAACTTTAGAAAAAAGACGACTGAGGGGAGATCTAATTACTATGTATAAATATATCAGGGGATAGTACAGAGATCTATCCCATCATCTATTTATCCCCAGGACTGTGACTGTGACGAGGGGACATCCTCTGCGTCTGGAGGAAAGAAGGTTTGTACACAAACATAGAAGAGGATTCTTTACGGTAAGAGCAGTGAGACTATGGAACTCTCTGCCTGAGGAGGTGGTGATGGTGAGTACAATAAAGGAATTCAAGAGGGGCCTGGACGTATTTCTGGAGCGTAATAATATTACAGGCTATAGCTACTAGAGAGGGGTCGTTGATCCAGAGAGTTATCCTGATTGGAGTCGGGAAGGAATTTTTTATTCCCCTAAAGTGGGGAAAATTGGCTTCTACCTCACAGGGTTTTTTTTTTTGCCTTCCTCTGGATCAACTTGCAGGATAACAGGCCGAACTGGATGGACAAATGTCTTTTTTCGGCCTTATGCACTATGTTACTATGTATCATCATATAACAGTTTGATAATATTTATTTAAAAAATACAATTTTATAAAAAGGAAATATATTTAATCATCTGAAGATCAATGACCAATATACTAGTTATGATCAGCAGGCATGGCTACTGTACACATGCAGTCAGGGGCTGGGTAAGGTCTGTAATACATAGGCACAGAGATAAGAAAATCCTTCGATCACTGACATTTAACCATTTGTATGCATTTTGCATGTTGTGATCATTGCAGATCGCATTGCACAAGAGCAAAGGCTAAGGCTTCGTTTCACATTTGCGGTAAGCAGATCAGGTAACATGCATTGCGAAGATACCATCCAGCCCAGTTTACTATAATGGGGACCGGTGGATATTCAGCCACTACCCGGCAAATATGCGGAGAAGCGGCACGACGAAGAGTGCTGCATGCAGTGGTATTTGTCTGGTCGCTCCTCGGCATATTATAGCGAATAGGGCCAGACGGTATCTCGGCAGCGCACAATAATGGCCAGCATCCATGGCTCCGGCAGGCTGCTCCCAGCTGGAACAGCCTGTTGGATCTGCTTACCGCAAATGTGAAACAAGCCTTAGGCTACTTTCACACGAGCGTTCGGAGCGGATCCGTCTGATGTTTCATCAGACGGATCCGCTCCGATAATGCAGACGTTTGCATCCGTTCTGAACGGATCCGTCTGCATTATTACTTAGAAAATTTTCTAAGTCAGAAAGTAGCCTGAGCGGATCCGTTCAGACTTTACATTGAAAGTCAATGGGGAACGGATCCGCTTGAAGATTGAGCCATATGGTGTCATCTTCAAGCGGATCCGTCCCCATTGACTTCCATTATAAGTCTGGACGGATCCGCTCGCCTCCGCACGGCCAGGCGGACACCCGAACGCTGCAAGCAGCGTTCAGGTGTCCGCTCACTGAGCGGAGGCTGAGCGCTGGCAGGCGGATGCATTCTCAGTGGATCCGCCTCCACTGAGAATGCATTAGGGCCAGACGGATGTGTTCGGGGCCGCTCGTGAGCCCCTTCAAACGGAGCGCACGAGCGGACACCCGAGCGCTCGTGTGAAAGTAGCCTTAGTTGGGGACCCTCCAGCTCATGGAACTGAATACTTTCTTGATTGCATGTAATTAGAAATTTTGTGTAGCTAGTCAGCTATTCAATAAAATGTATCAGTATAGCACCACCTGCTGTACATTCTATTCCTTATTCCTCCGTCCACCTCAGTAACATGTATGAGGTATTCACACATGCTCAGTTCCAATATTCAACTGCCACCAGCCATATCTACTGTTAGAAGCTATGACAGTTACAGGGAGAGAGCTGTAGTAGAAAGGATACGCCCCTGTGAAATGAAATGCCCGCTGAGCTGCAGCAGAAAGGACACCCCTTCCCCCTTCCCTGAGTTGCCAGCTTAAAATATATCTAACAGCATAAATCTAAATATCTAGAAGAGCAATTGGAGCAATGAATGTGGAGATGTCTGGGTAAATGTGAGGTACAGGGCTGGTTCTAGCTTTGTTAGAAAGAGATTATCATGTAATGCATGATAATTTTTTTTTTACGGATGTGAACGGATCAGATCCGAAACCTTGTATAGTTCCTGTACCCATACATGTATGCTCGAATGAGTGCCTATTTACCATTAGAGCAAACTAATGTAGTGGAATAGATGTATTTCAGTACACTATATTTAATGAAAGTTAAAAAATCTCCTATTGGGATCTTAACAAAAGTTAAATAAATAATGACAGTTAAAAATATGTCTACAAGAGATAAAAAAGTATTAAATAAAAGTCAAAATAAATAAAAGTAATAATAATAATAATAAACATAACAACCTGTAAATACATTTATAACATCAGCTGTGATGATTGGTGTATTGCCTTAAAAAATAAATAAATCTAAAAAATAAATAATAAAAAAAAAAAAAAAAGCTTCTTACAAGTGTGTCGACCCAACAATAAAAAAGTAATGACTGAATGCAAAAAGGCAAAATAGAAAAAAATGCTCATGCCCCCAAGATCAAACTTGCCTGGTGTGCAAAGAGTTAATTTTCCTTTTAATCTTACCTGTACTATGAAATTGATTGCTTTTATCTTTTAATCATTCTTTAAATAAAAATGACATTTCCAAATGCCACCTGGACAAAACTCTTTTTCATGCTCGCCTCACTTCTCAACAGAAGATAAAAAGTCGCAAAATCTAGGGCGTGGAATTATTTACTCTCTCCAGGAAAGAAATAGCATTGCTTTGTCTGTTTCATGTTCAAAACTTTATTTTGTCATGTTTCAGATCTTTCATGAAAGTTCATCATGAAAGTTTGCTTGCTTCTTCTTTTCTAAGGCTTGAAGACTGAGTTGGAGTGAAAGATTCCTTTATTACTATGGTCTGGGACAAATGAATGGTGTCAAACAAAACATGATCATTGACTGGCAGTACTCAGTAAGAGGAATTTATCTGATTTCCCATGCTGCAAACAAGGAAAAGATTCTTTTGGTTGAGCTAATGGATAAGATAATATTTGCCAAGATGACTTTTGTTTCATTTGCAGTATTTTGTTCTTTTTCAAGAACTTCAATTGATGTTTCAAGGCACTGTGCAAATATATCAAAGAATGTGAAGAACAGAAATGAATGTATATATATATATATATATATATATATATATCACTATAACACTGCACAGTATAGCTTATTAGGCTAGCCACACACATTCAATTTGTATCGGCTGAACCAGCTAATTTTGGTGGCATCTCGCAGACCATGAGTATGCTCAGTCGAGCATGCATATATATGGGAAGATAAGGAGAGATAACTGTCAGCCAAATAGGTGTTTGGCTGACAGCTATCTCGTGTATGGCCTCTTTTAAGTAAACTGATTGAGTAGCAGACACAAAATAAATATATATATGAGATAGATAGAAGACAGATGATAGATTGATAGATAGATAGATAGATAGATAGATAGATAGATAGATAGATAGATAGATAGATAGATAGATAATGCTCCTTTGTTTCTGTGTGCACCTGCTTGTCTAATGAGCTCATCAGCTTTGCTATATATTCTGTGCTGTTTGTCCCACCCATTGCCTGAGCAACCGGTTCTATCTGTTTTTTTTGTGGACCATGTTCTGCCTGACTCCCGAGTCTGTCTGCCGTCTGACCTGTGCTTGTTACCCTGGTCTGTTTGTCTGCCTGTGTCCTGCCTTCTGCCTTTTGTTTGAAGAAAGAAAAAAAAGAAAAGAAAAGACCAACAGAACATAATACAATCTCCGTATGTGTCTTTATTTGTTCTTGGTTCAGATCAGATATCACTATTGTAGACTATAGAAAATAAAATAAAAAAAGACATGTATTCTTCTCTCAGGCTGCAGCCATGTCTTCTCTCCCTTTCCCTCTGATACTACTGATTACTCCTTTCACTGCAGAATTTTCCAGATTTGCCTTTTAGTAATTTTAGAAAGCTCAGTAGCATGTGGTGGATGAAGGAGATCAAACTACATATATAGTTATACTCACAGTTATCCTGATATATGTATGGATATAGTGTATATAGAATTTATGTACCAAAAGTGGCCTCCATTACATCTCTGCAGAAGTTGTTACCCAGCTTTCCCAGATTGCTGAATTCCAAATTCTATGTAGTTAGACTTAGGGTCCATTCACACAATTTTGCGGAACGGGTGCGGACCCATTTATTTTCAATGGGGCCGCAAAAGATGCGGACAGCACTTCCGTTTCACGGGCCCACAAAAAAATAGAACATGTCCTATTCTTGTCCGCAGCCACGGACAAGAAAAGGCATTTCTATTATAGTGCCGGCCATATGCAGTCCGCATCCGGTGTCCGTGTTTTTCAGATCCGCAATTTGCAGACAGCAAAACTGTTGCGGATGTGTGAATGGACCCTAACTTTATGTTCAAGCTCCTGGAAAAGCTGGGTGACAACACTGTAGAGCTGCATTGTTGACAACAGGTTGTGTTGCCCTTTTACCATATGATAGATATACACAATATATCAAGGCAGTATTATGTGTATTTTATATAACTAATTTCACCCTATCAAATCTCCACAGATATAAAAAAAAATCCAGAACGCCAGATCAGCCTATGTATGAACTGGTAAATCCTCAACATTGTACAATAACTCATGTCTGGCATGCACTTGAATTTCTGGCACACGGAGTGCCAGAGATACAACTAATTTATTAAGAGGCATTTGCATTTTAATAAACTATGCACATCTTACTCCAGTGTAGGGGGATCAAGACTGGCATATGGGAACACCAGTCCCCTACTGACTTAAAGCGTACCTGAGTTTTCAAAAATAGTTTGCATAATGGCAGTGCTTCCCTGTACAACAATAATGGTGAAGGAACAGGTCTTTTTTTTTTCAGAATTCCTTAGTTTTTTTCAGCCTAATTATTCCCGTTTTCAGCTGCACAGCTAGATGCATTTCTCTCAGCAGGAGTGTCTCCCTTCTATGGAATCTGCCAGCACTGTACTGTTGTGAAATAATTTCCCTTACTTCCAAATATGTTTGTTTTCAGCTCTGGAGCTCACAGAACAGATTAAGGAGGGGGAGATCACACTTACAGAACAACAGAAGGCTCCTTTAATCTTCAGAAGCAATGTACAGTGCTGCCCATAATTATTCATACCCCTGGCAAATTTTGACTTAAAGTTACTTTTATTCAACCAGCAAGTAATTTTTTGACTGGAAATGACATAGGTGTCTCCGAAAAGATAATAAGACGATGTACAAGAGGCATTATTGTGGGAAAAAAACATTTATCAGCTTTTATTTACATTTGAGCAAAAAGTGTCCAGTCCAAAATTATTCATACCCTTCTCAATAATCAATAGAAAAGCCTTTATTGGCTATTACAGCAATCAAACGCTTCCTATAAATGCAGACCAGATTTTTGCATGTCTCCACAGGTATTTTTGCCCATTCATCTTTAGCAATGAGCTCCAAATCTTTCAGGTTGGAGGGTCTTCTTTAGCTCCCTCCACAGATTCTCAATTGGATTCAAGTCTGGACTCTGGTTGGGCCACTCCAAAACGTTAATGTTGTTGTCTGCTAACCATTTCTTCGCCACTTTTGCTGTGTGTTTTGGGTCATTGTCATGCTGAAATGTCCACTGGTGCCCAAGGCCAAGTTTCTCTGCAGACTGCCTGATGTTGTCGTTGAGAATCCTCATGTATTGCTCTTTTTTCATGGTGCCGTTTACTGTGATTAGGTTCCCTGGTCCATTGGCTGAAAAACACCCCCAAAGCATTAGGTTCCCACCACCATGTTTGACAGTGGGGATGGTGTTCTTTGGGTTGAAGGCTTCTCCTTTTTTACGCCAACTGGACACTTTTTGCTCAAATGTAAATAAAAGCTGAGAAATGTTTTTCCCCACAATAATGCCTCTTGTACATCGTCTTATTATCTTTTCGGAGACACCTACAGTTGTGTTCAAAATTATTCAACCCCCAATGCTGTAAAGGGTTTTAGGGAATTTAGTGTACATTTGTAATTGTGTTCAGAATGAAATCTTACAAGGACTTTTTAAAGAACCAAATGCAACTAAAATGGCATCAATTGTTTTTGTAATACTGTATTAAATGGGTTTTTTGTGATTTCTTCATTGACACAATTATTCAACCCCTTAAAGACTGCCATGCTTAAGAACAGAGGTTCATTCAAGTGTTTTCGATCAGGTATTGAAAACACCTGTGGATGTCAAGGAGCAGCAATCAAGCATAATAAGCACCAATTAGGCAGATGTAAAAGGACTGTGATACTCAGCTCCTTCTAGACATTTACTGGTGTGTTTACAAACATGGTGAAGTCAAGAGAATGGTCCAGGAAGACAAGAGAAGAGGTGATTTCTCTTCACAGGAAGGGCAATGGCTATAAGAAGATTGCAAAGATGTTAAACATACCAAGAGACACCATAGGAAGCATCATTCGCAAATTCAAGGCAAAGGGCACTGTTGAAACGCTACCTGGTCTTGGCAGAAAGAAGATGCTGACTTCGACTGCTGTGCGCTACCTGAAGCGCAAAGTGGAGAAAAGTCCCCGTGTGACTGCTGAGGAACTGAAAAAAGATTTGTCAGATGTGGGTACTGAAGTTCCAGCTCAGACAATAAGGCGCACACTGCGTAATGAAGGCCTCCATGCCAGAACTCCCAGGCGCACCCCCTTGCTGTCTCCAAAGAATAAGAAGAGTCGACTGCAGTATGCCAAAAGTCATGTGGACAAACCACAAAAGTGTTCTGTGGACTGATGAAACAAAATTAGAACTGTTTGGGCCCATGTATCAACGCTATGTTTGGAGGAGGAAGAACAAGGCCTATGAAGAAAAGAACACCTTGCCTACTGCGAAGCATGGCGAGGGGTCAATCATGCTTTGGGGCTGTTTTGCTTCTACAGGTACAGGGAAGCTTCAGCGTGTGCAAGGTACCATGAATTCTCTTCAGTACCAGGAGATATTGGATGAAAATGTGATGCAGTCCGTCACAAACCTGAGGCTTGGGAGATGGACCTTTCAACAGGACAATGATCCCAAGCATACCTCCAAGTCCACTAGAGCATGGTTGCAGATACAAGGCTGGAACATTTTGAAGTGGCCATCGCAGTCACCAGACTTAAATCCGATTGAGAACCTCTGGTGGGACTTAAAGAAAGCAGTTGCAGCGCGCAAGCCTAAGAATGGGACTGAACTGGAGGCTTTTGCCCATGAAGAATGGGCGAAGATACCCGTAGATCGCTGCAAGACACTTGTGTCAAGCTATGCTTCACGTTTAAAAGCTGTTATAAGTGGAAAAGGATGTTGTACTAAGTACTAAGATTGAATGTCACTTGGGGGTTGAATAAAACTGATAATGATGTGAGCACAGAAAAGACATTTGTGGTTATTTCATTATAAATGTTATGTTATATTTGTCTGACTTACAAGGGCCTCTTTGATTTAATTGTAAACAAGATGACTGAAATGATCAAAATCAATGTCAAACTGGCCAAAACACTCAATTTCAGTGGGGGTTGAATAATTTTGAACACAACTGTATGTCATTTCCCGTCAAAAAATTACTTGCTGGTTGAATTAAAGTAACTTTAAGTCAAAATTTGCCGGGGATATGAATAATTATGGGCAGCACTGTATAAGCAGTTCTTTCATCAGGCTCAGGGTCTCAGCTAGCTCTGACACCCCCCGAATTCATCTTTGCCGTCTTCTGTGTCTCTGTTACTGGGGACGGATTTTCCCAGACAACAGGCAGTGGACTGCAAATTAGACGGAAGTGAAACACCTAGTGGCCATGACTTTACAGTTGAATGATGTAACTTACAAATTTGCTTTTTACACCATTCTCTATGAAAATGAAATTATATTGTGTGACAGTACAGGGACTCTTTAAAGAACATTTACCCTTTTCTAGGGCACTGACTGGAAAATCTGTCTAATTATGCAGTAATATGGGAAGAAGGATCTATAACTAGGAAGTTTTTCTCCATTCAAATCCATTTAGGAATGCTGAGTAATAACCCATATGACAAATGTAAATACAGGTATAGTATATTTCTAGATATTCACACTATGTTCTATGAATAAATGCTGCTGGTAGGTAGCAATACAACCAGCATTACCTCAATATGGTGCTCCCATCACCCTCATCAGGCTGCTAAAAGTGGCCTGAATATATTCACGGTGGCAGAAGATCATGCATTTGGGCATCTGGAGGGCTCTCTAATGAATCATTTCAATGGAAATCTTCTGCTTTTACCTGAGATTCTCTTTAATCCACTAATTTATTAATTCATTTTGCTTGTTTCTTCCAGTTTTACATATATCTGAGAGATTCTACAACTCTGTTATCCCCTACTTAAGGAGAATAAAAGCAAGTAAAGCCATTGAGACAACAAAGACATCGCTATTGTAACATCTTGATCTTAGACTAAACAAAATATGGCAAACTGAATCTTTCTTTTCTTGTTCTTTTCTTCTTTTTCTTCTCAACAAGATACATCAAAGGACAACATCTGGCTGAAGTACAATATCTGTGTGGTCATGATCACCAGTAGATAACTATTTCTTTTTGAATAACGTAAAACTACTGATCAGATCTACCACCTGCTTATAACCAAGTCTTTTCTGTGGCTTCCAGGAACTACATTAGTCAGAAAGTAAAAGATACTGATTTCAAAGGCTACACCCTTGAATCTAAATTATGCTAAGGCCTCGTTCACATTTCCATTTTTCACTGATGTCTGCTGTTCGCATTTTCCGCGGACACCACACGTACCCAACGATTCAAGGGTCCATTCACACGTCCGTTTTTTCTTTCCTGATCTGTTCCGTTTTTTGCGGAACAGATCTGGACCCATTCATTTTCAATGGGTCCTGGAAAAAATCGGACAGCACAATGTGTGCTGTCCGTTTCCGTTGTTTCGTTCCGCATGTCCGTTTAAATATAAAACATGTCCTATTCTTTTCCGCAAAATTCGGATCCTGGTACAATACAAAGTCAATGGATGCGCAAAAAACGGAAGACATTCGGATGTCATTACGTATGTCATCCGTTTTATGCGGATTCCGTTCCTGGAAATTATATTTTAAAATTTTTTTTTTTCCTTTTTTCAAAGAAATCCAAACAACTTTATTTGCTTATTGAAATTTATACATGTTTCCGTTTTTTGCGGATCCGCAAAAATTGGATGACATACGGAAACATTTTCAGGAACAACGGATCCGCAAAAAACCGACCGAAAATCGGGATATAGAGAAATACTGACGTGTAAATGTAGCCTAAATGTGTCTGTTCACATTTCAGTATTTTTTTCACTGACTGTGGGTCAGTAAACAAATCACGGGGACTTGCACTACTTTGATCCGTGATGCGGACCAAGCACGCCCATTGAAGTCTATGGGTCGGTGAAAATCACTGACACAACACGGATGGCATCCGTATTGTGTCCGTGTTGTGTCTGTTTTTCACTCAAGACGAATAGGAGATTCTTTAGAAACTAATTTTCAGCTGAGCAACGTCTGTGAATTACGGATGACACACGGATGGTAAAAATGGACCGACCACGGATCCTTGACGGACATCTTCATGGATGAAACATGCACGCTTTTTTCACGGACGTGACACTGACACGGAAATGTGAACGAGGCCTTAGGGTGGGCTCACATCACGTTCAGGGCCGTCTTTAATATTGATTGGACCCTGGGCAAGAATTTACTTGGGCCCCCTATACAGCAGCACTTACCTGTCACGTCCAGGGCCTCCAGGTGATGTCTCCTCTCTGTCATCATCTTCTCTGTAGATCTTCTCTGTCATCATCTTCTCTGTAGATCTTCTCTGTCATCATCTTCTCCACTCGGTCTGGACAACTTCTCTCAGCCGCCTCGTCTCTGCAGAGTGTGACACACAGACATCTTAGCTTCCTCACATTCTATCATTATCCCCCAACTGGAGTCCCCACAGTGTTATCCTGCTGCTTCCTGTGCCCCCTTCCCCCCCCCCCCCAGGGGTGTAGCTATAGGGGGTGCAGAGGTATCAGTCGCTACTGGGCCCAGGAGAATGAAGGGGCCCAAAAAGACACTTGTGCCGCATAAGAAGACACACAAAGCACTGAGGGAAGGGGGGCCCAAGCTGAACTCTTGCACCGGAGCCCATGAGCCTTTAGTTACACCCCTGCCCCCCCCCAATACCCCCAAATACTATCCTGAAGAAACATTACTGCCCCCCATAGTAATAGTGCTCCTCATAGTCCCACCAATAGTAATTCCCTTCTAGAATGCCCTCATTAGTAACACTGCCCCAACCGTGATAATGCTCCTCAACAATGCCCCCATTATTAGAAGAGCCCTCCCATATTAATAATACCCTCACAGAGTCCCCTTGTACTTGTACAGGACGGATCCGCACCGATAATACAAACGAATGCATCTGTTCAGGACCGATTCGTTTGTATTAGATTTGAATTTCTAAGTCCCAATACGGATCCGTCCTGACTTACATTGAAAGTCAATGGGGGACGGATCAGTTTACAATTGCACCATTTTGTGTCAATGCAAAGGGATCCGTCCCCATTTATTTACATTGTAAGTCAGGACGGATCTGTTTGGCTCCGCAAGGCCATGTGGACACAAAAACGCTGCTTGCAGCATTTTGGGGTCCGCCTTTCAAAATGGAACGGGGGGCCGTACGGAGCCGAACGAATGCATTCTGAATGGATCCACATCCATTCAGAATGCATTGGGGTTAAACTGATGCATTTGGGGCTGCTTGTGAGAGCCTTGAAACGGATCTCACAAGCGGATCCCCAAACCCAAGTGTGAACGTAGCCTAAACATTAAGTCCCATGTACATAAACATCATTCCCCCCCACCATCCACATTCAACATACAGTCCCATGTAAATAACATCACTCCCTCCCCCAGCCACCTCAAGCACACAGTTCCATGTCAATAACATCCCTCCCTTCAGCCCTAACATACATCCTAGTTAAATAACTACAACTCCCAGCATTGCTCTGCCTCTCCCTAGTCCCTTAACTTACCTCTCCTCATGTACAGACATCACCATTAGGCTCCTTCTCCTCTGCACTCCGGTCCAATCCTGCACTGGTCACATGATGGTGACATCATCCAGGTCATCCTATCACAGCCTGTTTGCTGATCACATGACCTGTGATGTCACCACAGGTCCTTCACCTCTACACCCAGTGTATTAGATTCAATTGTATTGCCGTTCTGTGTACGGCAATACAGTTGTATCTAGCAGGCAGGCAGGACATTCGGGGCCTGGGACAAAACATCAGGGGCCCAGGCCCCGAATGTTTTAACTTAGCGACGCAGTCACTAATGAATGGGAGTCGGGAAACGGAGCTCCCTTGGGCCCCCAGGAGCAACTGGGCCCGGGGCAGCTGCCCCTTTTGCCCTGCGGCAAAGACGGCCCTGATCACATTTTATGCATCCGTTTAGAAAAGAAAGGATACAAAGACGCAGTACACCACATATACGTTTTTTGTTTTCTTTTGCAATGGAATCTATGGTGAACATATTTGTAGTAAATATTTTTTGGGATGTTTGGTTGTTCTTATTTTTCATTTCCGCAGTACTATGCCATTGAAAATACAAAATATTCCCCTTCTATAGCCGTCAGCACAGAGAAATTAAACTACTATAGGGCAGTGTTTCTCACCAGGCGGTACGTGCATCTTAAAGGGTATGTGCCCCAGGATGAGAAGGTATTCCATGTGATACAGTTGAATGGTCTGCACTATGGGGACTTCTGGGGCACAATGGGAGACATTTAATATTGAGGGCACAATTACTACTAAGTGCACTCTGTCAGAGTATTATTACTATTGGTGGGACTTTTGGAGCACTACTACTACGTGGAGCACCCTGGCACAGTATGAGCACAATTATTTTTGGGTGACACTATGTTTACGGCACTATTACTGTCAGGGGCACTATTTGCTGGATGCAGATATTTATGAGGTCACTGTGTGGCAATAATTCTTGAAGAAGGTACTATATGTGTGGTATTGGGGAGCACGGCATGCACAGTATTGTGGGTAGCAGAATGGGGTGTTGAGAAGGTGGGGAGTGTGATAGAAAAGTAGGAACCTAAGATGTCTGTGTGTCAAACTCTGCTGAGATGAGACGTGGATGAAAGAAACCATCATGGCGGTCTGGTCTGAATGGAGAAGATGAGCAAAGAGAATCTATATCAGAGGAGACGTCACTGGATGTAACAGGTGTGTGGTGCTGTATTCTCCTATATGTTTGGTAGGGTAGAATGTAAATTATAAAATTAATAGTCATCCATCATGGGTCCTAATGTAGGGTCTGTAATTTTGACACAAAGCTAAGAGCTGCATTCTGAACTTTTCTTTCTGTCAAATCTGAAGGGACTGCTGACAGAGGCATAAAGCAAAGCCTATGACCACGGCATGAAAATAGCCTTATTTTGTGTTGCTTCCTTTAGGGGTACTCAGCGCAAACTTCTTCTCCCTAGGGGGTACTTGGTAAGAACTATTGCTATTGGGAACTGTCAGTTTACCGCTGCTGTGAGGGGAAGATGTTATCTGTTAGTATAATAGTAGATGTCGAATTGGGATAGTAGCATGGCAGCTCTATGGTTCTCTTGATAACAAGTATTTTGTTATCAAGTATTTTGTATTTTGTTGTATTTTCCATGTAATAACAATTCTTGACCATCTACTCGTATAACTAGTGTTGAGCGCGAATATTCGAATTGCAAATTTTAATTGCGAAAATCGCCACTTTGAGAATTTGCGAATATTTAGAATATAGTGCTATATATTCGTATTCGCGTATAGTGTTGAATATTCTAATCGTGAATTTATTGTGAATTTATCGCGAATTTATCGTGAATATATTACATTGCCGATTTTTCGCAATCAAGTAAACAATGACTGGAGATCACGAATTCTCGAATTTGCAAATTTATGGCGAATATTCGGCCAAAAATTCGCGAAATATCGCGAATTCGAATATTGCCTATGCCGCTCATCACTACTTATAACTCTATGTTGTGCCATTGCTCTATTATTCCTACTAGACGTGTATAAAAAAATTGCCAGCAGTTTGCAACAAAGTTACCAGTTGGGGGTACGTCTCTGCACAGTCTGACACTATGTAATCAGAGCTCCCGCTGCCAGACCCTGCATGGATACCCCCCCAACTGGTAACACCTAGTAGGACCTTTATTGCAGGCTGCTGCCAATTCATTTGCATAAATCTAGTAGGAATAATAGAGGAATGGTACAACTCCAGAATTATTATACGAGGAATGTAAGTAGTTGCTAAAACAGACATGTCAGGAAAAGTGACAGCTCTTCTTTTAGAAAAAGAAATGCACTAGTTGTGTACTAATAACTAGGAGTGAGCGAATCGAAGTCCACGAAGTGGAATTTGATTCGATACAAAGCCAAATTTCCTAGTGCTTCGCGGTAGCAAATTGATTTAACCTGAAATATTGTAAAAAAAACAAAAAGAAACAACTAAAATATTACTTACCTGCTCCATTTGCTCCCGACGGACCATCCACCGCCATCTTGCTTGAATATCTCGGCTGAAATCCCATGCGTAGTGACATATGACGTCACCACGCCGGCTGGCTGACATCATCTCGGGCCCTGCAAGATTTTGCGCCAGACCTTCAAGCAAGATGGTGGCGGGTGGCCCAGCACGAGTAAATGGATCAGGTAAGTATTTTTTCCATATATTTTTTTATCATTTTACACTCCTATTTATCAGATACCGCGATCTAGTATGAACGCTGCATCTGAGAAGTACAATAACGGGAGGTGGTCTCTGTCATTGCACCCGTGACTTACAAAGAAATGCGCTTTGTGACAAAGTAATTCGTCACAAAGTGGATTTTTTTTTAAAAATTCGGCAAAGCAACAGAATAGAATTTTTAAATACTTCGCTCATCTCTACTAGTAACACAAAAATTATTTTTTGCTGGTTTTGACCCATTAAAATAAACACACGGATCGGTTTCACACAGATTTTCCACAAAATGTTTTTTATATTATTTTTACAGACAGCAGGGAACAAAGAAGCACAACCGCCAGTTTAATGAACGTATAATCCACCTACATATATAATTCTCGGGTAATGGATGCTCCTAACTACAAAAGCAGAGCTTTATTATATTTCATATACTTTCCACTGCTGTAGTTTAGGTAGGAGACTTATCTCATATGAGCTTCTCAGTCAAGTAAAATTTCAATTTTTATGAACTGGGATACTTAAAAAATTTGAGTTTGATAAAAAAAAAAATGCAATAGGGAGGGAGGGCAGCAGATCTTCAATTGCGGCTTGGCTGACAGCACAACGCTGGCAGACACTGCAAATATAGCCACCAATGCCCCTAACTGTTGCTGGACCCCATACATCTTCCTAGCCCAGCAACAGTCTTTTCCATAGGACACCTTCTTAGCCAATCCTTGCTACCTGCCCTCACACAGCAACTAGGGCTATTTTTAGCCAACATGTCCACCAATTTTGGTGGGAAAATTCCTAAATGACCTAAAAGACTACCATGGGAGGATCATAATCCCATGAGGATCCTTCCATATGTTATTTTCTGCATGCTGACGTTCTGTGAGCTATTAGAAGCTCCACAATATGGCACTTTTTTGCGCCCTCATGGAGACTGGATATATTATAGCTAGAGATGAGCATATTTCTTAAAAATTTGATTCAGCTGTTTTGCTGAATTATAAAAAAAAAATTGCTTTGCGACTAATTACTTTGTCACGAAGCGCATTTTTTTTGTAAGTAGTGGGTGAAATGACAGGGAGCTGCAATTGCGCCTCACCCCATCATTGTACCCCTCAGATGCCACGTTCCTACATGATCGCGGCATCTGAGAGTAAAAACTGTGTAAAAATTTACTGAAAAAAAAATTGAATCATACTTACCACCTCCATTTGCTGGCGACGGGCCAGCCTCCGCCATCTTGCTTGAAGATCTGGCGCCAAATTTCTGGCAGCTCGAGATGACATTGTCACGTCGGCTAGTGTGGTGATGTCATACGTCACCACGCACAGGATTTCAGCCGAGATCTTCAATCAAGATGGTGGCGGCCGGCCCATCGCGAGAAAATGAAGGAGGTAAGTATGATTTTATTTTATTTTTTCACACAATTTAGGTTAAATCAATTCGCTACCATGAAGCACTAGGAAATTAGGCTTAGTAGTGAATCAAATTTATCCTGAAATTCGGATCGATTCACTCAACTCTAATTATAGCAAACTTTTTAAGAACAGAACGTAACTACAGCCTTCGAGTATCCTGTACACACATAATCCTCCAATTAATCAGATTGTTGACATCATTTGGGCATAATTATATGCAGAACAGTAAATAAATTACCATAATGTAGTCGTCACTCAGCTCCAGGCTACATGACATGTGAGGTGGAGAAACTCTGCCCAGTCCTAATCAGACCAATATCCAGGGGAAAATGCTGTCCGTTCTGCAGACGCACAGTTGGGACTCCATATTGTATTTAACTTGGCTGTAATGTAATGCTTGTTGTAATTAATTTCCATTCCTAGGGGCTCCGTCAATCAAAGCGAGCAGAACTCCAAGAACAGCTGGAGGTATGACTCACAATCACTGTATCATTGCTGGGTCTATGGGAATTGGGGTAGAGGCAGGAGACAGAAGCCGTAAAGGTGAATCAACCTTGACGAGATGAAATGACATGTGGGATGGAAATTTGGAAGAGGATAATTTGGTCTCGTAATGCAGGGACAAAATAAGGAAAGAGAGTAAAGTAAGGGATATTGGGGCAGATTTACTAATAGTGTTACAAGGAACACAATCACAAGGAATAACAATCACAGTCTAGAAAAATGTACTATTCTGACACATGGACCTTAGTACATTTGGAGTACTGCAAATCCTGCCCCAGATTTATGTCCATGTGTCAAAAATGTGTCTGTGCCCCAAAAAAATTGGGTTCCAAAAATTCTGTCTGTGCACCAAAAATATGTGTTTGTGTACCAAAAAAAGTGTCCGTGCACAAAAAAAACTTGTTTAGTCTAAGTTGTGCCACTTGTCGTAGTTAAAGTTATTTAACTCCAAAAATGCGCCATTATGCCTCCTTCACATTTCCATTTCAGTGTCACGTCTGTGAAAAAAAGAATACGGGTTTCATCCGCGAAGATGTCCGTGAAGCTTCCGTAGTTGGTCAGTGTGTCAGTTTTTACCATCCGGGTGTCATCCATAATTCACTGACGTTGCTCAGCTGAAAGTTAATTTCCAAAGAATCTCCTATTAGTCTTCAGTGAAAAACGGACGCAACACGGATGTGTGTCAGTGATTTTCACAAACCCATAGACTTCAATGGGCGTGCTTGGTCCGCATTACGGATGCACCTGTTTTTTAGGTCAGGCCTCTTTCCTACAAAGCCACATCCTTTTCCCATGATGTGTAAACAGAAGGTAAATGTGGTACAACTCATGCACTCCATTATGTATTTAGGTTTACTACAGCTGTCTCAGTAGAAGTTCTATCATTTGAAATGTATGATATATAAAATGAACACACAGTATATAGGTTATTGTTACATTAGTCTTAAAGAGGACTTATAACCTCTCCTGACATTCCTCTTTTTTAGCAAATGCTTGCATATCCATTAAATGACATTCCAGGAGCATCTATTGATATGATCCTATAATTTATCATTCTTCTAGAAATTTATGAATGAATAGCCAGCAGTTTGCAGTGAAGATCCAACTGGGTGTTACCAGTTGGGGGGGTGTCCCTGCACAGACTGACACTGGCAGCACTGATTGAATAATGTCAGACTGTTAAGGGACACATCCCCAACTGATAAACACCCATTTGGACCTTCATTGCAAACTGCTAGCAATTCATTCATAACTTCTAGCAGGAATAATAGAGAAATGGCACAACATAGAGTCTTCCGAATAGATGCTTCAGAATTGATATTACAAGGGGGATGCAAATAGTTACTAAAACAGACATGTCAGGAGAGTTTACAGGTCCTATTTAAAGGGTTTTACGGTTTCAGAGAATAAAAGTCATTCTTTGTGTGCTAAAAATTTATACTGCATCTATATCAGTTTTTCACAATTTTCAAGATCTCTGTTTGTTTATTTGTAGGGGATAGAAATCTGTCTTTCTCACTTGATCGATACACAGGTGCACGGCTCATTACAGGACGGACACCAGAGATGTGTCTTGTAACCAGCCATGCACCTGTGCAGCCATCATAGGACCAGGACAGAATTTTAGTTCCCTGAAAATAAACAATTAAAGAAGTAATGGCAGAAAAAAATTACAATAAAATGTATTTTTGTAACATACCTAGTACTATTAAATATCCGAAAAGAGTATTTGGTGTCTTTGTAAGCATGATAAGCAGCTTAAATAACAATGGCGCACATTTTTTATTTAACCCATAATAAATGTGTATGGCAAAATGGCCTAACACAAAAAAAATAAGTTATGACTGTTTTGGATATGAAAATAAGAGGAGATGTGAAAGGGGTGCCCCCCGCACTGTTTGTATGGGGACCTGAAATTCTCGATGGCAGCCCTGGGGTCCATACACACATATTTTGTCTGGTATTTTTTAGCACAAAATAAAATGCCAGAATAATCATGTTTTTACTGCATTTTTTATAGTCTTTTTCAGGCATTTTATGCTTGCCACTAGTGTTTTCTTCATGGTGTTTTCCTCTATACAGAAGGTGATGTAAAAACATGTGAAAGGAATGCCAAGAGCTACAGCAGACTGTGTGTTTCAAAAGAAGCAAGAAAAACTATAAAACACCACCTAACAAACAAAAATGTTGTCAGCAAAAAATCACTTACAGTGGATATAAAAAGTCTCCACACCCCTGTTAAAATGTCAGGTTTCTGTGCTGTAAAAAAAAAAATGAGACAAAGATAAATCATTTCAGAACTTTTTCCACCTTTAATGTGACCTATAAACTGTAAAACTCAATTGAAAAACAAACTGAAATCTTTTAGGTGGAGGAAAGAAAAAAAAAAAAAATAATAATGTGGTTGCATAAGTCTGCACACCCTCTTATAACTAGGGATGTAGATGTGTTCAGAATTAAGCAATCACATTCAAAATCATGTTAAATAGGAGTCAGTATACACCTGCCATCATTTGAAGTGCCTCTGATTAACCCCAAATAAATTTCAGCTGCTCTAGTTGGTCTTTCCTGAAATTTTCTTAGTCGCATCCCACAGCAAAATCCATGCTCCACAGAGAGCTTCCAAAGCATCATAGGGGTCTCATTGTTAAAAGGTATCAGTCAGGAGAAGGGTACAAAGGAATTTCTAAGACATTAGATATACCATGGTACATGTGACAACAATCTCACGTATTCTTCATATGTATGGGCTATGGGGTAGAGTGGCAAGACAAAAGCCTTTTCTTACGAAGAAAAACATCCAAGCCAGGCTACATTTTGCAAAAACACATCTGAAGTCTCCCAAAAGCATGTGGGAAAAGGTGTTATGGTCTGATGAAACCAAGGTTGAACTTTTTGGCCATAATTCCAAAAGATATGTTTGGCGTAAAAACAACACTGCACATCACCAAAAGAACACCATACCCACATTGAAGAATGGTGGTGGCAGCATCATGCCAAGGGGCTGTATTTCTTCAGCTGGAACTGGGGCCTTAGTTAAGCTAGAGGGAATTATGAACAGCTCCAAATACCAGTCAATATTGGCACAAAACCTTCAGGCTTCTGCTAGAAAGCTGAACATGAAGAGGAACTTCATCTTTCAGCATGACAATGACCCAAAGCATACATCCAAATCAACAAAGGAATGGCTTCACCAGAAGAAGGTTAAAGTTTTGGAATGGCCCAGCCAGAGCCCAGACCTGAATCCGATTGAAAATCTGTGGGGTGATCTAAAGAGGGCTGTGCACAGGAGATGCCCTCGCAATCTGACAGATTTTTAGTGTTTTTGCAAAGGAGAGTGGGCAAATCTTGCCAAGTCAAAATGTGCCATGCTGATAGACTCATACCCAAAAAGACTGAGTGCTGTAATAAAATCAAAAGGTGCACACTTATGCAACCATATTATTTTATTTAATTTTTTCTTCCCTCTACCTAAAAGATTTCAGTTTGTTTTTCAATTGAGTTGTACAGTTTATAGGTCACATTAAAGGTAGAAAAAGTTCTGAAATGATTTATCTTTGTCTTATTTTTTTTACAGCACAGAAACCTGGTGTGTGTAGACTTTTTATATCCACTGTGTACACTATGTATGTGTCCTGCATTTTCATATTTCCCAGAGACCTTCAGTTAACATCTGGATCTAGACTTGCTGGGCACTAAAAATGTGAAAGTACAAAAAAACACCAACATAAACTTACGTATGAGCCCAACCTGACAATGGGGTTTTTAATAGCATTTTCTTCAGGGCAAAAGACTGAGACCAAATGTTACTTCAAATTTTATAGCACATTTTTGAAAACTCTACATACACGGTGCTTTTGGCTTTTTTTGTGGTGTTTAGGGATTTGTGTTCAAGTTTTTTTCTTTCTTTTTATTTATGATTATATATTTTTTTTTTATCCCTTCGTTCACCTTGATATAAGATCTCTTTATTATCTTTCCCCACAAAAGATTAATGTGAAATATGAAGACAACATTTTTATACTTCGGAGACACATTTTTATTCCAAGTCACTTGTTTCCATTGGAGTGAAACACAAAAACCAGATGCACATTCTCCTATCAGTCCTACAAGTCGAGGTCAGGATTGGTGAAACAGATGTTCCATGCAGGGAAAATTTCTAGTCTGATTAGCAAAACAGTGGGTCTATTTCCATAATGGAGCAGTCACTTTATGTTCCGAAGAGACGTTTCTACCTTACATTAAATAAAGATGATTTTCCCACCAGATCTGATACCAGAAACGTGTCTGTTCCCTATCCTTCAGACAGTGAGATCTCATTGAATCAAGGTTAAAGGACTTGGGTGGCAAAGATCACACTGTCCACAATCTTCAGGGTTATTAACCTATTTTTCATTTTTTTTTTCTGGACAACTTTGCCAAAATCATGGATATTCACATGGAAAAATTGCAAAACAATAAATTGTAAAATTACACACTGAAATAAATGGAGCATTGAAGGGGTTGTCCAGGATTAGAAAAAGATGGATGCTTCATCCAACACAGGCTGTGTGTGGAATTGCAAACCAGCCTCCTTCAATTCACTGGAGCTGAGATGTGGTGCTGTTTTTGGTATACCGTATAATGGCCATGTTTTTGTAATCCTGTGTAACACCTTTAATGTGATTCATCTCTTCATAAGGCCTCATGCACACGGCCGTATATGTGGCACCGCCCGTGTGCTCCCTGCATCACGGATGCGGACCTATTCACTTGAATGGGTCTGCAATCCGGAGCTGCGGTGCGGAACGGAGGCACGGAACCCCGCAAAAAAATAGAACATGTTCTATTTTTTTGCGGTACAGACAGATCCTGGACCCATTCACGTTGCAGTCCCCAATGCATAGAACGGCTGCACCACGACCGTGTGCATGAGGCCTAAAAGAGAGGCTTGATGTAGATGTTCTCGCTTTACTACATTGATTGATACAGCTGCAAGAAAAAGTATGTGAACCCTTTGGAATGATATGGATTTCTGCACAAATTGGTCATAAAATGTAATCTGATCTTCATCTAAGTCACAACAATAGACAATCACAGTCTGCTTAAACTAATAACACACAAATAATTAAATGTTACCATATTTTTATTGAACACACATGTAAACATTTACAGTGCAGGTGGTAAAATTATGTAAACCCTTGGATTAAATAACTGGTTGAACCTCCTTTGGCAGCAATAACTTCAACCAAACGTTTCCTGTAGTTGCAGATCAGACGTGCACAACGGTCAGAAGTAATTCTTGACCATTCACCCTTGTCCTTTACAGAACTGTTTCAGTTCAGCTATATTCTTGGGATGTCTGATGTGAATCACTTTGTTGAGGTCATGCCATACCACAGCATCTCAATCGGGTTGAGGTCAGGACTCTGACTGGGCCACTTCAGAAGGCGTATTTTCTTCTGTTTAAGCCATTCTGTTGTTGATTTACTTCTATGCTTTGGGTCGTTGTCTTGTTGCAACACCCATCTTCTGTTGAGCTTCAGCTGGTGGACAGATGGCCTTAAGTTAGACTGTAAAATGTCTTCATAAACTTGGGTATTCATTTTTCCTTCGATGATAGCAATCCATCCAGGCCCTGACGCAGCAAAGCAGCCCCAAACCATGATGCCCCCACCAGCATACTTCACAGTTGGGATGAGGTTTTATGTTGGTGTGCTATGCCTCTTTTTCTCCACACATAGTGTTGTGTGTTTCTTCCAAACAACTCAACTTTGGTTTCATCTGTCCACAGAATATTTTGCCAGTACTGCTGTGGAACATCCAGGTGCTCTTGTGCAAACTGTAAACGTGCAGTAATGGTTTTTTTTGGACAGCAGTGGCTTCCTCTGTGGTATCCTCCCATGAAATCCATTCTTGTTTAGTGTTTTACCTGTCGCAGATTCGCTAACAGGGATGTTAGCATATGCCAGAGACTTTTGTAAGTCTTTAGCTGACACTCTAGGATTCTTCTTCACCTCATTGAGCAGTCTGCACTGTGCTCTTGCAGTCATTTTTACAGGACGGCCACTCCTAGGGAGAGTAGCAGCAGTGCTGAACTTTCTCCATTTATAGACAATTTGTCTTACCGTAGACTGATGAACAGCAAGGGTTTTGGGGATACTTTTATAACCCTTTCCAGCTTTATGCAACTCAACAATTCTTAATTGTAGGTCTTCTGAGAGCTCTTTTGTGAGGCATCATTCACATCAGGCAATGCTTCTTGTGAAAAGCAAACCCAGAACTGGTGTGTGTTTTTTATAGGGCAGGGCAGCTGTAACCAACACCTCCAATCTCATCTCATTGATTGGACTCCAGTTGGCTGACACCTCACTCCAATTAGCTCTTGGAGATGTCATTAGTCTAGGGGTTCACATACTTTTTCCACCTGCACTGTGGATGTTTACATGGTGTGTTCAATAAAAACATGGTAACATTTAATTCTTTGTGTGTTATTAGTTTAAGCAGACTGTGATTGTCTATTGTTGTGACTTAGATGAAGATCAGATTACATTTTATGACCAATTTGTGCAGAAATCCATATCATTCCAAAAGGTTCACATACTTTTTCTTGCAACTGTATGCCTTAATATAACGTAGGAATAATGGTTGTCTGAGGCACACCAACCCTTTGAAGCAAATGGGAACAGGTCTGCTCAAATATGGTCCCAAATGGTACGAAAAATATAGTTCTGTATAACTAATAGCGCCTAATAAAATACACAACCGACTCATATATTTAAAAATTTAGATCAGTTTTTATTAAAGGGGTTTGCCAGGATTTCAATGAGATATGAGTGAATTTGTTTCAGTCGAATCGAATTTCAGATTTGATTCGGTTGGAATAAAAATTCTACCCAAATCCAAAGCCCCCTAATTACTGTGAAAATTTGTATATGATGCTCTGAGGTCTCCTAGGACTTATCCAACCCCTTTCAAACTCTTTAACACCAAGACAGCATTAGTAATGTCAGAGTGACAGTGATATACATGGCTATGGTTGAACTGATGGTCGCTGGTGGTAACAAACTGCCTGTTGGATTTTTTTTTCTTATTCAAAAATAGTCCTTTTTAGTGGCAGGTGCCTTCTTCTCTGTATTCTGATCTGTAAAATGGTGGCTTCCATTTTAAGTGATTTGTGCTTGACAAATCGCAAAATTTTTTGATTTGCTGAATTTAGAATCATTTGGGAAATTCATAACAAATTCAATTTGCGTAGAATCAGTTCACTCATCTATACTAATTACTTCATGAGCTGTCCCAATAAAGATAAAGAATAGAAGGCCAACCTGCTTGGTTTTCTCTACTCTAGAGTGGCCCCAAAGATACCTATTGAGTAGAGTTGAGCGGAAACCTGGATGTTCGGGTTCGACGGGTTCGGCCGAACTTTACAAAAAAGTTAGAGTTCGGGACCCGAACTTGACCCCGAATCCGAACCCCATTGAAGTCAATGGGGACCCGAACTTTTGAGCACTAAAATGGCTGTAAAAATGTCATGGAAAGGGCTAGAGGGCTGCAAATGGCATCAAAATGTGGTTAAGAGCATAGCAAGTACTCTGCAAACAAATGTGGATAGGGAAATTACTTTAAATAACATAAAATACGTAAAAATAAAAAATAATAATCTTGATCTAGGAGGACGAGGTCCATATGGAGTAGGAGGTTGAGGACGCGGTAGATGTGGCAGTGTAGGTGGTGGAGGAGGAGGAGGTAGCCTACACTGCTTTTTGGTTTTAATTATTATTATTTTTTTATTAGGGTACACCCCAAAACATGGGAAATATAACCTGTGATAACCCCCTCCAGTCGTGCTTAACACACGGTCAGACAATACACTGGCTGCAGGGCAGGCCAGCACCTCCAAGGTGTAAAGGGCAAGTTCAGGCCATGTGCCCAATTTGTAGACCCAGAAGTTGCAGGGGCTGACCCCTTTCAGTCAGTTCATATAGGCGTGTGCTCATATACTGTCCCACCATGTCACACGTCCCCGTGATGTTCACGATCCAATTGGATATCTGCTCTATCAACTTTCGATGTTCTTTTCTGCGCCTACCATGTTGATCACGGTTATCGGCGAATCAGGGTTCCACCCCGAAGAGGGAGCGTGAGAAAGAGAGACCACATCCAAGGGAGGTCAATGGATGAAATTTAATTGTGATCGAACGGAAATGTGGCAGAAGCTATTAAAACGGAAGAATTTTGAGGAAAGTAGGGGGGTGCGCAGCAATTACCCACTCCCGACTCAGTAGTGACGATAAATAACAATACAGGAATCTTAAGATGTCCTGTTATTGGAATGTTTAATAAAAAATTATAGGGAATGTCACTGGGGTATTTTGGATTTGGAAACGTTAGCCAGGAGAGGCCCTGCTGCCGCTTTGTTTCTAGATAACTTCTGCCTGATCGCACGTCCACCATCCATTTGGATATCTTCTCTATCAACTTTCAATGCTCTTTTCTGAGCCTACCATGTTGATCACGGTTATCGGCGAATCAGGGTTCCACGTCGGAGAGGGAGCGTGAGAAAGAGAGACCAAATCTAAGTGAGGTTAATTGTTTCAAATTAAATATGATAGAGTGGAAATGTGGGACAAATTATTGAAGCGCAACTGTGGGACAAATTATTGAGGTGCAAAAGTGGGACAACTTGTTAAAGTTTAAGCATTGAATAAAAGGAGGTGGCGCGCATCAATTAACCACCTCAGCCCCCCTAGCTGAAACACCCTTAATGACCAGACCACTTTTTACACTTCTGCACTACACTACTTTCACCGTTTATTGCTCGGTCATGCAACTTACCACCCAAATGAATTTTACCTCCTTTTATTCTCACTAATAGAGCTTTCATTTGGTGGTATTTCAATGCTGCTGACATTTTTACTTTTTTTGTTATTAATCGAAATTTTATGAAATTTTTCACTTTCAGTTGTAAAATTTTTCCAAAAAAAAGACATCTATATATACATTTTCTCTAAATTTATTGTTCTACATGTCATTGATAAAAAAAAAATGGTTTGGGTAAAAGTTATAGCGTTTACAAACTATGGTACAAAAATGTGAATTTCCGCTTTTTGAAGCAGCTCTGACTTTCTGAGCACCTGTCATGTTTCCTGAGGTTCTACAATGCCCAGACAGTAGAAAATCCCCACAAATGACCCCATTTCAGAAAGTAGACACCCTAAGGTATTCGCTGATGGGCATAGTGAGTTCATAGAACTTTTTATTTTTTGTCACAAGTTAGCGGAAAATGATGATTTTTTTTTTTTTCCTTACAAAGTCTCATATTCATAATTATAAAAGAAGGAGACACCGCGCTACACCTAAGTCACCTGACCCTTATTCACCTCTGGTTCCGGTCGTGTCAAACCTATCCACCTCAGTTAGCAAATAGCAAGGTTACCTTGATTCTGATGTGTGGAACTAGGGGACCACCTTCTCGGGCGTTCCAATGTACACGTTCTCTTCTGCGCAGAGGCGAAATAGCAGGTAAAAAGTAGGCTATATGGAGTTCGCCCCGGCCGGTAGCGAAACTCCGTTTGTACTTACGCTCACAAGGGGAGCTGGTGACGTCACCTGTTGAGCTACGGACTGCTGTAAGCACCAAAAAACCTTCCTACGCGTTTCGAGTGCACGGCACTCTTCGTCAGGCACTCTTCCCTGACGAAGAGTGCCGTGCACTCGAAACGCGTAGGAAGGTTTTTTGGTGCTTACAGCAGTCCGTAGCTCAACAGGTGACGTCACCAGCTCCCCTTGTGAGCGTAAGTACAAACGGAGCTTCGCTACCGGCCGGGCGGAACTCCATATAGCCTACTTTTTACCTGCTATTTCGCCTCTGCGCAGAAGAGAACGTGTACATTGGAACGCCCGAGAAGGTGGTCCCCTAGTTCCACACATCAGAATCAAGGTAACCTTGCTATTTGCTAACTGAGGTGGATAGGTTTGACACGACCGGAACCAGAGGTTAATAAGGGTCAGGTGACTTAGGTGTAGCGCGGTGTCTCCTTCTTTTATAATTATGTGTATAACCCGTTTATAACAGCTATTACGGAGCTGTTTTTGACACTGCTGCTTCAATATTGTAATTAGCGCCGGTGGTATATATTATTGTATTACTATGTAAAGTCTCATATTCCACTAACTTGTGACAAAAAATAAAAACTTCAATGAACTCACTATGCCCATCACGAAATACCTTGGGGTGTCTTCTTTCCAAAATGTGGTCACTTCTGGGGTAGTTATACTGCCCTGGAATTTTAGGGGCCCTAATGTGTGGGAAGTAGTTTGAAATCAAAATGTGTAAAAAATGCCCTGTGAAATCCGAAAGGTGCTCTTTGGAATGTGGGCCCCTTTGCCCACCTAGGCTGCAAAAAAGTGTCACACATCTGGTATCGCCGTACTCAGGAGAAGTTGGGCAATGTGTTTTGGGGTGTCATTTTACATATACCCATGCTGGGTGAGAGAAATATCTCGGCAAAAGACAACTTTTCCCATTTTTTTATACAAAGTTGGCATTTGACCGAGATATTCCGGTAACACTCCTCTAAGCATAGGGCAGGGTGGTCAGGGCAGTCAGGACAGAAATAGCGGGTGTCACGCCTTATTCCACTCCTGCTACAGACACAACATCTTTTTCGGGGTGACGGTTGGGTTGAGGTACCAGCAACGACATTGGGGAAATGTTGCTCGTGTAGACGGCTCACTACTCTGGTGGATGGGGCCACGGAACCTCCTGGATACAGGAGGTTCTCGATGATCTCTTCCTGAAATTTGAGGAAGGATCCTGTTCTCCCAGCCTTACTGTAGAGAACAAAATTATTATAGGCAGCCAATTGAATCAAATATACAGACACCTTTCTTATACCAGCGTCTGGTGCGTCCGGAAACTAAATAAGAAGCCAACATCTGGTCATTAAAGTCCACCCCTCCCATGAGCGCATTATAGTCGTGGACTGAGAGGGGCTTTTCAATGACACTGGTTGCCCGTTCTATTTGTATTGTCGTGTCTGCGTGAATGGAGGAGAGCATGTAAACGTCACGCTTGTCTCTCCATTTCACCGCGAGCAGCTTTTCGTTACACAAGGCAGCCCTCTCCCCCCTTGCAAGATGGGTGGTAACGAGCCGTTGAGGGAAGCCCCGGTGACTAGGTCACATGGTGCCACAGCAGCCAATCTGTTCTAGGAACAAATGCCTGAAGAGGGGCACAGTTGTGTAAAAATTGTCCACATAAAGATGGTACCCCTTGCCAAATAAGGGTGACACCAAGTCCCAGACTGTCTTCCCACTGCTCTCCAGGTAGTCAGGGCAACCGACCGGCTCCAGGGTCTGATCTTTACCCTCATAGATCTGAAATTTGTGAAATTTGTGAAATTTGACCCCATACCGGGCGCGCTTGCTTGGGATGTATTGTTTGAAGCCAAGGCGCCCGGAAAATGTATAAGGGACTCGTCTATGCAGATGTTTTGCTCAGGGGTATACAAATCTGAAAATTTGTTGTTGAAGTGGTCTATGAGGGGCCGAATGTTGTGGAGCCGGTCAAAAGCTGGGTGGCCTCTGGGACGGGAGGTGGTGTTGTCGCTAAAGTGCAGGAAACGCAGGATGGCCTCAAATCGTGCCCTGGACATAGCAGCAGAGAACATGGGAATGTGATGAATTGGGTTCGTGGACCAATATGACCGCAATTCATGCTTTTTGGTTAGACCCATGTTGAGGAGAAGGCCCAGAAATTTTTTTAATTCAGAAACTTGGACTGGTTTCCACCGGAAAGGCTGGGCATAATAGCTTCCCGGGTTGGCGGCTATAAATTGAGTGGCATACCGAATTGTTTCTGCCACGACTATGTCCAAGAGCTCCGCAGTCAAGAACAGCTCAAAAAATCCCAGTGCCGAACCGATCTGAGCTGTCTCAACCCAAACTCCAGACTGGGCGGTGAAAGGGGGAACTACAGGTGCGGCTGAAGTTGGGGACTGCCAATCAGGGTTTGCCAGCACCTCAGGGACTCTAGGGGCTCTACGGGCCTGTCTGTGCGGTGGCTGCGACGGGGTAACTATTGCACGTGCCACCGTACCAGCTTCAACTGCCCTTCTGGTGCTCGCCACTTCACCATGTTGTACGGCAGTGCTGGTACTAGGTCCAGGGTGGGCTGCGCTGCTGGTGTATGCCTCACCACGTAATCCGACAGCGCCAGCCCCAGCGGCCTTGAAGCGGATCCTGCGCAACCTGTGGTCTAGCAACAAGGGGCCGGGTACGCCTGGTGCTATCAGGGACCTCAACCTCCTCGTCCGAACTTTGGGTCAGAGTGCCACTGCTTTCTACAGGTTCATATTCTGACCTGCTAGATTCGTCAGATGAGGGTTCCCATTCCTCATCCGACTGGGTCAGAATCCTGTAGGCCTCTTCAGAAGAATACCCCCTGTTTGACATTTGGACTACTAAATTTAGGGGTATTCCCTGAGACTACCCAAGAAAAAAAGCAAGCCTGTCTTACAAATGGGAGGCTAGCGAAGTACCGGAGGCCGCTGCGATTGATAAAAAATATCAAAACTGATTTTTTTATCGCCGCAGCGCTTGTAAAGTGATTGTGCAGTGATCAAAAAAAATAAATTTTTTCGTCACTGCGGCGGGGCGGGCGTGGGTGAACGCACGTGTGGGCGACCGATCATGCCTGATCGGGCAAACACTGCGTTTTGGGTGGAGGGCGAACTAAGGTGACACTAATACAATTATAGATCTGACTGTGATCAGTTTTGATCACTTACAGATACTATAAAAGTACAAATGCTGATTAGCGATATGCTAATCAGCGAATCAGTGACTGCGGTGTGGTGGGGTGGGCGCTAAACGATCGCTAACTACCTAACCAAGGGGCCTAAAACTATCCTAAAACTATCAGTCAATACCAGTGAAAAAAAATAAGTTACAGTTTACACTGATCACTTTTTTCCCTTTCACTAGGTGATTGACAGGGGCGATCAAGGGGTTAATTGGGGTGATGGGGGGTGATCTGGGGGCTAAGTGTGGTGTTGGTGGGTACTCACAGTGATGTGTGCTCCTCTGCTGGAACCAACCGACCAAAAGGACCAGCAGAGGAGCACAGAAGCCATTTAACACCTTATATTTATAAATATAAGGTGTTATATGGCTTGTGATTCGTTTTTTTGAAAATCGCCAGCCTGCCAGCGACGATCATTGGCTGGCAGGCTGGTGATGTAAAACCCCTCTAACTTTTGCTGGCCCGCGATGCGCATGCACGGGCCAGCTTTGAGCGAAATCTCGCGTCTCGCGAGATGACGCGCCGATGCGTGACTCTGCCTGAGACTGCCGCCTCCGGAACGCGATCCTGCGTTAGGCGGTCCGTAGGCGGTTAAAGAAGAATTTCTGAAATTGTATTCCCTGTCACCTATGTAGAGCAGGGATTTCTATCCGGCAAAATTTGTAAAATGTCACCTGACAATGTAACAGACTAATTTTTTAAATTTATGTTCCAGTCACCTATGCAGAGTAGGGGTTTTTCATCGCCAGAAATGGGTTAATGTCACCCACCAATGGAACAGATTATTTTTAAAAATTTCTGTCATCTATGCAATCTATACAATTCATGTCCAAAATTGTAAAATGTCAACCCAAGATGTAACAGAAAAATGAGTGAAATTTATTAACCTGTCTACTAGGTAGAGCAGGGGTCTATGACAGAAAAAAATTGTTTAATGTCACCCGAAAATATAAAAGAAAAATTAGTGACATTTATTAAGCTATCAACTAGGTAGAGGAGGGGTATATTACAGCCAAAACTTGGTGAATTTCACCCGAAAATGTAACAGACAAATTTATGATTTTTTTTTAACCTGTCTACTAGGTATATCAGTGGTATATCACGCCCAAAAATTGGTGAATTTCACCCGAAAATGTAACAGACAAATTTGTGAATTTTTTTACTTGTCTTCTAGGTATAGCAGTGGTATATCACACCCAAAAATTTGTGAATTTCACCCGAAAATGTAGCAGAAAAATTTGTGAAATGACATAAAATAAAATACGTACAAATAAAAAAAAACTTGATTTATGAGGAGGAGTTCCATATGGAGTAGGTGTATGAGGAGGCGGTGGATGTAGCGGTGTAGGTGGAAGCAGCGGTGGAGGATGACGAGGTAGACAATACTGTTTTTTGGTTTTCATATATTTTTTTTTTATTGGGTACACTCCGAAAGAGTGTGATATATCCAAAAACAAGAATGAGCAATTACGCTGCAGAATAACAATGGCTGGTTAAGGCAGGTATACATGACTATTCTGCACAAGGTACGGACAAGTCCTGTGGGATCCATGCCTGGTTCATTTTAATGAACGTGAGCTTGTCCACATTGGCTGTGGACAGGCGGCTGCGTCTGTCTGTAATGACGCCTCCTCCCGTGCTAAACACACTTTCAGAGAGTACACTGGCTGCAGGACAGGCCAGCACCTCCAAGGCGTAAAGGGAAAGCTCAGGCCATGTGTCCAATTTGGAGACCCAGAAGTTGAAGGGGGCAGACCCGTCATTCAGTACGTGTAGGCGTGTGCACACATACTGCTCCACCATGTTGGTGAAATGCTGCCTCCTGCTAAGACGTTCCATATCACCTGGTGGTGCTGGTTGTTGTGGCATGCTGACAAAGCTTTTCCACATTTCAGCCATGCTAACCCTGCCTTCTGAGGTGCTGGCGGTGCCCAGCTGGATCCTTGTAACGGGGATCCAGCAGCGTGGCCACCCAGTAATCAGCAAAAGTTAGAATGTGGGCAAGTCGGCGGTCGTTGCGGAGACACTGCAGCATGTAATCACTCATGTGTGCCAGGCTGCCCAGAGGCAACTAAAAGCTGTCCTCTGTGGGAGGTGTATCGTCTTTGTCCTCTGTATCCCCCCATCCATGCACCAGCGATGGCCATGAGCTGGTCTGGGTGCCACCCTGCTGTGAACATGGTTCCTCCTCCTGCATCTCCTCCTCCTCATCCTCCACCTCGTCATTCTCCAGAACTGTGCCCTGACTGGACCAGTGGCGTAACTATCAGGGAAGCAGGGGAAGCAGCTGCTTCGGGGCCCGAGCTCAGAAGGGGCCCGGGAGCAGTCACTGTACTTCGTCACCCCGGGCCCCTGTCAGAGCAGCTGACTTCTCCTGCACTTGCACCTCTGACCTGACGTCAGTGACATTGCTCCGCCTCTCCCCTCCTCAGTTCCTATGATGGACACTGACCAGCAACAGGACGGCCTGATGTGGGCGGAGCTATAATAGCCCTGCCCCTTTTCTTCCCGCGATTCATGCAGCTTGAACCTTCCCTGCCCAGCATGCTGAACATCAGTTGGATTGCCACAACTGCACCAGTGATGTGAGTGGCAGGAGAACTGGGGTTATATTCAGCTTTCCCAGACTGTGCACATGTGACCTGCAGTACAGTAGGAAAGCTGGGTGAATTATATCATGAAATGTCATCCAGCTTCCCTGCTATCCTGCATGGCACCAGTGCAGAGGCATTAGCGTACGGGGGAGAGGTACAGCAGGAAAGCTGGGTGTCTATATATATGTATTGTATATGTGTGCGTCCATGTATGTGGTGACTGTGTGTATGAGTGCGCCCCTGTATGTGAAGAGTATGTGTATGAGTGCGCCCCTGTATGTGAAGAGTATGTGTATGAGTGCGTCCATGTATGTGGAGAGTGTGTGTATGAGTGCGCCCCTGTATGTGGAGAGTGTGTGTATGACTGCATCCATGTATGTGAAGAGTATGTGTATGAGTGCGTCCATGTGTGTATGAATGCATCTATGTATATGGTGAGCGCATGTATCAGTGCGTCCATGTATGTGAAGAGTGCGTGTATGACTGCGTCCATGTATGTGGAGACTGCGTGTATGACTGCATCCATGTATGTGGAGAGTGCGTGTATGACTGCATCCATGTATGTGGAGAGTGCGTGTATGACTGCATCCATGTATGTGGAGAGTGCGTGTATGACTGCGTCCATGTATGTGGAGAGTGTGTGTATGACTACATCCATATATGTGGAGAGTGCGTGTATGACTGCGTCCATGTATGTCGAGAGTGCGTGTATGACTGCGTCCATGTATGTGGAGAGTGCGTGTATGACTGCGTCCATGTATGTGGTGACTGTGTGCATGAATGCATCCATGTATGTGAAGAGTGTGTGTATGACTGCGTCCATGTATGTGGAGAGTGCGTGTATGACTGCGTCCATGTATGTGGAGAGTGCGTGTATGAGTACGTCCATGTATGTGGAGAGTGCGTGTATGACTGCGTCCATGTATGTGGAGAGTGCGTGTATGACTGCGTCCATGTATGTGGAGAGTGCGTGTATGAGTACGTCCATGTATGTGGAGAGTGCGTGTATGACTGCGTCCATGTATGTGGAGAGTGCGTGTATGACTGCGTCCATGTATGTGGAGAGTGCGTGTATGACTGCGTCCATGTATGTGGAGAGTGCGTGTATGACTGCGTCCATGTATTTAGAGAGTGCGTGTATGACTGCGTCCATGTATGTGGAGAGTGTGTCTATCACTGCGTCCATGTATGTGGAGAGTGCGTGTATGAGTACGTCCATGTATGTCGAGAGTGCGTGTATGACTGCGTCCATGTATGTGGAGAGTGCGTGTATGACTGCGTCCATGTATGTGGAGAGTGCGTGTATGACTGCGTCCATGTATTTAGAGAGTGCGTGTATGACTGCGTCCATGTATGTGGAGAGTGTGTCTATCACTGCGTCCATGTATGTGGAGAGTGCGTGTATGAGTACGTCCATGTATGTCGAGAGTGTGTGTATGACTGCGTCCATGTATGTGGAGAGTGCGTGTATGACTGCGTCCATGTATTTAGAGAGTGTGTGTATGACTGCGTCCATGTATGTGGAGAGTGCGTGTATGACTGCGTCCATGTATTTAGAGAGTGCGTGTATGACTGCGTCCATGTATGTGGAGAGTGTGTCTATCACTGCGTCCATGTATGTGGAGAGTGCGTGTATGACTGCGTCCATGTATGTGGAGAGTGCGTGTATGACTGCGTCCATGTATGTGGAGAGTGTGTGTATGACTGCGTCCATGTATGTGGAGAGTGCGTGTCTGACTGCGTCCATGTATGTGGAGAGTGCGTGTATGAGTGCGTCCATGTATGTGGAGAGTACGTGTATGACTGCGTCCATGTATGTGGAGAGTGCGTGTATCACTGCGTCCATGTATGTGGAGAGTGCGTGTATGAGTACGTCCATGTATGTCGAGAGTGTGTGTATGACTGCGTCCATGTATGTGGAGAGTGCGTGTATGACTGCGTCCATGTATGTCGAGAGTGCGTGTATGACTGCGTCCATGTATTTAGAGAGTGCGTGTATGACTGCGTCCATGTATGTGGAGACTGCGTGTATGACTGCGTCCATGTATGTGGAGAGTGCGTGTATGACTGCGTCCATGTATGTGGAGAGTGCGTGTATGAGTGCGTCCATGTATGTGGAGAGTGTGTCTATCACTGCGTCCATGTATGTGGAGAGTGCGTGTATGAGTACGTCCATGTATGTGGAGAGTGTGTGTATGACTGCGTCCATGTATGTGGAGAGTGCGTGTATGAGTGCGTCCATGTATGTGGAGAGTGTGTGTATGACTGCGTCCATGTATGTGGAGAGTGCGTGTATGACTGCGTCTATGTATGTGGAGAGTGTGTCTATCACTGCGTCCATGTATGTGGAGAGTGTGTGTATGACTGCGTCCATGTATGTGGAGAGTGCGTGTATGACTGCGTCCATGTATGTGGAGAGTGTGTCTATCACTGCGTCCATATATGTGAAGAGTGCGTGTATGACTGCGTCCATGTATGTGGAGAGTGCGTGTATGACTGCGTCTATGTATGTGGAGAGTGCGTGTATGACTGCGTCCATGTATGTGGAGAGTGCGTGTATGACTGCGTCCATGTATGTGGAGAGTGCGTGTATGAGTACGTCCATGTATGTGGAGAGTGCGTGTATGACTGCGTCCATGTATGTGGAGAGTGTGTGTATGACTGCGTCCATATATGTGGAGAGTGCGTGTATGACTGCGTCCATATATGTGGAGAGTGCGTGTATGACTGCGTCCATGTATGTGGAGAGTGCGTGTATGACTGCGTCCATGGCTGCGGAGAGTGCGTGTATGACTGCGTCCCTGTATGTGGACAGTGCGTGTATGACTGCGTCCATGTATGTGGAGAGTGCGTGTATGACTGCGTCCATGTATGTCGAGAGTGCGTGTATGACTGCGTCCATGTATGTGGAGAGTGCGTGTATGACTGCGTCCATGTATGTGGAGAGTGCGTGTATGACTGCGTCCATGTATGTGGAGAGTGCGTGTATGACTGCGTCCATGGCTGCAGTATGAAAGGTACAGAGGCTAAAATACTTGTGGATATGTAGAGGGTCTATTACAATTGCAGCGCAGGTTTTAAAGGGGTTGAGTTGAATATAAACTCCGTCAGCAACTGTAAATGTTAAAAAAGTCGTGCTAAAAATGACAGTAAATACAGTAAATAAAAAGTCACAAAATAGCCATATAAGAGGGGTTTGCACAGGAGGAGGCGGTTTGTGAAGAAGTGTGTAAGTGTGTGTGGGGGGCCCCGTACAAAAATTTGCTGTGGGGCCCAGTCAGTTCTAGTTACGCCTCTGGACTGGACAATTTTGTACCTGGTGTTTGTGGGTGCAGGAACCCACCCTCTGAGCCACTTGTGAATGACAAGGAACAAGGAACACAGGTCTCGCATGGGGGCCCACTCATTGGTGGTGAAGCGGTGCTGTTCCGCCGAGCGACTCACCCGTGTGTGCTGCAGCTGAAACTCCACTATCGCCTGCTGCTGCTCGCACAGTCTGGCCAGCATGTGCAAGGTGGAGTTCCACCTTGTGGGCACGTCGCATATGAGGCGGTGAGCGGGAAGGCCGAAGTTACGCTGCAGCGCTGACAGGCGAGCAGCAGCAGGGTGAGAACGCCGAAAGCGTGCACAAACAGGCCCGCACTTCATGCAGCAGCTCTGACATGTCGGGGTAATTTTTAAGGAATCTCTGCACCACCAAATTCAGCCCATGCGCCAGGCAAGGGATGTGCGTCAAACCGGCTAGTCCCAGCGCTGCTACGAGATTTTGCCCATTATCGCACACCACCAGGCCGGGCTTGAGGCTGACTGACACAAACCACTCATCGGTCTGTTGTTTAAGGCCCGTCCACAGCTCCTGCGCGGTGTGGGGTTTGTCCCCCAAACAGATAAGTTTTAAAACTGCCTGCTGTCGTTTACCCCTGGCTGTGCTGAAGTTGGTGGTGAAGGTGTTACGCTGACCGGATGAGGAGCTGGTAGAGGATGAGGAAACGGAGTAGGAAGAGGAAGCAACAGGAGGCAAACTGAAGCGCCCTGCAATCCCCGGTGGTGGAAGGACATGCGCCAAACTGCTATCCGCCTCAGGGACAGCCACCACTGCAATTACCCAGTGTGCTGTTATGGAGATATAACGGCCCTGACCGTGCTTACTGGTCCACGTATCTGTAGTCAGGTGCACCTTGCCACAGATGGCGTTGCGCAGTGCACACCTGATTTTGTCCCCAACTTGGTTGTGAAGGGAAGGGATGGCTCGTCTTGAAAAGTAGTGGTGGCTGGGCACGACGTACTGTGGGACAGCCACCGCCATAAGGCCTTTAAAACTATCCGTCTCCACCAGACGGAATGACAGCATTTCAAAGGCAAGTAATTTAGAAATGCTGGCATTCAGGGCTAGGGATCGCGGGTGGGTAGGGGGGTACTTCCTCTTCCTCTCCAGCATTTGGGAGATGGAGAGCTGAACGCTTCCGTGTGACATTGTGGAGATGCTTGGTGACCCAGGTGTTGGTGTTGCTGACAGATCCTCTGTTTCTGGGGTGCCAGATGGCACTATCACTCCAGAGGTGGATGAAGAGGCCGCGACTGCAGCAGAAGAGGAAGCAGGAGGAGCCAGAGACCTTTCTTGGTTGTTGAGGTGTCTACTCCACTGCAGCTCATGCTTTGCACTTAAATGCCTGGTCATGCAGGTTGTTCTCAGGTTGAGAACGTTTATGCCTCGTTTCAGGCTCTGATTGCACAGCGTGCAAACAACTCGTGTCTTCCTCCGAACTACATCGGTCACTCGCATGACCTTGATTCCTGTGGGGTCGAGGACCTCATCGTCCTCCACATCATCTTCCACCCAGTCTTCACCCCTGACTTCCTTGTCAGTCTGCACGCTTTCGAAAGCCCCAGCAGTTGGCACCTGTGTTTCGTCATCATCCGAGACGTGCTGCGATGGTCCTCCCATGTACTCATCTTGAAAAATAAGTGGTTGGGCATCGGTGCACTCAATCTCTTACACTTCTGGGGCAGGGCTAGGTGGATGGCCCTGGGAAACCCTGCTAACAGAGTCATCAAAAAGCAGAAGAGACTGCTGCATGACTTGGGGCTCAGACTGCTTGGCTGATTTGCAAGGGGGTGAGGTGAAAGACTGATGGACATCGGCTGCAGGTGCCAACTGTGATCTTTCAGCAGGAGACTGGGTGGGAGACAATGTGAAGGAACTGGATCCACTGTCAGCAACCCAATCTACTATCGCCTGTATTTGTTCAGGCCTCACCATTCGTAGAGCAGCATTAGGCCCGACCAAATACCGCTGCAGGTTTTGTCGCCTACTCGCACCTGAGGAAGGGGTTTCACTTGTGCGTGTAGCTGGCACAGATCGACCACGTCCTCTCCCTGCAACAGGAGCTGCACCAGCAGCACCACGACCTGGGCCACGTCCCTTATTTGACGCTCTCCTCATATTTTTTCAATTTAGGATCTTGCCCTAAATGCGTGTTTAATTAATAGTAAAAAAGAACGACAGTATGTAAAGGGTGTATTTCACACGGCCTGAACCAGACTAGGCCTCAATTAAAGATTTTTTTGCACAAAATGGCTGTACAAACCGGATTCCAAAAAAGTTGGGACACTAAACAAATTGTGAATAAAAACTGAATGCAATGATGTGGAGATAGAAAATGTCAATATTTTATTTGTAATAGAACGTAGATGACAGATCAAACGTTTAATCCGAGTAAATGTATCATTTTAAAGGAAAAATACGTTGATTCCAATTTTCACAGTGTCAACAAATCCCCAAAAAGTTGGGACAAGTAGCAATAAGAGGCTGGAAAAAGTAAATTTGAGCATAACGAAGAGCTGGAAGACCAATTAACACTAATTAGGTCAATTGGCAACATGATTGGGTATAAAAAGAGCTTCTCAGAGTGGCAGTGTCTTTCAGAAGCCAAGATGGGTAGAGGATCACCAATTCCCACAATGTTGCGCAGAAAGATAGTGGAGCAATATCAGAAAGGTGTTACCCAGCGAAAAATTGCAAAGACTTTGCATCTATCATCATCAGAATCTGGAACAATCTCTGTGCGTGAGGGTCAAGGCCGTAAAACCATACTGGATGCCCGTGATCTCTGGGCCCTTAAACGACACTGCACCACAAACAGGAGTGCTAAAGGAAATCAGAGAATGGGCTCAGGAATACTTCCAGAAACCATTCTCAGTGAACACAATCCACCGTGCCATCCGCCGTTGCCAGCTGAAACTCTACAGTGCAAAGAAGAAGCCATTTCTAAGCAAGATCCACAAGCTCAGGCGTTTTCACTGGGCCAGGGATCATTTAAAATGGAGTGTGGCAAAATGGAAGACTGTTCTGTGGTCAGACGAGTCACGATTCGAAGTTCTTTTTGGAAATCTGGGACGCCATGTCATCCCAAAGAGGACAAGGACAACCCAAGTTGTTATCAACGCTCAGTTCAGAAGTCTGCATCTCTGATGGTATGGGGTTGCATGAGTGCGTGTGGCATGGGCAGCTTGCATGTCTGGAAAGGCACCATCAATGCAGAAAAATATATTCAGGTTCTAGAACAACATATGCTCCCATCCAGACGTCATCTCTTTCAGGGAAGACCCTGCATTTTTCAACAAGATAATGCCAGACCACATTCTGCATCAATCACAACATCATGGCTGCGTATGAGAAGGATCCGGGTACTGAAATGGCCAGTCTGCAGTCCAGATCTTTCACCTATAGAGAACATTTGGCGCATCATAAAGAGGAAGGTGCAACAAAGAAGGCCCAAGACGATTGAACAGTTAGAGGCCTGTATTAGACAAGAATGGGAGAGCATTCCTATTTCTAAACTTGAGAAACTGGTCTCCTCGGTCCCCAGACGTCTGTTGAGTGTTGTAAGAAGAAGGGGAGATGCCCCACAGTGGTGAAAATGGCCTTGTCCCAACTTTTTGGGGATTTGTTGACACCATGAAATTCTGATTCAACATATTTTTCCCTTAAAATGGTACATTTTCTCAGTTTAAACTTTGTTCCGTGATTTATGTTCTATTCTGAATAAAATATTAGAAGTTGGCACCTCCACATCATTGCATTCAGTTTTTATTCACGATTTGTATAGTGTCCCAACTTTTTTGGAATCCGGTTTGTATTTCAAATGGCTGGTCTGAAACTCTGAACCAGTGTAGGCCTGAAGCAAATATATCTTTCCACAAAAAGGATGTATTTCAAATGACTGTATTTCAAATGCCTAATTCAAACCCCTGTATGTAGAGGTAGTATCTCAGAGGGCCTGAACCTCTGTAGGCCTGAAGTAAATATATCTTTGCACAAAAAGGCTGCATTTCAAATGGCTGTATTTCAAATGGCTGAATCAAACCCCTGTATGTATAGGGGGGATCACACATGCCCTGAATCAGTGTAGGCCCGAATTAAAGATTTATTTGCACCAAATGGCTTTTTTTCAAATGTCTGTATTTCAAATGCCTGATTCAAACCCCTGTATGTAGGGGGGTATCTCACACGGTCTGAACCTGTGTAGGCCTGAAGTAAATATATCTTTGCATAAAAAGGCTGTTTTCAAATGGCTGTATTTCAAATGCCTGATTCAAACCCCTGTATGTAGAGGTAGTATCTCAGAGGGCCTGAACCTCTGTAGGCCTGAAGTAAATACAGTCAGGTCCATAAATATTGGGACATCGACACAATTCTAACATTTTTGGCTCTATACACCACCACAATGGATTTGAAATGAAACAAACAAGATGTGCTTTAACTGCAGACTGCCAGCTTTAATTTGAGGGTATTTACATCCAAATCAGGTGAACAGTGTAGGAATTACAACAGTTTACATATGTGCCTCCCACTTGTTAAAGGGACCTTAATGTTGTAATTCCTACACCGTTCACCTGATTTGGATGTAAATAGCCTCAAATTAAAGCTGACAGTCTGCAGTTAAAGCACATCTTGTTTGTTTCATTTCAAATCCATTGTGGTGGTGTATAGAGCCAAAAATGTTAGAATTGTGTCGATGTCCCAATATTTATGGACCTGACTGTATATCTTTGCACAAAATGGCGGTATTTAAAATGGCTGAATTTCAAATGCCTAATTCAAACCCCTGTATGTATAGGGGGTTTCTCACAGGCCCTGAACCTCTGTAGGCCTGAATTCAATATTGGTGCACCAAATGGCGGTATTTAAAATCTCTGAATGTAACCCAAATGTATTAAGGGTGTATCTCACAATGACATCTGCATCAAAGGCTGCCAACTAAATTTTTGGAGCCCAAACGACTGTTTGTTTAACAACTGAATTTGACAGCAGTATATAAGCCTGTAGTTTCACACGTGCTGATGCTGCAAGGCCTGAAAATAGTGTTTTTTGTCAAATAAGTGTGTTTTTCAAACCCCAGAAAATGATGGGTGTATTTCTAGCTTAAATTGCACACTGACTAAGGCCTAGTTCACACGAACGTGTGTGATCCGTGGCCGTATTGTGGCCCGCAAATTGCGGGCCGCAATACACGGCCACAGTTCCGTGTGCATTCTGCATCACGTATGCGGACCCATTCACTTCAATGAGTCAGCAAATCCGGAATTGCGGAACGGCCGCACGGAACGGGACCCCTCGGAAGCACTACGGAGTGCTTCCGTGGGGTTGCGTCCCGTACTTCCGTTCCGCAAAAAGATAGAACATGTCCTATATTTTTGCGGAACGGGCGGATTGCGGACCCATTAAAGTGAATGGGTCCGCGATCCGATGCGGCTGACCTACGGCCGGCAATTTGCGGGACGCAGCACGGGCACGGGTCACACACGTTCGTGTGAACTCGGCCTAATACAGATGTTGTAGATTGCCCAAAAAGTCTTTTTTGCTAACAGAATATGAATGCTGTATATATTAAACTTGAATTTAACACTTGCAGATCTGGGTGTATTTCTAGCTTAAATTGCACACTGACTAATACAGATGTTGTAGTTTGCCCCCCAAAAAATGGTGATTTGCAATGTCCCAAAAGCTCAGATGCAGTGCTGGTGCACTGAGCATGCATAAAATGGCCGCCGCCACCCACCTAACTAACAGAGTTCTAAAAGTTAGTATTTTTGGTCAATGGGCTCAGGGCAGGGTAAAACGATAGTGCCCTGCACCCACACAACTATTTCTCTGTAGATCGCTGAGTTAGATTCTCTCCTATGCTCTCCCTGAAATCACAAGTCCAGCAGCATCCTCTCCCTACACTTGTAACAGCAGAGTGACGTGCAGCGCTACGTGACTCAAGCTTATATAGAGCCTGGTGGAGTCACATGCTGCTCTGGCCAATCACAGCCATGCCATTAGTAGGCTTGGCTGTGATAGCCTCTTGGGGCAAGTAGTATGACGCTTGTTGATTGGCTGCTGTGCAGCCTTTCAAAAAGCGCCAAGAAAGCGGCGAACAACGAACCCGAACTTTTACAAAAATGTTCGGGTTCAGGTCCGGGGTCCAAAAATTCTAAAGTTCGGTATGAACCTGAACTTTACAGTTCGGGTTCGTTCAACCCTACTCATGAGTTGTCCAAATAAATATTAAGAATAGGAGGCCAACTAGTGTGGTGCTCCCTACTCTAGAGTGGGCCCAAAGATAACTCATGAGCTGTCCAGATAATGATAAAGAATAGGAGGCCAACCAGCTTGGTGTTCTCTACTCTCCAATGGCCCCAAAGATACTTAATGAGCTGTCCAAATAAATATTAAGAATAGGAGGCCAACCAGCTTGGTGTTCTCTACTCTAGAGTGGCCCCAAAGATACCTAATGAGCTGTCCAAATAAATATTAAGAATAGGAGGCCAACCAGCTTGGTGTTCTCTACTCTCCAATGGACCCAAAGATACCTAATGAGCTGTCCAAATAAATATTAAGAATAGGAGGCCAACCAGCTTGGTGTTCTCTACTCTAGAGTGGCCCCAAAGATACCTCATGAGCTGCCCCAATAATGATAAAGAACATGAGGTCAACCTGTGCTGTTTTCTCTGGCTGCCCCTAAAATAATAGAGAATATGAGGCCATCTTGTTTGGTGTTCTCTACTCCACCAGTGGCCCCAAAGATACCTCATGAGCTGTCCTGATAATGATAGAGTAGAGTAGGAGGCCAACCGGCAGTATGTTCTTTGGCTGCCCCTATAATAATTGCGAATAGTATGCCAACCTGACCTTTCTTTACTCATAGGCGACACATGAACCACCTTATGGAATACATTGCGCATAGCCTCAAATGCGGTTCGTTTCACCTTTTGTAAACTATGTCTATTATAATAGGTTTTATTTTTATTTTATATGAACTGAAAAGTTCATACTTAGTTATTTTCGTCCATTTTCCTCAGCAGCTGTGTTATCACTTACAGCAAGTAATAATATACACATTCTGTAGGAAAAAGAGAATTACTGTTATGCTTGTTAAAAACATTAGCAACATTCCACAGCGAAGCTAACAGGAGAGCGCGCAGGGGAACCGTCAGTTGTTTTTTTTTATAGCTTCTACATGTTGCTACCATCATTTTACCTAAAAGTACATGGGAATTATTCCAAAGTTCTCTCAGAGTTCACATTGGGTACGTATTTTTTTTTTTACATTTAACACAATGGAAATCAATGAATCTAAAATTGATTTACCTCCAAGTCTGTCTTCTAAATGATCATTACTGTATATCCGCTATGCATTGCTTAATCAGCCACGTACGCAGCGCGTCCGATGAAAATAGACCCGTCTCGTAATGATGTACTTGTCTTACTGGATATTTTTAGAAACTGCTGGTGTAGAAAATCAGATCATGCTAGCTGTAAGTATCTGACAATGGATTGTAAATCTTCAGTATCTAATCTTAGCTGTATGGTGGGGGGGTTGAGGTAGGTTTTGGCACTGTTTCAAATTTTTTTAGCCTCCAGAATTCAGATGCATGACATTTTGTAAGAGGTTTGTTATAGCAAGCAGTGACTAGAGGTTATCACTCAAGCCTGATTCCGATATCCGGGCTACACCCGCATGGCAAAGTAAATGGTGCAATTCACACTTCAGGAAACTCGCAGCGTGCGCCATTCATGTCCGTTTTCTGTCCAAGAACCGGGTGAGTTCATAAAAAAAAAATGAATGCCATGCAAACATCCAGATATCTCCGTATTTTGTGGATGGAAATTGGAAAAGCCTTTCAAATCCAGCCTAAGGACAATAAGAATCAACGTGCACAGCAAATATATACCAATTGGCGCATTCTTAAAGGGGATGTCAGGTTTGAACAACCCAAGGGCATGCATACAGCAGCTACTTTAGGGCCCATGGAGAAAGTTTGGTCCCAATCGCCTTTACTGTTGGGTAGTGAGAACATATGTAGGTCTCTCTACAGAGGAACTGCGTTAAAGGGGTTATCCAATATCATACGTCACCCGCGATGCTAGGGAGGCTTGTCCCCGTCCCAGTCTGCCATTGGCTGCTCCCCCCCCCCCCCCCTCCCCGACACCGGATGTTTTCATCCGCGTACAGGGAGAAGCAGCAGTAGCAGTGCGGGGACCAGGAGTGGCGCGGGATTCCAGGTAAGTATATTCCTTCTGAGGGGCCCGGCACATGGGGGGACTGTTGTATGATATTGGATAACCCCTTTAAGGAGCACATTTCAGCAGAATCAACCCTATTAAACCGTAATCATTTTATTCAGCAGGATCAACCCTATCCGACAGTATATCTTGTCCAATGGGGTTGCTCCTGCCAACAGGCGCTCTTTAACAAAAAGTGGGATGAGGAATTGGCCCAAGGGTTATTGATATTTCTTGGAGAGCAAAAAAAAAGGGCCTTCATTTCTCTGTGGCAACCATGACTATAATGGGAGCCCCATCTCTTCCATGCACACCACTAAAACAACCCCTTGAGAGAGAGAAACTGATTTTATATAGGAGGGTAAGGAGGAGAAGGAAAGGCAAGGGGTATGGCAGAAATCCTAATAATTACAGTCCTTACATTCTAAGGCCTCATGCACACGAACGTGTGCTGGTCGTTCCGTGCATTGGGGATGGCAATTTGCTGTCCCCAATGCACGGGCACCATCCATTAGGTTGCCACAGACGGATGCAGACCCGTTCCACTTGAATGGGTCTGTGATCCGTCCACACCGCAAAAAAAATAGAACAAGTTCTATTTTTTGCAGTGCAGAGACACAGAGAGAACCCCACGGAAGCACTCCATAGTGCTTCTGTGGGGTTTCGTGCCTTCGTTCCGCACAGCTCCTTCTGGATTGCAGACCCATTAAAGGGAATGGGTCCGCATCCGTGATACGGGGTGCACACGGCCAGTGCCCATATATTGTGTACCTGCTGTTTGCGGACCACAATACGGCCACGGCCGGGCAAAGGCCATGTGCATGAGGCCTAAGCCTTATTTTGCTACCAATGGCAGAATGAGGAACTTGCTCCCATCCTCAGAATTGTTGTCCCCCAATCATCATCCCATCCAGGTAGTGAATGAATAGAGAAATGGTGGTGCACATGGAGGGTTTGCTTCCTCATATGTGTCCATAAATATCATAAAAATAGTACCCGCCACCCTATTCTAGAAATAGGGACCAGCATTGATCAGGCATTTATAGCCTATCTTGTATACTTGCCATAAATGTGTATAGCGGAATACACCTATAAAGGGGTTTCCCATGAAAACATCTTATCCCCGAGACGATGGATCCATACTGCCAGATGGAGACGTCTGGAACCATGAATTTTGGAGCTTGTTTGAATAAGGGGCGTGGGAAAGCGGAGGGTAAGAGGTAGCGCTAGTTAGTGACAGGCAAACTACATTGTATAAGAATAATAATCTTCATGAGTAGGGTTATTGGCTACGCTCGGGTCCACTACCCCATCATTTAGCTAACTAACCTTCCCCATTTCCTCTCCCAATAACCACACACAGCCACTGTTTGGATTAAATCGGCCACAGCAGCCGTCTTTTATTAAATAATATAAATAACATGAATAAACATAACACTTGATATAACAATGACATATATATATAAATATATACATGTCTAACTGACGAGGGAGGTCCTAGAAGCCGCCTAACTGCACCTTAAACGACCACAAACCACCACGGCAATTCCATCTTGCCCCCAGCCGCGTACCACAAGCTCGGGGACACCAACTGACGGACGCCATACCAAGCCAACCAGGTGCCCCAACTCTGAGAGTCCAGCCCCACCATTGAGGCCCTCTCATTCACCGTTACCATCCAGTAGCCCCAGCTTCTATGACCTCCCCCCGCCACGACTGCTGCGACAAACGCAACACTTAACGACACACTCCGTCCACCACCCCTTGTCCATTTTTTTTTTTTTTTTTTTTATACATTTATTTATTTATAAAATACACATTTTTTTTTTTTTTTTTTTATATATGCATCCCCTCTATAATATACCGTTGCCGCCCTGAAACATCCAAGTACACACTACGGGAGGGAGGGAGGGAGATGCTGGCTCTCTGCTCCTAAAATGGCGGGCGCTGACCTGCCTCACCACTACTTCAGCCTGCCGCTCCCCGCCCCTTTCTAGCTCCTCCCCCCTTTTCCTGCACTCATCCACTTAACCCTTACCTTCCCTGACCCTTGCTCACAAAACCCCTCATGCCGGCCTCCCCTGAAGCGTGCCGCTTCGTCCGGCCTCACTTGAGTAGGGTTATTGGCTACGCTCGGGTCCACTACCCCATCATTTAGCTAACTAACCTTCCCCATTTCCTCTCCCAATAACCACACACAGCCACTGTTTGGATTAAATCGGCCACAGCAGCCGTCTTTTATTAAATAATATAAATAACATGAATAAACATAACACTTGATATAACAATGACATATATATATAAATATATACATGTCTAACTGACGAGGGAGGTCCTAGAAGCCGCCTAACTGCACCTTAAACGACCACAAACCACCACGGCAATTCCATCTTGCCCCCAGCCGCGTACCACAAGCTCGGGGACACCAACTGACGGACGCCATACCAAGCCAACCAGGTGCCCCAACTCTGAGAGTCCAGCCCCACCATTGAGGCCCTCTCATTCACCGTTACCATCCAGTAGCCCCAGCTTCTATGACCTCCCCCCGCCAACAACGCGCAGCTTGACAGCCCTTAAGCTCGCGCGTTCCGCCACACCCGGAGGGCTGTTTCAATACCTCCCTGCAAGTCCAGTGACCACAAATCAATGCCCACCGCATTGAGGTGGACTCCATCCTGTCTCCAAAAGCCTCCTGTTCCTGCTTCCAACTCGGGGTGCCTCACCACCACCGCCCCATGTTTGGCACAGAACCGCCCAATCACCCTGTTCAGCTTAATCCTAGCCTTATTCAGCCTTTCAACCGATCTCGCCTCCCTCCAGACCTTCCTGGGGACAATATCCGACCACACAGTGACAACTGACGGGAAGAGGGACCACAAACGCAAAAAATCAAAACGTATATCCCTGATCAACTCTCTGCAAGGTCGGACCCCTAGGTCATTTCCCCCAACATGCAACACCAAGATATCTGGGACTCTATCTAACCTGGCTTGCCGATGAACCTCCTGCAAAACACTACCCCACACCATACCTCTGCGTCCGATCCATCTTACTATGGCTGTCCCCCGATCAAACCCCAGCTGCCGCCCATTCTGCCGAACATCCGCTCGTAATGCCCCCCAGAACACGAACGAATGGCCCAGGATCCAAACTAATAACGGGGCATCACCTGAAAAAAGAACGAGACAAACATGGTTAGACACAGCCTTAAACTGCCCCTAAACGCACATACAGCCGAAAACGCTCCGACTCCCACCTCCCAATACGCTTAATCACTTCATCTCGCACCCCCAAGCGAGCAGCCTCCGTGGCAGCACCTATCCTGAAGGAATGACCCGTAAACTTGCCAGAGTCCATTCCTAGATTACGCAAACATTTCTTGAATACCGCTATAAATTGAAATCGCGATAAAAAGGAGCCATCCTCATGTCTGAGAATCGGGCCTGCCGCGACCCCTGCCCTTCCTTGAAAATCACGCAAACACCGTACTGGACACACTAGACATCCCGGCACCTCAAACAATGAGACTAAATGACCCCTCCCCTCCTGATCCGTCTTTGAAAATCTCAGATAAATCAGCACCCTGTCGTCATATAACGTTACATCCTCACTCCTCAGACCCCCTTCCCGCTGCACACTTGCACACACTAACTCCCCTAAACGAAAGGCTCCGAAAAAAGCCAGAGCAAAGGCTAGTCTAAATAAGCTCACCTCCCAAGCCGAGCGACACACTCCAGCTACCTGCTCCCCTAACTGTAACAATAACGAAAAGGACACCGGTAGGCGGGAATCTTTGACACGCTGAAACCTTCTATAACCCTTCAAAATTTGTCGGACCAAAAAGGACTTAGTAATGTCCGGGGAATTCCGCAACTTGAATCCGAAAGCCAAGCCCGCCATGCAACCATTGATCTTGGCAACCGACCAACCTTGATCCTTCACGTGGCCAATGAACAGTAACAACGGAATTTCCCCGTCCAGTACCTCGACCCCTAGGTCATTACACCACTGCTGCCACCTACTCCAAGCCCTATCGTACATCCTCCACGTGCCTTCACTCAATGATGCCTGCAACAGACAAGCTACGGTACCTCCAGGATCTCCCACAACGACTCTGGACACACCAATCCGACCTGACTCGCCTCCGGGGCCAGCTGGCGAAACCGCTCCCACTGAAAACGAGAAAGTGCGTCAGCTATACAGTTAGAGGAACCAGGCACATGCACCGCAAACACCCAAGCATTAAGGGACAAGCACCGGAGAACCAACTGCTGCAATAGGCAAATAACTGGGGGGGAAGAAGCCGTTACACTGTTGATGGCTTGCACAACTCCCAAGTTGTCACAATGGAAACGAACCTTCTTGTGCCGAAACTTCTCCCCCCAGAGCGTGACTGCCAACACAATGGGGAAGAGTTCCAACAATGCCACGTTTTTTACCCACCCTTTTCGTACCCAGGACTCAGGCCACCGACCCGCACACCACTGCCCTTCACAGTACGCCCCAAAACCCGCTCCACCCGCAGCATCCGTAAACAATTCGCAATCAAACGCATCAACCACCCCCCCCATAACTAATGCTCTGCCATTAAACTGTTTTAAAAAGGAATCCCAAACTTTCAAATCCCCTTTCAACTCACTGCCTAGTCTAATAAAATGGTGGGGAGACACCACCCCTCCTGTCGCCGAAGCCAACCTCCTACTAAAAATGCGGCCCATAGGTAGGATTCTGCATGCAAAATTTAATTTGCCCAACAAAGACTGCAGGTCCCGCAGACGAATCTTTTTTGCTGTCAATGCCGCCGCCACCTCTGTTCTTAAATCTGACACTTTGTCTACTGGTAGCCTACACTCCATCCGCTGTGTATCTATGACAATACCCAAAAAGCTTAGCTCAGTAGCCGGCCCCACCGTTTTGTCCACCGCTAACGGGACTCCAAAACACTCAAAAACAGACTGTAATGTGGATAACAACAACGAACAAACCCTAGATCCCCCCGGCCCCAAACACAGGAAATCATCCAAATAATGAATGACAGAGTGACAACCTGATTCCTGAACCACCACCCACTCCAGAAAAGAACTAAAACGCTCAAAATATGCACACGATATTGAACAGCCCATTGGCAAACACCTATCCACAAAATATGCGCCATTCCAAAAACAACCCAGTAAATACAAACTATCCGGGTGAACTGGCAACAACCGAAATGCCGCTTCAATGTCACATTTTGCCAACAGGGTACCCGGACCCAGCTTCCTTACCCATTCCACAGCCGCATCAAAGGAAGCATAAACCACAGAACAAAGTTCCGGGTCAATGCCCTCATTGACCGACGCACCCTTAGGGAATGATAAATGGTGGATGAGCCTAAATTTATTAGGCTCCTTCTTAGGGATCAAACCCAAAGGGGAAACTCGCAAGTTACTGATGGGTGATGTAACAAACGGACCATCCATCCTCCCTAGGGAAACCTCTTTAGCTAACTTTCCTGTCACTATGTCCGGGAACTGCAATGCCGAGCGCAAATTCTTCCGCTTCTCTAAGACTGGTAACGGGTGTGAAGGTATATGAAAACCGAACTTAAACCCTGAATACAAAAATTCAGCTAACTCCTGGTTCGGATATCTATTTAGATGCCCCACCATCCTTTCCACTCGCACTGGGGTCTGCCCCTTTTGCAAAACTATCCCCCCCCCTTTGTCTACCCCCTCTAAAACATCTGCTAGCCCCATGGCCCCCGCCACACACGGAACATTCATGCCTAAATTTGCATTTTTGGCCGAATTTGCAACTTCCCTCATTGAAAAGGAAGCAGTATCCTCTTCCAACTGGGGGCGTCCCTGTACCTTGCTGTACCCCAACCCCTGACTCACTCCGAAAGGACTGACCACTCCTACCTGGCGCTGTCACCCTCATCCATAACGCAATGTCCTTATGGTCCCATCTCATATTAGGACGGACTGCTTTCCTCTGACGAAACTGCTCGTCATACCGTAACCACCCGGAACCCCCATACACTCTATAGGCTTCCCCAATAGCATCCAGATAGCAAAATAAAGGGGAACAGCATTCCGGACTCTTCTCCCCAATCACACTTGCCAAAATAGCAAAGGCCTGTAGCCAATTACTAAATGACCTAGGGATAAGGCGATAGCGACGCTTATCATCATCCTCTTTTCTTACTCCGTCCTTTTTTACCACATCAAGGTTGAACCGCTCCAACGGAAGCAGCGAAAAAATTTCTATATACTCTCCCTTCCAAATTTTCTCACGCACCTCCGTTTTCAAATGCGCTCCCAGGGGACCCTCAAAGCAAACATACACCTCCCCTTTTGCGGCGTCATCTAATCTGGGCCTATCCTCCTCACCTCCCGCCTGCGTCTGCACTGACACTGATTCGGCTACACCTGTGCTATTGGCCACTGCTACATTACTATTGTTAGCGGTCGCCGGTACATTGCTATTTTCTGCCCCCAACCCCCACGCTGCTAAGGGGGTAGCCCCCATTGCCCCCCTATCCTGACTAACCCCAGCTAAACCACACAGCAAGCGCCCCAAACCACCGATAATAGCACTATTGCTCCCCCCCGCCCCAGGCGCCACATTAAATATAGATAACAGTGTTCCCAGTGATGTCTCACCTAACTGCCCGGGTGCTGTGAACCCGGCAGCCGCAGGTCCTGATTCCTGACGGACGACTCCTGGATCCACGACGTTCCTTTGATGGGTACTTGCGCTGTTCGACGGCAGCACCCCAGGCGGATCACTGCTGGGTGCGTTAGGAATGGCTCTGGGACGCACTCTGTCTTCCACGGTGTCAGGACCAGTAGCAAACTGTCCGCCCTCAGGAAATGGCCTGCGCAACTCCCTGTCCTCCATATAAGCATCTGCACGCCTGTCTTCATGCCCAAGAGGCCTGCTCTGGGGCGGGGAGCCGTCCAGAACAGCCTCGTCCTCCTCCTCTGTAAGAAGCGCATCATGGCAAGGCCTGCGCCCGTCCCTGGCACCTACAGGCGCAGCCTCGTGTGCCACTGAAAGGGGCTCATCCTGTAAGGGCCTGCGCCGGGCCGCCCTGGCCGACCGCGCAGCCCCGCTGCTGCCTCTGCTGCCACTACCTCTCCCACGCTGAGCAGGCCTCCGACTCCTGGGGACAGGAGGGGATCCTGCAGAACCAGGTCCTGACTCCCCTGTTGCTGCCGCGATGGGCTGAGGGGAAGGCCCCACAGCCTCTGGAGGGTCCCGCCGGACATATGGATTCCTCCCACGCCGGGAGGTCGCAGTAGCCTTAGAATGCTCCCGGCGTGGAGGGTCCCTTGTGGGGCTCCTGACACGGCGCCGGACCCGGGGGGGTAAATCAGGGCTCAGGCGCGCCGGCGGCCGTACCCGCCGCGGCCGTGTAGCTGCTGGAGTAGGGCTAGACGTACCCACCTCCGCCCCCCCTAGCAATGCGGTCACCTGCTGCTCCAGCCAGTCGCTGCCCCTGGTGTCCGCCGCTTCCCTCAAGCGCCGCAGCATCACCTCCACTGCTTCTGCCATTGCTGAATCCGATGCTGCAGTTCAGAAGATGCTGGCTCTCTGCCAGATGCTGGCTCTCTGCTCCTAAAATGGCGGGCGCTGACCTGCCTCACCACTACTTCAGCCTGCCGCTCCCCGCCCCTTTCTAGCTCCTCCCCCCTTTTCCTGCACTCATCCACTTAACCCTTACCTTCCCTGACCCTTGCTCACAAAACCCCTCATGCCGGCCTCCCCTGAAGCGTGCCGCTTCGTCCGGCCTCACTTTTCTATAGCGCCAACATATTCCGCAGCGCTTTACAATCAGGGGGGTCATGTACAAACAAAATCATATATTATATGGCAGTAAACAAGTCAGCAATTAAAACAAGAGGAATGAGGGCCCTGCTCGCAAGAGATTACAATCTATGAGGAGACAGGGGTGACACAAAAGGTAAAAAGTGCTTGTGTTGTGCAATGATCCGGCCATCTTAACAAAAGAGGGGAGTAGATATAAAGCTGCATCAGCCGCTCACCAGCCGATAGCTGGGTGTATGGGGTGTGGTGGATACAGCTAGAAGATGGATCCGGCTCTGAAGCATGAGGTTGGGGGGCGGAGTGAATGGAGAAGCGTAATATTAGGGGATGTGATAGGCTACCCTAAAAAGAACACCTAAAACTGTGGATTTTGGGAATGAACCTAATAACCTGGGGCTGCAGAGAACTAGTGCAGCTCGGGAGAAGTCTTGAAGACGGGAGTGAGAGGTTTGAATTATGGTGGATGTTAGCACTAAGGCTACTTTCACACTGGCGTTTTGGTTTCCGTTTGTGAGATCCGTTCAGGGCTCTCACAAGCGGCCCAAAACAGATCAGTTTTGCCCTAATGCATTCTGAATGCATAAGGATCCGCTCAGAACGCATCAGTTGGCCTCCGTTCCGTCTCCATTCCGCTTTGGAGGCGGACACCAAAACGCTGCCTGACGAAACTGAGCCAAACGGGTCCGTCCTGACACACAATGTAAGTCAATGGGGACGGATCCGTTTTCCATGACAAAATAGAAAACAGATCCGTCCCCCATTGACTTTCAATGGTGTTCAAGACGGATCCGTCTTGGCTATGTTAAAGATAATACAAACTGATCCGTTCTGAATGGATGCAGATGGTCGGATTATCTGAATGGATCCGTCTGTGCAGATCCACGACGGACCCGCACCAAACGCGAGTGTGAACGTAGCCTAAATCTTTTGCAGAGCATACAGCACGGGTCGGGTGGTAGACAGAGATGAGGGAGGCGATGTAGGGGGTGCAGCACTGTGGAGAGCTATGTGGGTGAGAAGTTTAAATTGAATCCTGTACTGTATGGGCAATTGTATCATTTAAAGGGGTTTTTCAGACTCCTGATATTGCTGACATATCCTCAGGATAGGTCATTGATATCTGATCAATGAGGGTCCAACACCCTACAACACCAGTCATCTTGCAGCCTCCAGCACTTTTAATAGAACAGGATGCAAAGCTGTGTAACTGCAGCTCAGCTCCCACAGAAGTGAACACGAGTTGAGCTGCAGTAACCCAGCATGGCCACTTCACTTTTAATGGCGCTGTCCTTCCTGATCCATTCAAAGTGCTTGTTTCAGCACCAGAGGCTGCAGGGAACAGCTTATGGGTGGAGGTGCGGGGTGTCAGACCCTCACCGATCAGATATTATTGACCTATCCTGAGAGTAAGTCATAAATGTCAGGAGCCTGGAAAACCCCATTAACTACAAGCTGCCGCAATATCACTGTTATCTGGTTCCCATTTTCACCCTGCACCCTGCACTTAGATTATTTTCAGCTTTGAAATGCTATTTTACTATGTGGTATTGTTTTATTTCATGCCCCCCGATAAATGAAACAATAGCACAAGCTGCACAGATTGTCCCAGTTCTGTGATAGTGGCTATAGAATTTACCTGGGTTTTTTCTATATGCTCACTGATAAAAGACAGGCTGTAAATAGGTAAGAAGAACCGCCCACCGGACTCCTAAGAATAGACAGAGCAGAGAGTTCAATGAATAAATGGCGCTACTCTGAATCTTTTCTCACAAAACTATACGTCAATCTGCTCTGCTCCTCCTGCTCTATAACCTGCTGCAGACCGCCCTGGAGTTTCATGGTGACAGGGTCCTTTTAACTGCTGGCAGCATGAATCAATAATAGTGATGAGCGAAGCGAGCTTCAGATGTTGCATCCGAAGTCGCTTCGCTCAAAATATCGGATTAATGCTGTACGGAGATCCGTCTCTGTACAGCATTAAAATGTATGGGCTCCGATGAGCTGCTGTTAGTTATTTGCGAAGTCGCGCGAGACTTTTTTGTGAATAACTTCGGTAGTTGATTTTTAAGGTGGAAAAAACACTTTAAAACTTGGAACCGAACTCGGCTTCAGTTCCGACTGGTACCTCGTTACAAGTTTTAAAGTGGTTTTCCACCTTAAAAATCAACTACCGAAGTTATTCAACAAAGTGTCGCGCGACTTTGTCAATAACTGACTTCTGCTCATCCTAGCCCGTACATTTTAATGCTGTACGGAGACGGTTCTCCGCACAGCATTAATCCAATGTTATGAGCGAAGCGACTTCGGATGTAGCATCCGAAGCTCACTTTGCTCATCACTAGTCAATATGTGTTTTCTTCCAGACGTATAATGGGATCGACAGTAATAGCTGAACGAGCAAACAGCTATCTTACTGCAAGGTTTCATGCACACGACCGTGTTTGATTTGCGGTCCGCAAAGTGCGGATCTGCAAAACACTGATGGTGGCTGTGTGTTCCGCATTTTGCAGAAAGGAACCTCCGGCCCTCAATAGAGCAGTCCTATCCTAGTCTGTGATATGGACAAGAAGAGGACATGTTCTCTTTATTTATTTTTTAGCAGGGCCACGGAACGGAGGTACGGAGGCGGGCAGTACATAGAGTGCTGTCCACATCTTTTGCAGCCCCATTGAAGTGAATGAGCCTTCACTTGACCTGCAAAATATGCGGCTCGGATGCGGACCCGAACCACGGTCATGTGCATGAGGCCTAAGTGTAAGGGGTCTTTTATTGTTAGATGATTTTGTCTTTTATTTTACTGGTACACTTATTTACCGTACATCAGTTGTGTCTATCAGCCTGACTAGAAGCTAAACTACCATAACCAACCTGTATAATAAAACATTCTAAAAATATTGCAGGTTTTGGTTTCTTCTGTACAGTTTGTAGCGCTGAGGTGTCTGCCGCTTAAATAAACATATATTGTAACCCTAGAAGTTCTAATGTGTTGTTTTTTCAACATCACATGTTTAGGCTGGGAGATACGGCTTTGAACACACGGTGCGCCCACATAATGTAATCTCTGTCAGGTAGGAGGCTGTATTATAAAAGCCAAAGATGTGAAGTTTTTAGATGTTTCTTGCTTAGTATTTTTCTTGTATTGTTTATGAGAAATCCTTTATACAGCACCGAGATCTGCAGCACAGTCCAGAGCAAGCATCCTCACAGTCCAGAGCAAGCCTCCTCACAGTCCAGAGCATGCCCCCTCACAGTCCAGGACTGCCTCCTCACAGTCCAGAGCAAGCCTCCTCACAGTCCAGAGCATGCCTCCTCACAGTCCAGAGAAAGCCTCCTCACAGTCCAGAGCATGCCCCCTCACAGTCCAGAGCATGTCCCCTCACAGTCCAGGGCATGCCCCCTCACAGTCCAGAGCATGCCCCCTCACAGTCCAGAGCATGCCCCCTCACAGTCCAGAGCATGCCCCCTCACAGTCCAGGGCATGCCCCCTCACAGTCCAGAGCATGCCCCCTCACAGTCCAGAGCATGCCCCCTCACAGTCCAGAGCATGTCCCCTCACAGTCCAGAGCATGCCTCCTCACAGTCCAGAGCATGCCCCCTCACAGTCCAGAGCATGCCTCCTCACAGTCCAGAGCATGCCTCCTCACAGTCCAGAGCATGCCTCCTCACAGTCCAGGGCATGCCTCCTCACAGTCCAGGGCATGCCTCCTCACAGTTCAGGGCATGCCTCCTCACAGTTCAGGGCATGCCCCCTCACAGTCCAGGGCATGCCCCCTCACAGTCCAGGACTGCCTCCTCACAGTCCAGAGCATGCCTCCTCACAGTCCAGGACTGCCCAGCTGACGCAATCATGAAAAAGGGGGGCATAAATAGGATGCTTTGGGGCAACTTTGGTGGCATTTCTGTAAGGATCAGGGATGAGGTTTAAAATATCCCATGATTTGGAGATTGAAATTTTAAGTACGGTGTAGAAAAGTCAGTAAAAAACATACCCTGAAATATACTCTATGAGCAATTTACAGGCCTGTTATGGGCATTTGTCCATCTATTTTTCTCACCTATCTCCAGCAGTCCCATAGAGGTGAACGAAGCGATGACTGTGCTTGCACAGTTGGCTCTCAATTAATTTCTATGGGACTTCCAAAAATAGATGATTATGCTCGCTCTGCTGTTTTCAGAACTCCCATAGAAATTGATCGAGGGCACGCTGTGCATGCAATGTGTGTTCTCCTTCATTTTCGGGGGCTCATTCTGGACATAAGTGTGGGTCCCAGAGGTGGAACCTGAACCTATCTGACATTGGTGGCATATCCTAGCAATTTGTCACCATTGTCTGAGATGACAAACATACTTTAAAAGGAATGTGTCATCAGAAAATTACTGTAACGGGGCGCCAAAGGCGCACTCGGTCTCCCATCAGCCGCAAACCTGCTGCTTAGCTTCGGGAGCGAGGATCTGTGTTCGGCCTCGTTCCCAGGGCGGCTTTGCTAGCTGGGAGGCTCCCTGCTTCTAGGTCTGCCTTGAGCGCCGAGCTGATCACTCGGTGCTCGACTTGCCTGTCTGTCGGTCATGTGACGCTGGCCACGTCACATGACCCTCACTCCCCACTATAAATACAGGCAACCTGCTGGCTACAGGTTGCCTGTGATTTTGGTCCCTTAGGCTGTGTATTATTATTGTTATTTAGCTTACCTTTGGATTTGACCCTTGATCTGCTTCCTGACACCTCTTCTGCCTGCTCCCTGAACCTTGACGCTACCTCTCGGATTTTTACCTCGGCTTGCTTTTGGATTTTGTCTTTGCCTCTTCCCTCGTACTGACGTGACCTCCTGGACTGACCCCGGCTAGTTGACCCGCCTCGCCCTTCCATTTTTGGTGGTACCTTGCTTGTTCCACCTCTGTCCTACCTCTCATTGGCTGTCCGCTTCCCTGCTGTCTCTATCTCTCTGCTTGCACTTACTCAGGTCAGGGACTGTCGCCCAGTTGTCCCCCGTCACCTAGGGAGGGTGGTGCAAGTAGGCAGGGACAGGGGACCGGGTGGCAGCTCAGGGGGTGCACCTCCGCTCTATCTTTACACCCATGATGCTACCGCGTGACAGAATCACAGGCCTTAATTTAGCATGGACCCTCTACAGAGTCTATCCGAACATGTGCAGGGTCTTTCTCAAATAGTACAGGAACTTGGGGAGAGACTACAGGTTCAGGAGATCGTTCGAACTCCCCCCATTCTTGCTCCCGCCACTGTTCAGATGGAACCACACATTAAATTACCCGATCGGTTTTCGGGTTTTAGCTTTCAATGAACGCTGTAAACTTTATTTTCGACTACGTCCTCACTCGTGATCCACAGAGGGTTGGTAATATCTCCCTGCTTCAAGGGGACCCCCAGGAATGGGCCTTTTCTTTGCCTCCGGATTCCCCTTGTCTTAATTCTGTGGACCTCTTTTTCCAGGCGTTAGAGGTTCTTTATGATGAACCAGACCGAGCCTCTGTGGCAGAATCCAATCTTAAGGCCCTCACTCAGGGGAATAGTCCCGTGGAGGATTATTGTACGCAGTTCCGCAAGTGGTGCGTTCCCTCGGGTTGGAACGAACCAGCGCTCAAATGTCAATTTAGGGCAGGCTTGACTGAGAAGTTAAAAGACATGTTGGTTTGTTATCCCTGTCCTGACTCTTTAGAGGAGACCATGACGCTAGCCATCTGTCACGAGGGTGTCGAGGACCACGCCTGACTCCGTTATACCCGGGGTCAGGAAGTCGCAGCGGTTGGCTGCACGCTCTATTTAAGATAGGTCTGTTTTCCTTATGGTAGCTTTCTGGGTTTGCTTAGCAAACCCTTTTGGCTCACTCAGGGATCCGTAGCTCTTTCTCCTCAGCTGTTCCTTGTCCAGCACTCCCAGACCTCCTTATATTCCTCTCTCACACTTCTCTGGTTGCCAGAGATAGAGCTTCCTGCCTGGACATCTATTCTGACCTTCTGGAGCTGTGTTGCTGCGTTCGCTGGTAGTTGGTCCAGTACGCTACCCTCCGGATCCCTGTTGGACCTTTTTGGTTTATTGTGGTCGCCCACCTGGGTGTATGTGTTTGTATGTTTTGTCTGTCCTCTCCCTGGTGTTTCCCTCTTAGTGATAGTGGTGTGGACTAGCGATCCCACCGGCCTGTTCACTATCCAGGGCTCATATTAGGGAAAGCCAGGGTTTAGGCACGTGATCGCCGCACGGGTGAGGAACCCGTCTAGGGACGTCAGGGCAGTCAGGTGCCAGCCGCAAGGTGAGTTAGGGGTCACCACCTTTCCCTCTCCCTTGGGCAGGGCTTTCCCTGTTTTCCTCCCTGTGCGTGACGTCGGTCATTACATTATCTCTGGCCCTTATTTTGTGTAGGTAAAAAAAAAAAAAAAAATACATTTTTACCTACTTAGAATCCGGTATGGATCAAATTGCTGCTCTGTCCAAACAATTTCATGGCCTGTCTTTGGAGGTGGTAGGATTGAAGGCGTCGGTCCTCCAGCAACAGCAGCAATTACAACTGACTGCAAGCCCAGCGGTTGCTACTGGTAACCAGGTTGTTGCGGAACCCAAGGTCCCTCTCCCTGACAGATTTTCTGGGGGAAGGGACAAGTTTTTGACATTCCGTGAGGCCTGTAAGTTATATTTTAAACTGCGCCCTTACTCCTCTGGTAATGAAGATCAGCGGGTGGGGGTTGTTATTTCCCTGCTGCAGGGGGATCCGCAGTCCTGGGCGTTCTCTTTACCTACTGATTCCCAGGCTCTTCGGTCAGTGGATGAGTTTTTCGGGGCCTTGGGTCTCATATATGATGACCCTGACCGAGTCGCCCTGGCTGAATCAAGATTACGGTGACTCTTACAAGGAGAGCGGCCAGTAGAGGAGTATTGCTCTGAATTCCGTAGGTGGGCTACAGATACCCAATGGAACGACCCGGCTCTCAGGAGTCAGTTCTGCTCTGGGTTATCCGAAAGGGTTAAGGATGCGCTTGCATTATATGAGACCCCCTTTTCCCTTGATGCGGTTATGTCCCTTTCTATCCGAATAGATAGACGCCTTAGGGTCAGGTTGAAAAAACCGGAGCAATTGGTAACCCCTCCCAAGCAGCAGTTAGTCTGTACGGACTTAGACGAGCCTATGCAGCTAGGAGGAGCTACTCGTCAGGTCCGTCCTCCTGAGGCTCGCCGTAGGCGTGGGGTTTGTTTTTTTTGTGGGGAGAGGGGTCATTTCATTAATGTCTGTCCTTCTTTCCTCAGAAACAAAAGACCGTCGGAAAAACTACTAACCCCAGGCTGTGTGGAGGATGTCAGCCGGGGGGTATACGTTTCCTCCATACGTACATCGCAATTTGTGTTGCCAGCGGTTATTATTTTTGGTGATAAGACGGAGACTATTTCTTTCTTTCTAGACAGTGGAGCAGGGGTAAATTTGATAGATGCCCATTTTGCCCGCACTTTGGGTTTGTCTCTCTGTACTTTACAGAGACCCATTCCCATATTCGCTATTGATTCTGCTCCCCTGTCTCAGAGAAACCTCACGCACATTGTTCATAATTTACACCTTCGGGTAGGGGACCACCATAACGAGATGCTTTCAGGTTATGTTCTGGAGGGGCTTCCCACTCCGGTAGTGCTGGGTCTTCCCTGGTTGGTAGCGCACAATCCAGTGGTGGATTGGCAGGCCAGGGAGATATTGGAGTGGAGTGAGCAGTGCAGAGAAAATTGCTTAAATAGCAATTGCTTAGTCGCCTCCATAACTACCCTACCTACATTTATTTCGGACTTTGAGGACGTTTTTTCTGAAAAGGGTTGTCAGAAGTTACCACCTCATCGTCCTTATGATTGCCCGGTTAACCTTATTCCCGGCGCAAAATTACCCAAGACCAGGTTATATAATCTTTCGGGTCCAGAGAGACAAGCCATGAAAGATTATATCTCCGAGAGCTTGGCTAAGGGACACATCAGACCCTCTTCTTCACCCGTGGCTGCAGGGTTTTTCTTCGTTAAAAAGAAAGATGGGGGCCTGCGTCCTTGCTTAGATTTCCGTGAGTTAAACCAGATAACCATCCGTGACCCATACCCTCTTCCTCTCATTCCTGACCTGTTTAATCAGATTGCGGGTGCTAGGTGGTTCTCCAAACTTGATCTTAGGGGTGCCTACAATCTGATTCGTATTAAGGAGGGGGATGAGTGGAAGACAGCGTTTAACACCCCTGAGGGGCATTATGAAAATCTAGTTATGCCTTTCGGTCTGACCAATGCTCCTGCCGTCTTTCAACATTTCGTTAATGACATTTTTAGTCATCTAATCGGCAGGTTTGTGGTAATATACCTAGATGATATTTTAATTTATTCGTCTGATCTGAAAACACATGAGGTGCATGTCAGACAAGTACTGCAGGTCCTACGGACGAATGAATTATATGCTAAAATTGAAAAATGTGTCTTCGCCGTTCAGGAGATACAATTCCTGGGTTATTTTTTATCTGCGTCAGGTTTCCGTATGGATCCTAGGAAGGTCCAGGCAATTTTAGATTGGGATCTTCCTGAGAACCTCAAAGCACTACAACGGTTCTTGGGCTTCGCGAATTTCTATAGGAAATTCATTAAAAATTATTCACTTATTGTAAAACCGCTTACTGACATGACTAGGAAGGGGACTGATTTTTCTAAATGGTCTGACGCCGCTAAAGTTGCTTTTTCCTCTCTAAAAGAGAGGTTTACCTCAGCACCTGTACTGGTCCAACCTGATGTCTCTCAGCCTTTTATTGTTGAAGTCGATGCGTCAGAGGTGGGAGTGGGGGCGGTGCTGTCTCAGGGTCCGTCTCCTGGCAAATGGCGTCCTTGTGCTTTCTTTTCTAAAAAACTATCTGCAGCAGAAAAGAACTACGATATTGGCAATAGGGAACTATTAGCTATTAAACTTGCGTTTGAGGAGTGGCGTCATTTCTTAGAGGGGTCAGTCCACCCCGTCACTGTGATTACGGACCACAAAAATCTTCTGTACCTCGAATCAGCTAAGCGTCTCACCCCTAGACAGGCTAGGTGGTCGCTATTTTTTACCAGGTTTAACTTTGTGATTACCTATCGTCCTGGGGCAAAGAACACCAAGGCTGATGCACTATCTCGTTGTTTCCCTGGAGGGGGTAATGTGAGTGATCCGGTACCCATTCTTCAAAGAGGAGTGGTTGTTTCTGCGGTACACTCTGTTTTGGAGGGGAAGGTGTTAGAGGCCCAGGGGGACGCCCCGGTCTCTTGCCCCTCAGAGAAATTGTTTGTACCGTTGAACTTACGTTTCGAATTATTAAAGGAACATCATAATTCGGCACTTGCTGGGCACCCGGGTAGTAAAGCAACCTTGGAACTATTGTCTCGTCGTTTTTGGTGGCCAAGGTTGCGTCAGGATGTATTGGATTTTGTGTCTTCTTGTTCTACCTGTGCGCGCGCAAAAGTTTCACATACACGTCCTGCAGGGTCTCTATTACCACTCGTCATTCCCAATAGACCGTGGACACATCTGTCAATGGATTTTATCACTGACTTACCTTTGTCTGCGGGTAAAACAGTTATTTTGGTAGTAGTGGACAGGTTTAGCAAAATGGTACACTTCATTGCGTTACCCGCACTACCTAATGCTAAGACTCTTGCTCAGGTATTCGTCAGTGAAATCGTGAAGCTTCACGGGGTCCCCTCCGATGTTGTTTCGGATCGGGGTACCCAGTTTATTTCTAAATTTTGGAAAGCTTTTTGTTCCCGTTTGGGGGTACACTTGTCCTTTTCCTCAGCTTTCCATCCTCAGTCGAATGGACAGACTGAGCGTACCAACCAAAACCTTGAGACATATCTAAGATGTTTTGTGTCTGAAAACCAAGAGTTGTGGTCATCATATTTACCGTTAGCTGAGTTTGCCATAAATAATCGTCGTCAGGAATCCACTGGCAAGTCACCATTTCTTGGTGCATATGGTTTTCATCCCCAATTCTGTACTTTCAAAGAGGGGGGGTCTTCTGGGGTTCCCGAAGAGGAACGGTTTTCGTCATCTCTTTCATCGGTATGGCAGAAGGTGCAAGATAACTTGAAAAATATGGGAGGTAAATACAAATGCATGGCTGATAAGAGACGGTCGCCAGGTCCGGACCTAGGAGTGAATGACTATGTGTGGTTGTCTACTAGGAATATTAAATTGAAGGTTCCCTCTTGGAAACTGGGTCCTAGGTTTATTGGCCCTTACAAAATTGTAGCCATCATCAACCCCGTGGCTTTTCGCCTGGAGTTACCTCAGACTTTTAAAATTCATAATGTTTTTCATAAGTCGTTACTCAAAAAATATGTTCCACCTCTAGAACCATCACCGCTGCCACCCCCGCCTGTTGTCGTGGATGGTAACCTAGAATTTCAGATATCCAAAATTGTTAATTCTCGTCGGGTCCGCCGCTCTCTTCAATATCTGGTGCATTGGAGAGGTTACGGTCCCGAGGAAAGAATGTGGGTTCCTGCGTCTGAGGTAAACGCCGACAGGTTAGTTCGGGTTTTTCATGCCTCTCATCCTGAGAGACCTGGTCCTGAGTGTCCGGAGGCCCCTCGTAGAGAGGGGGGTACTGTCACGAGGGTGTCGAGGACCACGCCTGACTCCGTTATACCCGGGGTCAGGAAGTAGCAGCGGTTGGCTGCACGCTCTATTTAAGATAGGTCTGTTTTCCTTATGGTAGCTTTCTGGGTTTGCTTAGCAAACCCTTTTGGCTCACTCAGGGATCCGTAGCTCTTTCTCCTCAGCTGTTCCTTGTCCAGCACTCCCAGACCTCCTTATATTCCTCTCTCACACTTCTCTGGTTGCCAGAGATAGAGCTTCCTGCCTGGACATCTATTCTGACCTTCTGGAGCTGTGTTGCTGCGTTCGCTGGTAGTTGGTCCAGTACGCTACCCTCCGGATCCCTGTTGGACCTTTTTGGTTTATTGTGGTCGCCCACCTGGGTGTATGTGTTTGTATGTTTTGTCTGTCCTCTCCCTGGTGTTTCCCTCTTAGTGATAGTGGTGTGGACTAGCGATCCCACCGGCCTGTTCACTATCCAGGGCTCATATTAGGGAAAGCCAGGGTTTAGGCACGTGATCTCCGCACGGGTGAGGAACCCGTCTAGGGACGTCAGGGCAGTCAGGTGCCAGCCGCAAGGTGAGTTAGGGGTCACCACCTTTCCCTCTCCCTTGGGCAGGGCTTTCCCTGTTTTCCTCCCTGTGCGTGACGTCGGTCATTACACCATTAGACTAGGGAGACGGATCAGAGAGAGACAGCGAGAGAATTTGTTTTCTCCTCATACCCTTCTTCAACCTGAAGTTTCCCCCATTGAACCCAAGATGGAGGCCCACTCGGACGAGCCCATGCAACTCGGGATGACGCGAAGAGAGCTACACCGTCGTCGGGGCTCTTGTTTTTATTGTGGGAATCCCAACCACTGGATCCGTCAGTGTCCTAAAGCTCCGCCTCCTGGAAAGTCATCCAAGTCTGAAGGATCCAAGAACAGGGTACTCCCGGAGGTGGTAAGAAGTAAATTATTGTTGCCAGTTTCTATTGCCTTTGGAGTATTAAAGGGGTCAGGAAATGCCTTTGTGGATTCAGGGTCAGCTTTTAGTTTTATTGATTGCAAATTTGTTGAACAAATGGGAATTCCTATACTAGAATTGTCCACCCCGATCCAGGTTGTCGCCATCTATTCTACCCCCATGCTAGGGGGCACGGTAAAACTCCGTACTCCGGAGGTTACCCTGTCTGTGGGGGTCTGTCATTTAGAGAAATGCTCTTTCTTTGTTTTAGAGAATCTTCCTGTTCAGGTAGTCCTTGGTATGCCCTGGCTTCAGCTACACAATCCGGTCATTAACTGGAGTTCGGGCGAGTTAGAGAGATGGGGGCCTAACTGTAGTTCAAGCTGGGGTTTCATCAGATATTATTCCTCATTTTATTTCTGATTATTCAGATGTTTTTTTCACCACTGAGACAGATACTCTCCCTCCCCATAGGTCTTATGACTGTGTTATCAACTTGGTATCCATGAAAGACTATATCCAGGAGAGTCTCAAGAAGGGACATATTAGGCCCTCTACCTCTCCCCTGGGAGCAGGATTATTTTTTGTTAAAAAGGACGGTGGTGCAGGCCATGCATTGACTATAGAAATTTGAATAAAATTTCTATTAGGAATCAGTATTCCATCCCGTTGATTCCTGATTTGTTTAACCAGATTTTGGGTGCTTCGTGGTTTTCTAAATTTGATTTGAGAGGAGCGTATAACCTAGTTCGTATTAAGGAGGGAGATGAGTGGAAAACTGCTTTTAATACTCCAGAGGGACACTTTGAGTATCTTGTTAGGCCATTCGGTCTTTGCAATGCCCCAGCTGTGTTTCAGAATTTCATGAATGACATTTTTAGAGAACTCATCGGCAAAGTTATGATTGTTTATCTCAATGATATTCTTGTCTTTTCACCTGACTGGGATTCTCATGTGTCTCACATCAGATTGGTTCTTAAAATCCTTAAATTAGAGAAATGTGTGTTTGGAGTTCAAGAGATTCCTTATCTTGGCTATATTCTTACTCCTCATTCATTTAAAATGGATCCCAGTAAGGTTCAGGCTATCCAAGACTGGGTAAGACCATCCTCCTTAAAGGCACTCCAACGCTTTTTAGGATTCGCCAATTTTTACCGTAAATTCATAAAGAATTTTTCTATTATTGCCAAGCCCCTTACTGACTTAACTAAAAAAGGTTCTGATCTGGTTAACTGGTCGTTGGAGGCCTGTTGGGCCTTTGATACCCTTAAAAATTGTTTTCAGATGGCTCCAGTCTTGGTTCAGCCTGATACCGAGGAACCTTTTGTGGTGGAGGTTGATGCCTCAGAGGATGGTGTGGGGGCGATCCTTTCTCACAGGTCTTCTAACCTCCCTAATTTAAGGCTATGCGCCTTCTTCTCTCGTAAGTTCTCTCCTTCAGAGAGAAATTACGATATTGGAAACCGCAAATTACTGGCCATAAAATGGGCATTTGAGGAATGGAGGCATTTTTTAGAAGGGGCTAGACACCGTATTACTGTCCTCACCGATCATAAGAACTTAGTGTTTCTTGAGGCGGCCAAACGCCTTAATCCTAGACAAGCCAGATGGGCCCTGTTTTTTACTCGTTTTCATTTTTCTGTTACTTTCAGACCAGGAAGTAAAAATATTAAAGCAGATGCCTTGTCCTGGAGTTTTAATGCCGTCCAACCTCCTGACACCCCCCAGGAACCCATCTTGCCGGCAAGCATCTTTGTGGCAGCAGTTTCTGCAGATCTTTCCTCTAAGATTCAACGGGCTCAGCAACTTACTCCTCCACAAACACTGGCAGATAAGTTATTTGTTCCTGAGTGCTTTCGTTTTCAATTATTGGGTGAATGTCATGACTCCGTGCTCTCTGGTCATCCAGGTATTGCTGCCACTAAGGAATTTCTGCTGAGGTCTTTCTGGTGGCCCACTTTGTCTAAGGATGTACGGTCTTATGTTTGGCTTGCGATGTTTGTGCCAGGTCTAAGACCCCGAGAACACTTCCCGCTGGTGAACTACAACCCCTACCCATTCCCTGCAAGCCATGGTCTCACATGTCCATGGATTTTATTTCTGATCTGCCCCCTTCTGAGGAGAAATCAGTGGTGTGGGTAATGGTTGACCGTTTTAGCAAGACAGTGCACTTTGTTCCTTTAAGTAAGCTCCCTGATGCGAAGACCTTAGACCTGTATAGATAAGATAGGATCCACTATTCACAAAAGGTGATTGTCAGATCTTATCTATTTTTTCCTTGTACAATGGCCTCTGCACAGGTCACAGCCATGCCTGGAAAACTCTTCCATAGAAGTCACTGAGGTCCCCTCCTGACCACTGAGTGTATGGCCCATGGGGCTGCAGTAAAGCAATATTCTTAATGCTGTGTAAATGCTGGTAAAGGGGTTGTCCCACAAAAAATATTCTACAGTTTTGAAACCAGCACCTGCATCTGAATACTTGTGTAATTATATGTACCGTATTTTCCGCCCCATAAGACGCACTTTTCCCCCCCAAAAGTGGGAGGGAAATGCCCCTGCGTCTTATGGGGTCGAATGCTGCCGTTTTACATCGCAGTCTGCGATGTATCAGTGGGGAGGGAGGAGGGGCTGGAGTCTGCGAACTTGCGGCGGGGCCCGGTGCAGTCACTGTACTCTTACACCGGACCCGACGCTCACAGCAGTATTTCTAAACAGTAATCCTCAACCTCTCGCGAGCCTGCTCCTCCCACTATGAATGAAGCAGGCGGAGTAGGCGCGCGACGTCAGTGAGTGACGTTACGCTGCAAGCCGCTCTGCCTGCTACGGATGCTTGTTAGTAAGTGTTGATACAGGGGAGAGTGCAACTTTAGTTAGTTATTAAGAGGTTAAGGATTACTGTTATAATTAATTACCGTATTTTTCGCCCTATAAGATGCACCTGCCCATAAGACGCACCTAGGTTTTTGAGGAGGAAAATAAGAAAAAACATTTTTTAACCAAAAGGTGTGCTTTTGGTGGGTTTTGAACTAATGGTGGTCTGTGGATGACAGTATTATGCATATTAAATACAGAGGAGTCGGAGTCGGAAGTACCAAAAACTGAGGAGTTGGAGTCGGAGTATTTATCTACCGACTCCACAGCCCTGCCAGGAAACAAAATAAATAAATCTGCAACCAAAAAAACTGATTTAAAAAAAAAAAGGGAGATGTGTTACTATCTGGTTTTAACTGGCAGAAAACATTTTTGGTGACACATTTCCTTTAAACTGTCCCTTTAGATAATACAGAAATATCCTACATGCTGTACTACACCAACAGATTATCTGACTGATTTTCTCACCAATCATTGGTCAGATGGCCATTTACACACACAGATCTTTTGTTATACAAACCAACTATTGGTCTTGGATTGGACAGATATTGGTCAGATAATCTGTTGGTGTAATACAGCCCTAACTCTCCACCAATGGCAGATGTGGGGAATGATGAGAAACATCAGACGCTGCCAAAAGGGGCCTACCAGCAGCCAGGGCCGGCGCTACCATAGAGGCAAGGGGGGCAATTGCCCCCGGCCCCCCGACTCCTTAGGAGCCGGCGCCGGGCCGCAGTAATGTAATTAAAACTAATTGGAGCTGCCGCTGCTTGTCTCTTTAAGAGATTAGAGACTGGAGCAGTGGCATGCACGGCACAGGCAGGCACGTCTAGCGTCTGGCTGACGTACGTTGCCACAGGCTCCGCCCCCCGCCCAGAGCAGAGAACTTGGATTGAACTTAAGGAGGCAAGGAGCAAGCAAAGCAAGCAAGCGCCATTGGCATTTGGCAGCCAGCCAGCCGCAGCCCAGAGCCCAGTCTGACTCTGCCAGCAGCGCCAGGGAAGGCCCACAGTCAGAAGGCAGCCAGTCCCCAGCCAAGTTCCAAACTTCCACTGACTTGTAGGTTCATAATTCATTGGTTATATTGTTTTATTGTTAATTAAACTGGATCGTATCCATGATCCATCCATCCATTCCCAGTGTTTCCCACTCACTGACTTACTTAGCTCGGCTCCATCTCACCCGTCCGGGCCGTCCCAGTGTACTACTAGCCCGCCCTGGTTCTGTTTGTGTTTTGAGTCAGTTGGACTGGAGAAATGTGCATTGGGGTGGGTGGGGGGGCAGTTACTGGCACTGGGACGGGTGAGATGGTGCCTGGGATGGATCCGACCCAGTTTAATCAACCAACCTACCAGTAACTGGCCCCCTCACACCCCCCAAATGCACATTTCTCCAGTCCAACTGTCCAAACAGAACCAGGGCGGGCTAGTATACTGGCACTGGGATGGGTGAGATGGTGCCTGGGATGGATCCGATCCAGTTTAATCAACCAACCTACCAGTAACTGGTTGGTTGATTAAACTGGATTGGGATCCATCCCAGTCTGGTAGGTTGGTTGATTAAACTGGATCGGATCCATCCCAGGCACCAACTCACCCGTGCCAGTGTACTAGCCCGCCCTGGTTCTGTTTGGAGTCATGTTGGACTCGAGAAATGTTGCTTTGCCACTTGCATTTGTTTACAATACGGGACGTTAAAGTCAGCAAGTGTCATGGGGGGGGGGCCCCTTATTGCTTTCCGCCCCAGGGCCCCATTTCACCTAGAACCGGCCCTGCCAGCAGCCATCTTCTATGTATGGCGGCCAGCTGTAGCACCAGTTAGAAATTTACAAAACTTAGAAAGCCTCATTTAGAAAGACCATTGATTTTAACAGTGTGCCATCAGCAATCTGTGGCACTATGAAATCCTGGGCCTAAAAATATGACGTGTCAAAAAATTCTGAATTACAGAAACCCCTGAAATAAATCTGGACATTATTAATTACTACAGCCCCTTCACTCCAAACATCAGTAGAGGCCAAGATTATGGAACCTCTACATTTTCAGGAACTTCTACTTTTTCACAATTTTCTCACCAGAACCAGTCCATTGTATTAACTTGTGTTTTGCGAAACGTCCTTATATTTAATACAGGTAAAAGTGTTTGGAAAACTTGGAAAATTTTTCATTTTTCATCAGTGTTTTTCCATTCCCATCTGAATATCTGTAAGACCAGAAGGAGCACTGTCAATCAAAGCGGAATAAAACATCTCTCTGTAGGGAGATTGCCTTGCTTTGGTCTGTTTTCTACATATAGTGAAGGCGAGTCACTTTGTTTACTCTGCAGCATGCCAAGACTTCTGCAGACAGGAACATTGCGGTATTAGATTTTTCCCTTGCATATTTTGGACTTTGTGAGGAAATCCTTAGCTGTTCCTGACAATTAGCAGTTTAACATATAAAGAAAACTTCCGCTGGTTATGAACAAGACGATATGACTGGAGCTATCAATGTAGACATGCCTGTTATTATTCTAAAGTATGAAACATTTGCCCTGAGGGTGCAGGATGTCTTGTCGACATAGAATGGAATTGTCTATGGTTTCTTGTTTTTTTTATTTATTTACTATTTTAGCTGAAAGGAATATATATATATTATTATTATTATTTTTTATAATTTGATATCAGTCATTTTAACTTATTTATTTTAAGATAGATAGATAGATAGATAGATGCCTAGCTATAACTGCTATAACTGACTGGCACCCCACAACAACTTTTTGAACTGCTCTCTGATAGCTCTATCAGTCCAGGCTTAACAGCTGATCCATCCATTTCCTACACATATATACTGTATGTCATGTCACTGTATATAATGTATCAAAAACATACAATTGAAGCGCCACAGTGAGACAAAAAATATTATGCAAAGAAAAAAAAGGAGAAAGAAAGAACGGGTGCACGCCCCCCGCGAGATGGAATTCAAATCCTCACCAAACAACAATCAGTATGAAGAAGGCAGCACTCCGAAGTAATTCCAATTTTTTGGATAAAATTTTTTAGATTTACTTCGGAGTGCGGCCTTCTTCATACTAATTGTGTGTAATGTATTGTATAATACTGTTGATGGGGCCTTGACAATAAAATCTTTCAGTCCTCCTACTGTACAGGCCCCTTCTGAGTTGGGGCCCCATAGCAGCCGCTTCCCCTGCTTCCACTATAGCTATGGCCCTGGATAGATAGATAGATAGATAGATAGATAGATAGATAGATAGATAGATGTTTCAATGACTAATATAACATAAAATAACTGGGGGAAAAAAAATGTGCACAAAATTTGATTTTCCGTAGACTTTGTAGAAAAAAATGTCAAAAGATAGTATTCCAGGTGCTGAAACCGCCACTTATTGTGATAATGGATGGGCTTCTGCGCTCTGTACAGCTACATGGCTCTTTGACTCTCATGTAGGCTACACTTAGGAAAGACAGTCAGCCCGTAATCTGTAATAATCCAACAGAAGCTATCCCAAGTCTCTGTCCAGCACCAAATCTCTTTGACATAAACTTTTGTGCACTTTAGGGAGAGGGACGCACGTGGCACATTTTGTTGCTGTAAATTGCCGTTTCTGCCATGGTTCCATGGCAAAGCTCATTGCAAAGTGAAAATGTGGGAGGAAATATGCAGCCTACTATCAATTGGCATGCTATTGGTATAAAATCTGCACTGGAGGTGCAGCGTACTCAAGTTGTGTTTAATAGAGTTTCTGGGTGTAGTAGTGCAATGACACTAACCTGAGACGGCTGACTCTCTGCAAGGGCAGGTGATGGTAGAAAATGTTCGTGACGCCAGTGCCAATTAAACGGTGGCACGCCGTTGGCTGATAGCAGGAATAACTGAGGAACACCGTGATGTTAAAACAGAACTCCAACTTTAGTAGTTTTAAATATAGAGACATTCACGGAAGCGCAGTTCCTTTGCATACAGTCGATTTTTCAATACGGTTGATGCAGGCAATACAGATTGAGCAAAGTGACTACAGAGTGTTAAACACACAGGACTTGCAGTACAGGAGCTTGCACTCTATCTCTGACTGATCCTGGAACATAGCAAATCTTCTCCAAGGCCCAATACCTTAACTCTGGCGTATATCCTTGGTTTTAGCTTTATAAAGTACCTCCTCTGTTATCTTGAGTACCTCTTGCTTTCCTTGACATGCCTCTGTCTCTCCCTCAGCTTCCTCAGCCTCTAGAAACTTCAGCACACTCTAGAAACTTCTGACTACTGACTAGACTGACTTTTGCTTCCCTGACTGGGCCTTATATAAACTAGGGCTCTCTAGCTCCCTCTAGTGACTAGAAGCTGGAATGACACCCCTAGCAGGCCTGTACATGCAAGTGTCATAGTAACAGGGAAATACATAGCATTACATTACATGACAATTTATAAAAATGACATATACCAACTTCCCCATAAATAAGGGGGGACGACAGCACACCAAGTGACACTTTTGTAGTGACGGGCATTACAGTCCCCGTACACTACATACCCCACTGCTTTAAGCTGAGTACGGCCTCGTACTCCATCAGGGCTCGCCCAACTGGAATCTCTACCTGAAACAGAAAAAAGAGACATGCAGCCATACATACATGTAATTCATCTGCATTTACATTCATATCAGGTCCAATTGGCAAAGGTGAAGGGTGATGACAAGGGGCGTCGTTCTCTTCTCTCAGGATAGTGAATGGAACTGGGGCGCTGACCTGGCACAGCGTAACATTATAACCAGGATAGTCCATGACAATGAATAAGTCCATAATAGAACAGCACAATAGATAAAACAGTATAAAAACGGAACTACCCAGGATTTTCCTGTGGGTGTATCACAGGCAAGGGCTCACGTGGAGGAGTCCATTCTTGCGCACAAATGTCAAGTAAGGTATTGCCAGTGGCAACTGTTTGGGAGGAGACACCACCAGAATAATCAAAGTCTCCTAAACGGACTGGCGGGCGTCCCCTGGTCATCCGGGTAGACCTTCTCAAAACAGGGGTCTCCTCTTCCCTTAGCAACGAGGTAGAAGAGAGAGGAGCAACAGGAGGGTCTCCATCAGGGAGATCTTGGTCAGGAACAACTGGAACAACTGGAACAATTAGATCCACTAGAGGGGGAACTGGATCCGGGGCATCTTGAACCAGCTCTTCCGGAGGTGAAGCTACAGTAGGTGCCGGAGCAGGCACCAGCAAGTTCAACCAAGGGGTCAGAAGCCAATGCATGGGATCAGCGTCATACCTCAGATTACTAACAGCCTGCATAGGATCCTCGGGCTGTATTGCTGACTCTGACACAGGATATTCAGATCCAGAACTCTCGGCACTAGGTTCTGGTGTCAGGCAGAGCTTTAACCGGTTTCGGTGTACAATTTGGGATCCCTTGTCTTCCCGGGTGATCTCATAAGTGTGAGTTCCAACATTTGGGATTGCCGTGACAACATAGGGACTTCGCTCCCATTTACTGTCCAATTTACTGGTACGGCGGTTATTCTTTAACCATACCACGGCCCCTATGGTCAAGGGTTCTGCATGGGCTGCTTGATCATAGTCTCTCTGCTGTCGGTCCCTAGCATAGTCCATACGCTCCTGAACAATGGCTTTGGCTGTATTCAATCGCCTTTGATGTTCAGCAACCCAGTCGGTGTTAGGTAATGGGTTAATGCAATCAGGTACGTGTATGTCCAATGAATGATCAGCAGGCAATGTCCCTTTGCGCCCAAACATCAAGTAAAAAGGGGTATACCCGGTGGAACAATGTATGGTATGATTGTATGTGAACATGAGCTGTGGCAACAGACTGGGCCAATCTCCTCTGTTCTCAGGAGGCACGGCCCTCAGCATCTCTATCAAGGTCTGATTCATTTTTTCACATAATCCGTTACCTTGAGGATGGTAGGCCGTTGTCCGGATCTTCTTACAGTTGTGTAAGCAGCACAGTTCATGGAACAGATGGGACTCAAAAGCAGGTCCTTGATCGGTGAGGATCTTTTCTGGACATCCATAGGGCAGGAGGAAGTGCTTCCAGAACATTTCGGCTGTAGTCTTGGCTGTCTGGTCTCTCACAGGCACTGCTACAACAAACTTAGTGAAATGGTCAATAACAGTCATGGCATAAGCATACCCTGAGCGACTAGGCTCCAGTTTCACATGGTCGATGGCAAGGCGAGAGGCCCATCTCTGCTCCAAGGCCCCCAATTTAGCTGTATTTAGATGTGCCAGAGGGTTATTGTCAGTGAATGCAATGAACGGGGTGGCGGCTAGATAATCCTTGAATTTTTCTGTCACCGCCCACACTAATGCCAGGAACTCTAGTTTGAAGGAACTATAATTCTGGTCATTTTTCTCAGCTCCTTTCAGGGAGCGGCTTGCATATGCTATCACTCTCTCTTTTCCCTCTTGGATCTGGGCTAACACAGCTCCCAGGCCTCGCTTGCTAGCATCAGTATAAGATGGAAGGCTTGCTATAATCTGGATAACCTAACACTGGAGGCTCGGTCAGTTTCTTTTTTAGCAATTGGAACGCTATCTCTCTTTCCTCATTCCACTCAATGGGCACAGGAGTTCTAGGACTTTTCTTGGGTTGCCCCCTCAAGAGTTCCTGGATAGGATCAGCTATTTGAGCAAAATGGGGGATAAAACGTCTATAGTAGCCGGCAAAACCAAGGAAACTCCTCACCTCTTTGACGGTAGTAGGAACCGGCCAATTACGGACAGCTGCTAATTTATCAGGGTCAGGTTGCACTCCCTCTCCGCTTACTACATGCCCCAGGTATCTTACTGCAGGTTTGAGCAGGTGACACTTGGATGGCTTTACCTTCAAGCCATATTTGATAAGGATTTCAAATACTTCTGCCAAATGTTTCAGATGGTCTTCATATGTTTTTGAGTACACAATGACGTCATCTAGATACAGCAGCACTGTTTCGAAGTTTTTGTGACCCAAACACCGTTTCATTAGTCTCTGGAAAGTTCCTGGGGCATTACATAGCCCGAACGGCATACAATTGAATTCATACAGGCCCATGGGAGTGGTGAAAGCAGTCTTTTCCCTATCTGCAGGGGCCATGGGTACTTGCCAGTAGCCACTGGTCAAGTCCAATGTGGAGAAATAGGCAGAGGAGCCCAGAGCAGTTAGTGACTCCTCAATGCGGGGCAGTGGGTATGCATCTTTGTGGGTTATTTGATTAATTTTCCTATAATCCACACAGAAACGGATACCACCATCCTTCTTCTTTACAAGGACCAGGGGTGCAGCCCACGGACTACGGCTGTCCCGGATTACATTAGAGTCTTTCATCTCTTGGATCCTTTCTTTTACAGTCTGATATGAAGTAGGTGGTAAGGGTCTGTATCTCTCCTTGATAGGAGGATGAGAGCCAGTAGGTATGGTGTGTTGTATGGCACTCACCTCCCCATAATCAGTAGCATGCTTACTGAACGCCTGGTGGTACTCTTTGACCAGCTGTAGGATCCCTTCTTGTTGATGTTGGGGGGTAGTCTCGTCCCCCACATGGAGCTCTTCCCACCAGGGCACTTGTGGCTGGGTCACCGGCGAACATCCGCTGTCTGCAGCTGGCGGCTTTTTTGTCACTGGAAGACGAATGATGTCTTGGAAGGACACCTGAGACAGCTGGGCAACACGGCAATGCTTAGTAAGCGCAACAGGATGATCACTCAGGTTAATCAGACGGACAGGTACTTTACCTTGGGAGACGTTCACCAGGCACTCACATAAGGGTAATCCTCCATCTGGATTGGTTCCACCAGGGCTGGATAATCTCGGCCTTGGACTCCCAGGACAGCACGACACCATAAAAGAGTTTGAGAATTAGGAGGCAAAGTCACAGGCTTAATATCACTAATCCTGGCAGTACAAATTTCTCCTTTCCCATTAGCAAACCTCTGCTGGGCACTTAACACAGTAATAGTCTTTTGAATCACCCTCCTGGATGCAGAGGAAGCAGTGGGCAAAGTCTGATGTAATACAGCAAGTATTTCTGAATAACAGTTTTTGAAGACATTGGTGCCTAGAATGACAGGATGTCCTCCTCTGTCACCGGCCTGTACTACGATCACTCCCTGTTGAGGCAGGGTTACTTCTCCCACCTGCAGGGTGGGTTCCCAGTATCCATGAATCTTTACTGGTTTGCCATTGCTGGCGATAATTTCCACCCAGGATTCAGGCGGTTGGGTCAACTGGTTGGTGTCCCAGAACTTTTCAAATGCAGGCAGCTGAATAGTAGTGACCTGAGACCCAGTATCTAATAGGGCTTCAAAGGGGACCCCGTTGATCTCTATATTGATTTTAGGATGGGATCCTACATAACGTGGCATCCAATTTGGATCCTCTGGACCTAGTGTTCTACCTCCCGAGGGGTGGTCCTCAGCCTCAGGGGTTGCCCGTTTAACTGCCAGCACGTGGATTCTGTGTGTCCCAGCTTTTTGCAGTATGTACACATGGGCCGCTTGCGATCTCTATTACGCCTCCCAGGATCCCTGGGGTGAGTCTCTTGGTAAGGAGGTGGGAACGGCCTAGGAGGTGACAGGAATTCTTCTTCTGTCATTATGGGTTTTTCCCATTCCTCTATTTTTCTGCACACTTTCTCTAGACTTTTAGTGAGGTGATTTACTTGCTCTGTCAGCATGGCAATAGTATCGGTAGCTGACACTTGAACAGCTTGACCGGCCTGAGCTTGGTTAGTGATAAGCGGTTTTGGCCTGCAGGCTGGTGACTCAGGTGGGGTGCTCAACTCAGGAGATACTGCGGACCCCAGAATTTTTATAGCCAGTTCTTTAAAGTCCAGAAAGGTACTGTTAGGGTGCTGGGTGGACAGCATCTTTAATTGAGTCCTTATTTGTTCACTAGACACCCCGTTGATAAATTGTTCCCTCAGGGTCTGGTCCTGGTTATCAGCCTCTTTGGGATCTATCTGAATTACAGCCCCTAAAGCCTCCTGAAGTGATAGGGCATAGTCACGGAGGGACTCACCGGACTTCTGTTTCTTGCCAAAGAAATGCATCTTTATCTCTGAGGCAGTCCTAGTTTCAAAAGTGGCTCTGAGGCGGGCGAAGATCTGTTCTAGAGTAATCCGCTCAGTAGCAGGCCAGGATAATACCTCCCTGCGGGCAGCTCCCTCCAGCTGCGCTAGCAGGATTTCCATTTGCTGGTCGGCATTTATGGGGTACAGTTTGAATAATGCCAGCAACTTTTCTTTAAAGTCCCTTAGGGTATGGGTCTCTCCTCTGTAGCGGGGGGAACCATGGGGCCCCGAAATAGTAAGGCATGGTAAAGGGCATCATGCTGGGGGCTGTAGGATGATTAGGAGCCGCAAGCTCTCCCGGGGCCGGCTGCTCAGGCACTCCCGGTTCTGACATGGTAGTCTATTGAGATATGGCCGCTGGCGACTAAAGGGGCCGAAACAATCCCCTTCCCTCCGGTTACAAGTGCTTACCGGTATCGTCGGGCTTGCGCAGGCCAAGTCTCGCGAGATTCCGGACGTCCTGAGCACCCGATGACGTAGAAGAAGCAGGGCCGCGGCGGTGCGATGATGACGAGGGGCGGGATTCTCTGTGTCTTTGCAGGGATCCGCCCACGAAGGTCCTCAGCAGCGCGGGAAACTTTACTCCAGGCGGCCGGTGGCCATCTTTAGCAAAACGCTGTCCATTCACTGACAGCAAGCAGGATTGTAAAAAGTCCACAAAACCACACTCCAATGCGGCGATTTTCTTCCTCTTGATAGCGCAACACTGCACAGCGCTTTTTAGAGGTTTTAGGAACACTTTTGGTATGATTTTCAGTCCACAAAGTCCACTTTAATAAAACAGGCAATTTGTCACTTTGGTCACAGGGCAACTGTATAAGGCACAAAGTTCACGCTTCTTGCACTAGAAAGCGTGCGTATCCTGTTCGTGACGCCAAAAGAGAGGTGCAGCGTACTCAAGTTGTGTTTAATAGAGTTTCTGGGTGTAGTAGTGCAATGACACTAACCTGAGACGGCTGACTCTCTGCAAGGGCAGGTGATGGTAGAAAATGTTCGTGACGCCAGTGCCAATTAAACGGTGGCACGCCGTTGGCTGATAGCAGGAATAACTGAGGAACACCGTGATGTTAAAACAGAACTCCAACTTTAGTAGTTTTAAATATAGAGACATTCACGGAAGCGCAGTTCCTTTGCATACAGTCGATTTTTCAATATGGTTGATGCAGGCAATACAGATTGAGCAAAGTGACTACAGAGTGTTAAACACACAGGACTTGCAGTACAGGAGCTTGCACTCTATCTCTGACTGATCCTGGAACATAGCAAATCTTCTCCAAGGCCCAATACCTTAACTCTGGCGTATATCCTTGGTTTTAGCTTTATAAAGTACCTCCTCTGTTATCTTGAGTACCTCTTGCTTTCCTTGACATGCCTCTGTCTCTCCCTCAGCTTCCTCAGCCTCTAGAAACTTCAGCACACTCTAGAAACTTCTGACTACTGACTAGACTGACTTTTGCTTCCCTGACTGGGCCTTATATAAACTAGGGCTCTCTAGCTCCCTCTAGTGACTAGAAGCTGGAATGACACCCCTAGCAGGCCTGTACATGCAAGTGTCATAGTAACAGGGAAATACATAGCATTACATTACATGACAATTTATAAAAATGACATATACCAACTTCCCCATAAATAAGGGGGGACGACAGCACACCAAGTGACACTTTTGTAGTGACGGGCATTACAGTCCCCGTACACTACACATGTCAAGTTATCATTTCTGTTGCAGAAACCTCCACGTTGCATAAATCAGATTTTTTACTATCTCGTCCACCATGTTGCTACTGTAAATACAGCGTCAGGGCTTTTTTTCTGGCGGAACGCACCGGAACGGCGTTCCGCCACCTTTTGACATCGCAGCCTGCGATGTATCAGCGGGGAGAGACTGGGAGGAGGAGCTGGGGGTCGGTGCGTTCACTGTGCTCCGGCCCCGCAGCTCCAGTAGAGACTTATAAAATGTGTAATTAAATGAATAATGATTCATGCTGCCCCTCAGTAGTATAACTTTCAATATATTGTACTCACAGCCGGCTACTGTTATCGTAATGCAGGCCGGCCGGGCAGACGAGCGGCAGCGTCACTGACTGACGTCACGTGCCTGCGCCGCCTACTTCATTCATAAAGTAGGCGGCGCAGACACGTGATGTCAGTCAGTGACGCTGCCGCTCGTCTGCCCGGCCGGCCTGCATTACGATAACAGTAGCCGGCTGTGAGTACAATATATTGAAAGTTATACAACTGAGGGGCAGCATGAATCATTATTCATTTAATTACACATTTTATAACTGTACTACTGGAGCGGCAATGGGGGGGGTCTGTGGATGACACTGTTATGGGGTGGGGGGGTCTGTGGATGGCACTGTTATGGGTTGGGGGGGTCTGTGGATGGCACTGTTAAGGGGTGGGGGGGTCTGTGGATGGCACTGTTATAGGATGGGGGATCTGTGGATGCCATCCCCAGATTCTCCACCCCATAACAGTGCCATCCCCAGATCCCCCATTAACAGTGCCATCCCCATCTGGGGGGTTTCTTTGCTGGACTGGACTTTTATAGCCCCCTTCCCCCCCCCCCCCCCCAAATTTTACTTGCATCCCTGTTCTCTAAAGGGGCGGTTTTAGGGGGCGGTCCTCGGGTTGGGTAGGGGCGTGGCCAGGGGAGGGGGAGTGAGTTCCACCACCTTTCTCTGAGAAAAAAAGCCCTGTACAGCGTATACACATTTATAGTACGCAGTGTGCGGCCTCACCCATTATAGCAGAGATGGACTCCTGAACCATGCAGGCAATCAGGCACTGCCTACAGTCCAAAAATTAGGAAGATCCATAGCTTTTCACCTAGAAACTGCACTGTATATCTTGAAGGAAGTCACAGCTCCTCATAAGAAAAAAATGAGTCTCGTCCCCTGCCCCTCTTATCCCCTGCCTGTAGCGGTAACTAGGGGGGAGATAACTGTATTTTGATATACAGGGAGTGCAGAATTATTAGGCAAGTTGTATTTTTGAGGATTAATTTTATTATTGAACAACAACCATGTTCTCAATGAACCCAAAAAACTCATTAATATCAAAGCTGAATATTTTTGGAAGTAGTTTTTAGTTTGTTTTTAGTTTTAGCTATTTTAGGGGGATATCTGTGTGTGCAGGTGACTATTACTGTGCATAATTATTAGGCAACTTAACAAAAAACAAATATATACCCATTTCAATTATTTATTTTTACCAGTGAAACCAATATAACATCTCAACATTCACAAATATAAATTTCTGACATTCAAAAACAAAACAAAAGCAAATCAGTGATCAATATAGCCACCTTTCTTTGCAAGGACACTCAAAAGCCTGCCATCCATGGATTCTGTCAGTGTTTTGATCTGTTCACCATCAACATTGCGTGCAGCAGCAACCACAGCCTCCCAGACACTGTTCAGAGAGGTGTACTGTTTTCCCTCCTTGTAAATCTCACATTTGATGATGGACCACAGGTTCTCAATGGGGTTCAGATCAGGTGAACAAGGAGGCCATGTCATTAGATTTTCTTCTTTTATACCCTTTCTTGCCAGCCACGCTGTGGAGTACTTGGACGCGTGTGATGGAGCATTGTCCTGCATGAAAATCATGTTTTTCTTGAAGGATGCAGACTTCTTCCTGTACCACTGCTTGAAGAAGGTGTCTTCCAGAAACTGGCAGTAGGACTGGGAGTTGAGCTTGACTCCATCCTCAACCCGAAAAGGCCCCACAAGCTCATCTTTGATGATACCAGCCCAAACCAGTACTCCACCTCCACCTTGCTGGCGTCTGAGTCGGACTGGAGCTCTCTGCCCTTTACCAATCCAGCCACGGGCCCATCCATCTGGCCCATCAAGTCTCACTCTCATTTCATCAGGCCATAAAACCTTAGAAAAATCAGTCTTGACGTTTCAGCTTGTGTGTCTTGTTCAGTGGTGGTCGTCTTTCAGCCTTTCTTACCTTGGCCATGTCTCTGAGTATTGCACACCTTGTGCTTTTGGGCACTCCAGTGATGTTGCAGCTCTGAAATATGGCCAAACTGGTGGCAAGTGGCATCTTGGCAGCTGCACGCTTGACTTTTCTCAGTTCATGGGCAGTTATTTTGCGCCTTGGTTTTTCCACACGCTTCTTGCGACCCTGTTGACTATTTTGAATGAAACGCTTGATTGTTCGATGATCACGCTTCAGAAGCTTTGCAATTTTAAGAGTGCTGCATCCCTCTGCAAGATATCTCACTATTTTTGACTTTTCTGAGCCTGTCAAGTCCTTCTTTTGACCCATTTTGCCAAAGGAAAGGAAGTTGCCTAATAATTATGCACACCTGATATAGGGTGTTGATGTCATTAGACCACACCCCTTCTCATTACAGAGATGCACATCACCTAATATGCTTAATTGGTAGTAGGCTTTCGAGCCTATACAGCTTGGAGTAAGACAACATGCATAAAGAGGATGATGTGGTCAAAATACTCATTTGCCTAATAATTCTGCACGCAGTGTAAATATGAGTTGTATAAATCTATCTACAGTAAGCTCCCCCTAGTGGCAGCGACAGGTGGCCATAAATTATAAATAAACTCTATAAGCTATGTGAAGGGAGGCAGCAGACTTGGAAACTCAATCCCCTTGAAGATTTATTGGACCACAAAAACCCCACCAAAGATATAGAATAATATGTAATCCAATTAGTCAACCACTTCTCAGTCCCCTGCAATGAACTGACTAGTATGACAGTGGCTTATGTCATGTCCATCTTTGCCTTTGAAAAAAATTATAAACAGCATTGTATGACAGACAATATCAGAACACTGGCCAGTTTAAGACATTTGTTAGGTTGGCTGTCCTGCTCTCCCCTGTGGGCATGATACCCAGGGCCGGATTAAGAGCATCATGGGCCTGGTGCTGAGGATTTTGCTGGGCCTTTTTTTGGAACTGCACTCAGTGTTTTAATTACATATATATTTTATCGATACCATTAAAGTATTTTGTTCCTGCAACTACCCCTTCATTTGGCGTCTATCTTGGCAACATGGAGGGGGACCACGGGAGGGGGACCCTGAGGGTGGGGCACCCTCAGGGCACTATAGTGTCAGGAAAACCGCTTTGTTTTCCTGACACTATAGTGATCATTTAACATGACTATGAAGATTACTGTTTTCTAGCTGCTGTGGACTGTGGACAACAGCAGCTAGAAACAGTAATTTTCATAGAGCTGTGTTATGATTTATGGACACAGCACTCAGCATGCTTAGCCAGTCAGATAGAAGGCTGGCTAAGCATGCTGAGAGCTGTGTCTAAATAACATAACACATTAAAGGGTTTCTGTCACCAGGTTTGACCCCTGTCAGCTAAAAATATGCTGATGTTCAGGGCGTCTGCACGATTCCTAATGTGGGCTTATAAATGTCATCTGTGGGCTTATTTAGCTAAAAAACAGCTTTTACTAACCTGTCATGCAAACAAATAAGGTGCCCAAGGGGATGTTAATGAATGCAAGGTGCCGGCCGCACCCGCCGCCGTTCGTGCCCAGCGCCGCCTTTCCGGACTTCTGCGCCGCCTCCTAATCCTCTGTGCCGCCTCTCGCTCTCCCTCCCTCCCCCCTCCTCCTGCTGTAAGATCTCGCGCATACAGGGGTTGAGCGAAGTGCCGGCGCATGTGCACTTCGCTGTAAGAAGCCAAATGAAGAAGTCCGCACGGGCGCATCAGGCAGAGCCCTGTGCGCAAGCGCGAGATCTTACAGCAGAAGGAGGGGGGAGGGAGGGAGAGCGAGAGGCGGCACAGAGGATTAGGAGGCGGTGCAGAAGTCCAGAAAGGCGGCGCTGGGCACGAACGGCGGTGGGTGCGGCGGGCATCTTGCACCCATTAAGATCCCCTTGGGCACCTTATTTGTTTGACTGACAGGTTAGTAAAAGCTGTTTTTTAGCTAAATAAGCCCACAGATGACATTTATAAGCCCACATTAGGAATTGTGAAGACGCCCTGAACATCAGCATATTTTTAGCTGACAGGGGTAAAACCTGGTGACAGAATCCCTTTAAAGAAATTACTGTTTCTAGCTGCTGTGGACTAGCAGCTAGAAACAGTAATTTCTTTAATGTGTTATGTTATAGAGACTGAGCTCTCAGCATGCTTAGCCAGTCAGTAATTTTCATAGTGCTGTTATGATTTATGGACACAGCTCTCAGCATGCTTAGCCAGCCTTCTATCTGGCTGTGCTTCTTGAGAGTCACAGTCCACAGGCTCAGAAACAGCCAGATAGAAGGCTGGCTAAGCATGCTGAGAGCTGTGTCCATAAATCATAACGGCACTATGATTGCCCTCCCTTCCAACTGGATGAGTTTATCTGATACCTGCCCTGCTCCAGAAGCTCCTGCTGTCTCGCGGGCTGGTGTGGCTGAGCGCTGTGGGCCATGTGCTGGTCGAAACTGCTGAGTAGGTTGTACACAGCGCAGCGTGCAGGAGGGATAACCGCGGGCGCACTGAGGTCATATCCGGCGGGCCGGCATTACAGGAACCGCACCAGCTGCTCTGACGTCCTGCCGCCGGATATCCTGTGACGTATATCCGGCGGCAGGACGTCAGAGCAGCTGGTGCTGTTCCTGTAATGCCGCGGCCCGCCGGATATGACCTCAGTAGTGATAGGAAGTTCGGATCTTTCAGATGAATCGGTTCATTTGAATCAGCTCATTCAGATGAATCAGTTCATGAATCGGATCTTCGGTTCACTTGCTGAGTCACTGACTGCTGAGCTGACTCGCAAGTGAACCGAAGACTCTAGGTGCTGGTGCGCATGGGCAGATGCTATCCATTCGATTCACTTGCTGCTGCTGACTCAGTTGGCTCTTCAGCTCTCTAATGAGTGAGTCCGGATCAGGAAGAGTGATTGATTATAGTGATAGTGAAGGGAAGCTGAGGCTGACGCCGGACAGGAGGACTCAGGAGCTGTCACTGTGGTGTGCATTGTTGTCTGTTGTGCATTGTTACCCACAGTGACAACAGACTGACAGTAGTACAACCAACCAAGTGAAGTGAAATGTGAATGCACAGGGAAAACTATGTGCTGAATTGATAACAGTATTACAGTAACACAGTCACTGGCTGATAATAAAATAGTCCCCACAGTCCCCACTTAATGGAATCCATAAAGGAGATGTGAACCCACCCTTAGTTATATAGCTACTGAATGAGATGCCTTTAACATATATATCTCCTGAGAAGCCAATTTGATCCTAAAGGGTTAATTCAACCTGTAATCTAAACTCTGTGTCATCTGTCACGTCTCTTATCTCTCTGCTCCAGTCAAAGGCGTACATAGAAATCACTGGGCCCCATAGCAAGAATCTAAATTGGGCCCCCATTCCCCTTTTATAGCCCCTCCCACTACCCATTCCAGGCCTCTCTCTTTGTTCCATGAAGTATGTTCGCTGCTGTTTTATAATTTATGCCATCAGGGCCGGATTGGGATTACAAAACAGGCCTGGCACACAAAAGAGGCATAATAGATACAGTGTGTACAGATGTATAGTGTATACAGCAGTGTACTGATATGTGAGGAACGTGGTATAATATATGCAGTGTGTTCAGGTATATAGTATATACAGCAGTGTACTGATATATGAGGTATAAATTACAGCTCGTACCTCACATATCAATCCAATACTGTATATACAATATACCTGTACACACCATCTATTATACCTCGTACCTAACATATCAGTACACTGCTGTATATACAATATATCTATACACACTGCATATATTATACCTTGTACCTCACATATCAGTACACTGCAATATACATTATATATCTGTACATATTGCATCTATAATGCTGTTTAATATATGCAGTGTGTGTGTGTGTGTGTGTGTGTATATATATATATATAATTGAGAAAATGAGGAGGCAGCATACTGTATAAACGCGGGGTGCACGTCCGGCAAATGTGAACCCGCACCTAGGTCCAATAAACTAGAAATAAAAAATAGCCAGCAGCACTCCAAGAGATAAAGGCAAACGGTGGTTTATTGACCCAAAGTCAGACAAGCGACGTTTCGACAGCTTATTGCTGTCTTTGACAAAGACAGCAATAAGCTGTCGAAACGTCGCTTGTCTGACTTTGGGTCAATAAACCACCGTTTGCCTTTATCTCTTGGAGTGCTGCTGGCTATTTTTTATTTCTATATATATATATATATATATATATATATATATAGATGTGAGGCATACAAGGTATAATACTGTAGATGCAGTGTTTATAGAAATATGTGGTCAGTTATGCATTATAGTCACTGTGTGTGTGAAGTACATGAGGTTGTGGTCACTGTACCTGTCTGAAGTATTATACATGAGTGAGCAATGAGTAAAAACAGGGCATGGAGGGGGGGGGGGGTAAATGATGAAAAGTGGAGGACCTCCTCTTACCACTCCATTCCAGTCTGTATGGATCAATGCAGAGCTGATTGTGAACTTCTAATACTTGCTGTTTAGGGTTGAAGGACCTGTGATGATGTCATCACAGGTCCTGGCAGATGTACCTTTCAAACCTAGGAACTACAGCATTTTTGGTGCTGTTCCTTTGCTAGATTCTGCAGGACCTGTGATGCTGAAGATGATGTCATCACAGGTCCTGGCAGATGCACTGTTCTAACCTGGGAACTACACTTTACACTGTGCAATTCCCTTACAGGACCTGTGAAGACTCCCTGTACTACTCAGACCTACCGAAGCTTGCCTTGCCTCAGCTCTGATTGGTTGGTGGGCGGGGAGGGGAGGGGAGGGGCTGGCAGAAGCAGCTTCCACTCTAGGATCATATTACGCTCCTCCCGAGTCCCTCCCTCAGGCTCCTCCCTGCTGCCAGCGTGAGGTGAGCGTCTCTGCATTGTCTGCGTGCTGTGTGACGCTGCGCTGTGTACAACAGAGGACTTTTAACCCTCCCGACGGCCTTTTGGCTGGGGATGGGCCTATTTTATGGTAGGGGCCTGGAGCTGCAGCTCCATCAGCCCCTACGTTAATCCGGCCCTGATGATACCCACACCACTCACCGTGCTGCTGCCTCCATGCTTCTGCCTTGTGTTCAAGCCTCTGTCTCCTTAGGGTGTGTGCACTCACCTCCAACCTCTAAAAGGCCCAGTGTTGGTTGGGAGCCCCTGAGTATTTAAGGCACCCTCTCCAGCTGAGCTTTAGGTTCCCTGGTGACCAGCAAAGGTGTTCTGATGGTCTTGTACTATTGCGATTTGCCTGGGTTTATCCTGCGTTTGTTCCGTCTGTGCTCCAGCTTGTACTTATCCTGCCTGTGTGTTGCAGCACTTCTACTTTTAGTTTTGGTCCTATGTAGCCTGGCTGCCTCATCTGTATCTTCACTATCACCCTGTTTATTCTGTTTCTTCTACCATCTACACTTCAAGTGTGCTGTCTGGATCTCAGAAACCTGTATTCAAGTCTTAGTGAATATTCAGATTGTATCTGCAGCTTTCCTGCATTTTTGGTATCCTGAATTTCAGGTGCTTGCACTAGAGTCCCTGACCCCTGTGCGTCAGCTGCCTACTACACCGAGACTATCCCAGGAGAAAGCGGTCCTGTTACTTCTCTGCAACGAAGGCCAGATACCTATACAGGGGTTAAAGGGTGAATACCAGGGGAGTGCAAGAATAACTCCCTTAGGATTTAGCCCAAAGCCAAACCAGTTAGTTGGCACTGTGGGTCCACACTCATTGTTCCATAACCATATTAAGATTTGTGTGGATTTGATATTTAGACAAAGCGTTAGACTCGACTTACAGGTTAGTGGTCCAAGTCTTCTTGGGAAACTTAAAGGTTTATGGGCACCTTTTCTTATAAAATTTTACTCATTTTGGGCTAGAAATATATATTTTTTCAATTGATATTTCTTTAATAGTCTTTCTTCTACAGTTTTCATCTTCAGAGCATTTGCAGGCTAGCAGGCTCTGTGCTTCGCACTGAATGCGTCAAGGAGCTGCTCTGAGGGCTCTGTCTGTAGCCCTTATCTGTGCTTTCCTAACAGCTTATAAACACTCATAATAGCTACATTTATCAGTTTAATAAGAGGTTAGTTATAATGAGTGTTTATGAGCTGTATTGACCTCAGAGGTAAGGGCTACAGATACAGCCATCAGAGCAGCACCCTGACGGATTCAGTGTGAAGCAGAGAGCCTTCTGGCCTGCAAATGCACTAAAGCTGATAGTTGTAAAAGAAAAAACTGTTTAAAATTTTACAAAAATCCCAAAAGTAGTAGAATGCAGTAATAAAGGTGTCCATAGATTTTAAAGGGGTTGCCCAAAATTTGATATTGATAGCCTTTCCTCAGGATAGGTCATCAATATCAGACTGGCAGGGCCAACACCCTGCACCCCTGCCGACCAGCTGTTACCTTGTAGCTCGGGTGTCGGAAGTCGGTAGTGGAACTAAACACCTCCATCCATTGTGTAGTGGACCAAGCTGGACCGAGCTGGTATCTACAACGTTGTTTCCATTGAAGTGAATTGGAGCACTAAAAGCTCTGGACAACCCCTTTAAGCAATTGCTCAACAGGACTGGGATCCCACACATGAATATACATCCATTTTAGTGGGTGGTCAGAGCTCACCATCCCTCCACATCTGCCTTTCTTCCATTAGTGTATTTAGTTATCTTCAGAAAAATGCTGATTCAGTTTCCCACTGAGTGGGAGTTACTGGACCAGAGTAGTAACAAACATAACTCTTATAAAACGAAGGCTATAATTACACTGAAAAAGCTGATATAAATATGTTCCCTGCTTTTTTCATCCATATAATTTTCACCAACTTTGGTTAAAAAAAATGGAAATTGCAGGGCTAGCAAGGCCGCTCTTAATATAGAGCAGGCAAACAAAACAAAACAATACAAATGTGAACCCGAGAAACTTATGACTGAACGATGGAAAAGCAGATGGTGAAATTAGGACCATTCCCCTTCTATAGTAATTTTACTGAAGGGGAAATTTACCTAAAATAATAATCTGAAGGGAGAGCCAGGATATTTCCTTAGAGATGTGTGCAGTTCCAGTTTAAAGTACATATAAAGTGTCTGCTAGGCCTAGACCTCATAGATTTTATGTCGTGGTCATTGTACAGACAGAAAACTAATGTCTAGGGGCATTACAAATAGTGATTTGCGATTCGCGAACGCGATCAAATGTTCGCGAACCGCAAGTTCGCGTCAGGCCCCATTCACTTTAATGGCAGGCGAACCTGAAAAACCTTCAGGTCATATTTCCAGCCACCAAATACTTACTAGAAGTGCACATATCGTCCCACAACATGGACAGTGAGATACCAGATGTATTATGCGAATTTGTAATCTCCATTCATTATTTTTTTCATTGCGAAATATCGGCAATGAAAATTCCGCGTATGCGCATAATAGGTGTGGCCTACTACAGAAACAGTTTTCCACCGACCCAAAGTTGGATGCGATCAGAAAAGATGGTTGGCAGCAATTTTCGCGACGTTGAGGAAGAACTCCTGATCACTGTAAGTAATTTGACAGTAAGGCCTCCTGCACACGGCCGTTTTTTTTTCCCGTTTACTGGCCGTTTTTTGCGTTCCGTATACGGTCCGTATACGGAACCATTCATTTCAATGGTTCCGCAAAAAAAATGGAATGTACTCCGTATGCATTCCGTTTCCGTATTTCCGTTTTTCCGTTCCGTTTTAACATAGAACATGTCCTATTATTGCCCGCAAATCACGTTCCGTGGCTCCATTCAAGTCAATGGGTCCGCAAAAAAAACGGAACACATATGGAAATGCATCCGTATGTCTTCCGTTTCCGTTCCGTTTTTTGCTGAACCATCTATTGAAAATGTTATGCCCAGCCCAATTTTTTCTATGTAATTACTGTATACTGTATATGCCATACGGAAAAACGGAACAGAAAAACGGAACAAAAACGGAAACACAACGGAAACGAAAAACGGAACAACGGATCCGTGAAAAACGGACTGCAAAACACTGAAAAAGCCATACGGTCGTGTGCAATAGGCCTAAAGCAGAGTATTTGATTAGATTTCACATGCATGTCAGAACAATCTCTTTATATGCAGATAGAGTGTTTAAAAAAAATGCGCCATTGTGAAAATCCCTAATGATGCAATTTTTTTTTCGCAGTACACACAACTTCACATTTTATAAGGTCTCAATAGATATTAGTGATTGGTGCACTAAGTATTGTTGTAACATCACAGCACTATGTCGGTAGCATGTATGTATGGACAGCAGAGAAATATCTCTTACATGCACATTGAACATCCATTGTATTGCACCCCTCGATGAGTATTTGGTGGAAGAAGGTATATAGCAATAACACCCATAGATCAGTATTTAGTTGAAGAATGTATATAGCACCCCTCAATCAGTATTTGGTGGAAACAGGTATATGGCACCCCTCAATCAGTATTTAGTGGAAGAAGGTATATGGCACCCCTCAATTAGTATTTGGCAGAAACAGGTATATAGTACACCTCAATCAGTATTTGGTGGAAACAGGTATATAGCACCCCTCAATCAGTATTTGGTGGAAACTGGTATATAGCACCCCTCAATCAGTATTTGGCAGAAACAGGAATATGGCACCCCTCAATTAGTATTTTGTGGAAGTTGGTGTATAGCATCCCTCAATCAGTATTTGGCGGAAACTGGTAAATAGCACCCCTCAATTAGGATTTTGTGGAAGAAGGTATATCGCAAGCCCTCAAACAGTTTTTTGGGGGGCAACAGGTACAGTATATCACACCCGTTGCAATTAGTTACTCCAATAGCGTTTGTCCCTCTATCTAGCTGCGGTATCGCAGAAGAACCGCACACAACTGCTGCACAATACAAATACACTATAATATAATTTCTATGTTAGAAAGTATATTATAAGTATATCACACCCCTCAGTAAGTCGCACCTATCGATAGCACTCCTATACCAGTCCTTAAAAGGACTTTTGTGGCCCTATTAGATAGCGTTTGGTGTCCCTAAGGGCTCATGCACACGACCGTATGCCCTCCGAGACATACGGTCCGTGAGCTGGCCATATGTCCCGGAGCGGCATACATCGTGCGCACGGGAGTGCACAGCATCATAGGTTACTATGATGCTGTGCGCATCGGGCCGCCCGCCAGACTATTGTCCCGCACTCATATGATATTATGAGTGCGGAACAATAGCCCCGCGGGCGGCCCGATGCGCTCAGCATCATAGTAACCTATGATGCTGTGCACTCCCGTGCGCACGATGTATGCCGCTCCGGGACATATGGCCAGCTCACGGACCGTATGTCTCGGAGGGCATACGGTCGTGTGCATGAGCCCTAATAGTCTGTCCCTGCTCCAGACAGCAACCTCTCCCTACACTGGCAGATCAGGTTTATTTATAGGGTAGGGGTTGTGTCCATGTGCTGAAACGTCTCAATTGGCTGTTCTGTCCCACCTGATAGATGTGTCATGGGTCAAAGTTCAGTGCTATGCAAAAAAAATGGTGCGTGCGAATATCGCCATATGTTCACATGTTCGGCGAATCGCGACCGAGCAAAGTTCACCGCGAAACGACCGCTGAGCGAACCGCAAAGCCATCTCTAATTACAAATAGCGGCACCCATACATGTGTCAGACTGGGGTGCCTGGGACCCACCAGTGGCATTGTTTCTGGGGGCCCACCTTACAGCTACCATAAATGGCAATATTACTTGTTCATTTTTCAGGCACATGCACATGATTGTTTGCATTTTAGCACACAATACAGTGAGCAAAACAGAACGGTATTGTGCACTGCACTATATCAAATTGTTCCTAATTTAGCAGCTCATTGTAAGGGCTCATACACACAAACTTTATTTTCTTTCCTTGTCTGTTCCGTTTTTTTTTGCAGACTGTATGCGAAATTATTCATTTCAATGGGTCCGCAAAAAAAATAAAAAAGTTACTCAGTGTGCATTCCATTTCCGTATGACCATGTTTCCGTTCCGCAAATAATTAGAACATGTCCTATTATTGTCCACATTACGGACAAGGATAGCACTGTTCTATTAGGTGCCAGCTGTTCCATTTCGCAAAATACGGAATGCACATGGATGTCATCCATAATTTTAGCGGATCTGTTTTTTGTGGACCGCAAAATACATACTGTTGTGTGCGTGAGCCCTAATTGATAGTGCTTACAATTGCTTGTCTAGACGACCCACCCAGTCCCTCAGCCAGCCTAAGACTGAATTCACATGTCCGTGGAACACGGTCCGTGAGATACCGGACTGGCGTCCTGCTTAGTGCAGGAGCGCACGGCGTCATTGGTTACTATGATGCTGTGCGCTTTGTGCCGCCGCTGCTGTACAGTAATACACTCGTATAGATAATACAAGTGTATTACTGTACAGCAGCGGGTGCACGGCGTCATAGCAACCAATGACGCCATGCGCTCCTGCATTCAGCAGGAATCCAGGCCGGTATCTCACGGTCCGTGTTCCACGAACGTGTGCATGAGGCTTAAACAATACCTAAAGTGAAGCAAATGTTTGCCGGCATATTAAAATGGAGAAGTTTATTGGAGTGAATATGCCATACACCACCATGTATCACGACTATAGGGTCTTTCTCAAGTTTCTTGAACACTTGAGAAAGACCCTGTATGAGTCAATATGTGGTGGTAAATGGCATATTAACAACAGTAAACTTTTTTGAAGATCCTGGGAAACATTTGCTTAAATTTAGGGTCCATTCACACATCCATGTGTGTTTTGCGGATCCGCAAAACACGGACACTGGCAATGTGCGTTCCGCATTTTGCGGACCGCACATCGCCGGCACTTAATAGAAAATGCCTATTCTTGTCCGCAATTGTGGACAAGAATAGGACATGTTCTATTTTATTTCGGGAACAGAATTGCGGACCCGGAAGTGCGGCCCCATAGAAATGAATGGGTCCGCAATTCCGTTCTGCAAAATGCGGAACAGAATTGCGGACGTGTGAATGGACCCTTAATCTGACATTTATTTTTTTCTGTCTTTGCTATCATAGTGGTATCCATGACAGCAATATAATATATGGTGGCCTTATTTGGTATCTGTATGATACAGATACAAAATAAAGTTGTGTGCAAGTGGTATGTTTTTACAGTGTTCATTATGTTGTAAAAATGGTGCTTTTTGTATTTCTATCTACAGGCCGTGAGAGCGCTTATTATTTCAGGGTAAGATGTAGTTTTTATTGGTATCATTTGGGTAACATTCAACTTTTTGTTCATTTATTTATTCATTTTTGGGGGGAGGTAAGGTGAACACAAATTTATTCTAGAACAGTTTTTTTATTTTTATGTTGTTCTCTGTGCAGTATAAATGCATGCCAAGGGCATGTTGTAGATTCCATCAAAACTAGTGGACATTCATGCAGGACTTTTTTTTTCCCTCCTAAAAGGGTGGGCTATTTTAGGTATTAAGGACATACTGGAGAGATATATTTCTAAACTGGTGTAAAGGAAAACTGCTAATGGCAACCAATCAGATTCCATCTTTCATTTTCCAAAGGAGCTCTAAAAAATAAAAGGTGGAATCTGATTGGTTTCTAATAGCAACTTAAAGGGGTTATCCAATGAATAATGTAAAAAATGAAAATCATAAACTATATAGTACATGGCAGTACCTTTCTAATAAAGCTAGAACCAGCCCTGTACCTCACATGGACCCATTCATTGGTCTACTAGATTTATATCGAGCTCAATAGGAGTGTCTTTTCTGCTGCAGCTCAGGGGGCGTGTCCATGCTCTGCCTATCACAGCTCAGGAGGCAGTTGAAAGATGAAACTGAGCATGTGCGGCCTTCTCAGCGAGCAGGTCAAAGAAATAAGAAATTAAGTGGCGCTATACAGTTACATTTTATTGAATAACTCAACGGCTATACAACATTTTTAATTACATGCAATTACAAAAGTAATCAGATGCAGGTGCTGGTTTGAAAACTGTAGAATATTTCGTTGGATAAGCCCTTTAAGCAAGTTACCCTTTACACCAATGTTTTTAAGAACCATTAACTTGTTACATTCCATGTCGGTAGATGTAGATATAATTTATTTTCCCACTAGCACCATTACGGAAATACAAGTTATTTATTGATTAACCATTTGCTCAAAGATTTTAAACATCCAGACAGTCAGCATTACCTCTGCAAAGACGTTTCTGAACAGCCTTGTAGGGATTGTAAATGTACGTTAATTGTGGAGTTGCTAAAGCGGGGATCTCACTGTCAGGAGAATGCGGGGATGTATTTTGTTTTTTACCTTCACTGCCTTTTCCATCTCTGAATGTGTGCAATAATGTGATAAATAATAAATTATAAGTAAAACAAATTGCCAGTGTCTGCACAAATGGCCACAATGCCAAGCTGCAGCCAAAAGCCAGTCTACAAATAAATTAACTTGTTAGGGACTAGCCTTTATTTTTGCAATTTGTTACATTAAAAAAACCTTTTTCAAAGGAAAAGGTGCTTTTGTGACCCCTAAGGACTGCTTCTGGTTGATGGGGCACCCATAGCACAATAAAAGCAAAAAACAAGATGGCTGCACACCATTATTCATACAAACAATAGAGCTAAGAAATGGGGGTCATTGTAAATAAAAGTGGTACAATACCGACTATAAATGAGTTAATGGAAGCTCTTAGCGCACATATTTGCTCAAACATGTGTCGGGCCCATCTACCAGGCGTCAAGGTGGCTTCCGCAGATTGCTCCCTAACACTAAATATAGTGCCTCTCTTTGGACTTACTTAAGCCTACAGTATGTATAATGGTGTGCAGCCATCTTGTTTTTGTAATTATGTTTGCTTCATGGATATGCATCTGTGATTCTGAAGGTTCTAGTCTAAATTCTCTTGTAGTATATATGGAGGGTAGCGCCTCTTTTAGACTGAACATACCCATCTACCTGGGACTTCTGAGCAGAGTACGTATGTAGCTGGTCTCTACACTGCCCTGAACATTGTAGGCTTAAGTAAGTCCAAAGTGAGGCAGTATATTTAGTGTTAGGGACCCATCTGCGGAAGCCACCTTGACGCCTGGTAGATGGGCCCGACACTATTGTTTGTATGTATAATGGTGTGCAGCCATCTTGTTTTTTGTAATTATGTTTGCTTCATGGATATGCACATGTGATTCTGAAGGTTCTAGTCTAAATTCTCTTGTAGCACAATAAAAGCCCGCTACCGTGTTCTGAAGACTCGGGAATATGGGCGGGCAGTGTCAGCTAGAGGATGCAGCATGCAAGTGGCGCAGACAGTGAGAGCCGATACTGCACGTATCAAGAGCCGGGGCCCACCATTTGAAAACATAGGCCCTGCTGCAGTGCACAGTACAACTCACCAGCTCTGACTTTGTTGAGGAAGCCCAGGACAAGTTAAGTGGTGAGATTATTGTGACAATCAAGATCACCTAACCACTTTCTACAGTCTCAGTGAGTAGCTTGGCTCTGTGCTTCTTATTGCCGGCGGGAAGCCGGGCTGCCTGCCACTGACATCATCTGTAACTAAGAAAGGGCCCACCGAGGATTTCCCCACCTCCCCGGTGGGCCAGTCCGAGCCTGCATGTAGTAATGGCATTACATGGCAGCCATTCAAATGAATAGCCCACCATGTAAGTCTACTTTCACACTAGCGGTAGCGTTTTCCGGCAGGCTGTTCCGGCGGGGGGAAGACAGCCTGCCGGATCCGTGCTACCGCTAGTGCACCTTGCCATGGAAAGTCCGCTCCAGACCGATTCATTATAACTGAGGCACGCTGGAGGTCTGGCTGCAACATGGCAAACATGCAGAGAGGCGGCCGGACAAAAACGACAACATGCTGCGGTTTTTGTCCAGCCGCCTTTCGACTTGTTTGCCGTGCTGCGGCCGACCTCCTGCCCGCCCCCAATATAGTGAATGGGGCCGGAGTGGACTTCCGGCAGCACAGTGGACTAGCGGTAGCGTGGATCCACCAGAACAGCCTTCTGGAAAAGGTTACTGCAAGTGTGAAAGTAGCCTAATACATGGCTAGTCAGAGTCTGCTAGAGACAATCTTTTTTACCTCAGGCTAATAAAGGGGGTCTTGAGCCAATTTACATTTTGAAATAATTTCTTTAAAGGGGTTTTCTGGTATTTAGATATTGATGGCCTATACCATCCTCTTGGCGAGGATCCGACTTCCAGCATCCCCCTGCCGATCATCTGGCTGAAGAGGCTGCAGCACTCCATGAGAGCTTAGGCCTCTTCCTAGGCCATGGCATGTCACTTTCATCGGTCACATGCCTTAGGCACAGTGGATGGAAAGGAAGTATAGCGCCCCCAAATCTAGCGTGTTTCCCACAGTGAACATACTCAACCGAAACGACCCTAATAGAACCCAATGTGGTCCATCAGCTTTATTCAGCATTGATTTGAAAACCGATCCAGCAAAGGATCCATGCTAGCTCTATTATAAATAGAAACAATGACGTTAGTGTGAACAAGGCCTAAGTTACAGTATTGATTTTCACATTTCTTAGTTACACAGTATTGCAAAACTGGGTGATAACTAGAGATGAGCGAAGTTTTAAAAAATTTGATTCGGCTGCTTGGCTGAATTTTACAAAAAAGTTTGCTTTGTGAAGAATGACTTCGTCATAAGCTGCATTTCTTTGTAAGTAGTGGGTACAATGGAAGGGAACGGTGATTGCACGGCCCCCGTCATTGTACCTGTAACAATGGCAGTTGACAGTCGCCAGCGTGCAGCGCATCCTGCTATGTACCTCAGTCAAACTGCAAACAAGGCTCCTCCTCTCCGCTGTAGGCTCCGGACCCGCTTTCCTGCACTGTCGCAGGCGGCGACAGCTTCAGTTGCACCTTGTAGGAGCCGCACGCGTCCTGTTTCTTTAAGGGTTCGTGCACGCCCCTGATTTCGCCTTCTCTCCAACCCCCCCCCCCCCCCCTTCCTGTGATGCCTGAGCAATATTGTAGTTTTCTACAGCGAAGGTTCCAGCTTGTAGTTCCTGTGTTGTTATCCTGCTTCCGACCTTAGCCTGTATCCTGACCTCATCTCTGCCTGATCCTCCTGTACCTCGCTGCTCTAAAGTGTATGATTCGGATTGTCGACCACGCCTCTGTCTGCTGTTCAGCTTGTTTCAGCTGCTGCACCTGAGCTATTCAGCTCTGCTGTTCTAACAGCTCCAGCTCTGCTTCATCTGACTCTGCTGCTGTGCTTCTTCCATCCAGCGACAGCTCGCTCCACCTGCCTGTATCTGCAGTGCTTGCACTGGGGCGTTCTGGCCTGCTCGGCCAGCAGCCACTTTACCGGGACCACTCTTGCGGTAGCGACCTGGTGTCTCCCCTGCAACTAAGACCAGCTTCCGCATCTTGGAGCGGGATAAAGGGTGAAAACCAGGGCCCAAAGCCAAACCGGTAAGTGGCACAGCGGGTCCACACCCGTTGGAGCGTTACAGTACCCTTCAGATGCCGTGTTCATCGCTGCTTGTGGCATCTAATATAAACAACAGAGTGTAAAAAAAAAAAACATACTTACCTTATGCATTTGCTGGCAGCTGCCATCTTGCTTGAAGATCTGGTGCGAAGTCTTGCGCGGCCCGTGGTGACATCATACAGGTTTTAATGTGAGATCTTAAAGCAAGGGCAGCAGGCAGCCCATCGCGAGCAAATGGATGAGGTAAATATTTATTTATTTTTTACACTATTTCAAGAAAAATCAATTCACTACTACGAGGCACAAAGAAAATTCGGCTTTGTGGTGAATCGAATTAATCCTGAAATTCAGATCGAAATCCATTTTGTGGACTTTGATTCACTCAACACTAGTAATAACCAATATGGCTACCAATACAGCACCCACAGGGTGCCACCTGGCTTATACTTAAAGGGGTTTTCCTCTGGATAGGTCATCAGTATCAAATCGGTGGGGGTCCTACACCTGGGACCCCTGCCAATCAGCTGCTTGAGAAGGCAGCCACAGCCTTCTCTCTGCTTACCAGTCTGCCATTAAGAAATTATTTGGAATACAAATCCTAATAAAGAACTGTTCTTGGCCAACAAGTCTCTTGGTGGTCCCAAACCTTCCCACCATCCCCTGGATGGAGTGTATTTTAGCATCCTGTACTGATCAGTCACAGCTGAGGAGTCTAGTACTTAATGCAAATGGAAACATTGTAAAGTAATAAGTGCTCACAATGGACTATATTAACATAACAATCATTGTGTTTGCCAAGTACAATTGCATCTATTTGTTATTTGGAATGTGTTAATTATTCCTACTAATTACATGCAAAACACTCATTATCACCTAGTGAGATGTAGGGCAGGCCCACTCAGATTTAATGACAAATTAATGAATGTGTTTTCCCTCAAATATACCCGAGACTCACGTTTATGTGAAAATCAAATATGTTCCTGGTATCGTTGGCACTCGCAGTGTAGGTTTTAATTGTTCTGGTGATACAAGCTTCATATCCTCATTAACCATGATGTTCTCGATCCAGCTGAGACACTCACTCTAAACAGTATCATTCACATGCTAATTATTCTTCTTGTAATATGGGAGCTTTGTTATAATGTGACATTTAAATGAACCTCACAATGTACTCCAGGGAATTACATGTTAAACAAGGTAGATTGTGTAAGTGGTGGACAAGAAATCCAGACCTGAATCTAAGACCATACAGTATGTGTCCAAAGTGGTGGTCCATGTACGGTAGTAATATAGTAATACCAGAATAAATAGATAGAGAGAGATTGAAGTAAAAAAAATAAAAATAAAAATAAAGCCAGCAATGGGTAGCAATAAGGATGGAAAAATAAAAAGAATTCAAAGAAGACATAGGTTCAAAGACCAATCTATAATCCTACCATGATGATCCACAGGAAGACAAAACCCATGAGTTTTACTTCATATTAGGCCTCATGCACACGACCATTGCAGCTGGGATGCGGACCCATTCACTTCAATGGGGCCGAAAAAGATGCGGACAGCACTCCATGTGCTGTCCACATCCGTTGCTCCATTCCGTGGTCTGCAAAAAATATATAACCTGTCCTATTCTTGTCCGTTTTGTGGACAATAATAGGCAGTTATATCAATGGCTGTCCGTGCCGTTCCGCAAACTGCAGACCGCAAAACACACAACGGTCGTGTGCATGAGGCCTTAGAGAAATGATTATTTTCTAACTCCAAACACACCGATCATAATAAATCCCTGGATCAACGTCAGTTCTTCAGACATTTAGCAAACATAACCTGCAATAGTGTTACATTCCAGAAAGGCATCCGAACCTCTCTTGAACTTGTTCAATGAATCAACCATCACAACTAGAGATGATCAAATTTCTAAAAAATTTGATTCGGCCGGTTCGACGAATTTTCCTTAAAGATTCGATGTTAGCGTCAAGAAGAAGCGCACTCCTTTTACACCTTCGTCAGCTGATAGATGTCTACAGAACCTGTTCTATTAAACACATACAAGTAGAGTGCCCCCCCCCCCAACAGAGTTATGCAATGACAGAGTGTGGAGGTGGCAGCAGCAGCAGCATGAGGAGGCCACAGAGTGGCCCAGAGACAGAGTTGTGAGTTGGAAGCAGCATGAGGAGGCCACAGAGTGGCACAATGACAGAGTGTGGAGGTGGCAGAAGCAGCATGAGGAGGCCACAGAGTGGCCCAGAGACAAAGTTGTGAGTTGGAAGCAGCATGAGGAGGCCACAGAGTGACACAATGACAGAGTGTGGAGGTGGCAGCAGCAGCATGAGGAGGCCACAGAGTGACCCAGAGACAGAGTTGTGAGTTGGAAGCAGCATGAGGAGGCCACAGAGTGGCACAATGACAGAGTGTGGAGGTGGCAGCAGCAGTATGAGGAGACCACAGAGTGGCCCAGAGACAGAGTTGTGAGTTAGCAGCAGCATGAGGAGGCCACAGAGTGACACAATGACAGAGGGTGGAGGTGGCAGCAGCAGCATGAAGAGACCTGAATGGTGAGGTGGCAGCAGCATCAAGAGACCACAGAGTGACCCGGTGACAGAGTGGGTAGGTTGGTGGCAATAACATTACCCGCTGACGATGGTGGGTGTAAGAAGGAGCACTTGGCATCAGATGTGTGGCATCAGGCAGGTGGCAGCATCAGAATAGTAGCTGAGGCAGGTAGCCAGAAGAAACTAGTCTCTTTTATCAAAGTGTTGTTGTGGCACCATGGATAGTCTAGTCTGATGCATCAGGCATTGGTGTTTAAAAATCCATCGCTAATCCACGCCTGATTCATCTTGACAAAGGTCAGTCTCTCCACATTTTGGACAGGCGAGTTCTCCTTGGGGTAACTATAGCACTAAACACCTGCTCTGATGCCACACTACTGGCCAGGCAGAACAGCTTTTCCAGGGCAAACTTGGCCAGTTGCGGCCACAAATCCAGTTTGGCTGCCCAGTAGTCCAGCGGATCTTCAATGTGGGGTGGCAGGGTGCTATCCAAGTATGCCACCACCTGCTGGTTGAGGTTCTGCTACAGGTCTAGCTGCTGGTGAGTAGTTTCTTCACTAGGCGGGTGAAAAAAGCTGCTCATCAGTGACTCTAGACTCAGCAGCCATGGCAATGAAACATGAGCGCAGAGGGCCCCCCGGTCAGACCTGCGAGAGGATGGGCGGACATAGGCAGCGGCCAACTGACTACGTAGGATATCTCTATAGCAGTTCAGTTTGTCATCCCTCTCAGCTGGTATAAAAAAGGCCTCCATTTTGGACCGGAAGCGAGGGTCCAACAAGGTGGAGAGCCAGAAGTCATCCATCTGTCAAATGGTGACAATTCGGCTGTCACTACCCAAGCAAGTGAGCATGCAGCGGGCAATTTGTGCAAGTAACTCGGAGGGACTCCCTGCCTTCATCTGCACTGCATACTGTCACGGTGTGCTTGGGTCATCTGCCTAGTCTTCCTCATCTCCCCCTTGCTCCTCAGGCTGCTCCTGCCAGGGCCGGTGCAAGGATTTTTGCCAACACAAGCGAAGCTACACCCCCCCCCCCCCCCCCCCCCGCTTCAGAAGTTGAACTCTATGGTTCAGTTGACCCATTGTTGTCTGTTTGTTGCAGCCGTACTACAGACGCTAAAATGCTCCAATAGTTCAGCCATGTGGAAACAAGATAAAAGGCACAATAAAATAAAAATAAAAAATCAATGAAAAGAACCATAAGAAGGCAAATAGCGCATGCACACAACCGCCATTTTCTGACCCATTCATTTCTATGGGGCTGAATTTTTGCAACTGTTCTGCAAATTACAGAGCAAGTCCTATTCTTGTTAATACTTTCAGACGATAACAGCCCTTGCAATTGATGGGTGCGAGAAAAATACAGAACTCACACAGAAGGACCCCACCCCCCTCGCAGCTCACCTGGCCCTGGTCCCGTCTGCAGCAGCTGGTTTCTCCTCTGTGAGGTCCTGGTATCTTCTCTCTGCCTCAGACAATCGCTGGTTTGAGGACCGTATTTTTCGCCCCCTAAGACGCACCTAGGTTTTAGAGGAGGATAATAAGAAAAAAATATTTTCCATTACACCTCAGGTCAGACCAGTAATCAGACCCCCAATGTTAATCAGACCTCAGATCAAACCCCCAATGCCTCAGATCAGACCTCCATGTCAGACATAAGCCCCCATCCATCAGCCCCCCATGTCAGTCATCATGCCCCCATGTCAGTCATCATGCCCCCATGTCAGCCATCATGCCCTATGTCAGCTATTAGCCCCCCCATGTCAGTCATTAGTCCCCCATGTCAGCCATTAGCCCCCATGTCAGCCATTAGCCCCATGTCAGCCATCAGCCCCCCATGTAAGTCATCATGCCCCCATGTAAGCCATCATGCCCCCATGTCAGCTATCAGCCCCCCATGTAACATTTCTCCCCCTCCATGTCACATTTCTCCCCTCCTTTTTACATCTTTTCTCCCCCTCTGTCACATCACCCCCATGTCACATTTCTCCCCCCATGTCAGATTTCTCCACCTCCATGTCACATTTCACCCCCTCAATATCACATTTCTCCCCCTCAAGGCCTCAATGTCACATTTTTTTACCTCCATGTCAAATCACCTATGTCACATCAGCCCTCCATGTCACATTTCTCCCCCTCCTTGTCACATTTCACTCCCTGAATGTCACATTTCTCCCCCTCCATCCATGTCACATTTCTCCCCCTCCAAACCATGTCACATCACCCCCTTCGTGTCACATCATGATCACATCATTACCCTCTATTGTGTCACATTTCTCACCCACCCCATGTCACAGACTACAGACATTGTCCCCCCTCCCATCATGTCACAGTCACCCCCCCCCCTCCATTTATAATTGTTGTTTGTGTAATAATTTTTTTAAAACACATTTATGCTGTGCACTCTGGCGCTAGTGCGCTCATCAGTGATCACCTACCCACCTATCCTGCTGCTACGGCAATCTGGCTGTGTGTGAGTCAGACTCACATTATATTTACTTTTAGACATAGACTACTGGTTGCCTACTCTTGACAGGTGCATTAGTGTTTTTATTTGTTTAAAATTTAACTTTTATTTTGCTTTCTTAATAATAAATGATGGACGTTTTGTTATCTAACCTACTATATTAAAACTATCTCCTGGACACCTATGTGTGTGCTTCTATTATTAATATGTTCTCTTTTAGCACTATTAATGCAGCAGTAGTATATGGGTTGCAATCACTCTTTTGTAGCTGACCATTGTTGGTTCTTGCTATTGGCTGTGTAGATACTTAAATTTGTAACCTTTTGCTGTGAACTATAGTCATTTGAGGTTAGTGTTTGATTACTGGAGCAGTATAGTTACTTATAAAACTAGCTGCTTGCTGCTGTTTGTCTGGCCCTTATTGCTGTGGCCGTGTGTTACAACATTCACTTCCTTAAGACTTGATAGTTTCATAGATAATGTAAATTCCGTTACTTGTCTTGTGATACTGCTACTTATTCTGCTGCTGCCTGCTAATGATTTATTAAATATTACTGTTGCTATATAATTGTTTCCATTGTTCCTGACTAGTAATTGTGGCAAATCACCTACACTATCTGTCTATGATCGAGCTGCTTACAGCTTCTTCTACTGCTTTGTGATAATTATCGTGACGGCAGAGTTGCTTTCTAGACTGCCTATTAGCTTGCCAGGAACTTTCACACTGATAGCTAGGTGCCCTGGAGTCTAAAAACTAATTACTGCCCCCCGACATGTTTCGCCATATCCATGGCGTCTTCAGGGGATCGGGCAGTTTGCACGGAGTTCGTGTGTGGCTGTGTTATTTATTACCTCCTATTTCATGACATGTCATTAGACTGACCAATCACTAGGCTTGTTAGAATTTGCATTTCTAATACCTTAGATCTGTATGGCTGTTTGGTTCGGTTTGTTCTGACGTCTGTCCTCCCGCGATATTTCGTCAAGTTACGCGCATGTCTTTGAACTTAGAAAGTACAGCTATTTTCGATTTATGACGTAGCTTGTTACGATTCTTCGTCAGGTTACGTGCATGTCTTTGAACTTAGATCACGGAGCTATTTTCGATTTATGACTTAACTTGTTGCGATTCTACCATGCTTGCGATTATGCTACTGTTGCGTTATTTGTTTATATTAAACTTTCACTCTATATATTTGTATCTACCAATTATAGGATTTGTCTTGACACTAAACCCATTGTTTTGTTTGATTGTTATTATTTTTATATATATATTTCTTTAATACATGATTATGAATTCTACATATGTCTCTTATGCTTATGGATTTTTATTTTTAATTATTTATTTATTTATTAATCTGGCGCTGACTTTGGTAGTTATATTAGGTACTTAGCTAAATTCATGTATTTATGTATATGTATTTTGATATTGGTAAATCTTTTTATCTATTTTTGGTGTGTGAAGTAACGATATTTTGTGTGACTATATTACTAATATTATAGTGCTCATATACTTCTTTTAGTATTCTTTTTATTGGGCTTTTTAATGAATTAATAGTTATTTTTTATCATGCTCTTTTTTGGATTGATATTTTCTTTTTGTGATTTTTGCTTTTGTGATAATCATTAGCTTTTATTAAAAGGTTTTTTTTGTGTTTTTTTTTTATTTTGTGTTTTTTTTTTTAATATATAGATTTACCAACTATTTTTATGATTTTGATTTTTTATAAAGACATGATTCATTAATTTTACTATTTATTTATCTTATAGGTGTTTGCGGTTTCAGATCAGTTAGGAGGTAATATACTGGTTTATTTTTAAAAAACTCAGTTCATGGTTGTTACTTTGTTTAATTTTTGGCCACTACTCCATGATTTATTAATGGGGGTTAGATTACGTATATTTCTCTTATATTTATTACTTTTTCTATTCCTTTTCTTTTAATTGTTTTTACAGAAAAGATGCAACGGTGAAGCCTTCGTTTAGGCCTTGGGGTGTAAGGCTTTTTAAGAAAGGACTCTCATATACACCAGCACCATATTTTGATTGCTTCACATGGGTAAAAGACATAAATCTATTTGCAAGGAAACTAGCGCTGCATAAAGAATTCAAAAATAAAGATAGAGATCCCCATGAAATAATGAGACGAGAACAGGAAGCAATCAAAATATTAGAAGAATTACAGCAAGAAAATATGGGACAAATCCAAGTACCGAAACCACCATTCTCCACTATGACCCCCCAGTCTAAATTTACACCACCATTCACCAAATATAATAATATACAGACATTTGTAGAGCTAGTGACTATTGAATTGCAGAAAATTAAAACAAAGAAGTCACAAATAGGTAGTAATCTGACCATAAAAGAAAAGAGAGCACTACAGGAATTAATAGAAAATAGAAATTTGGAAATTAAACCATCAGACAAAGGGGGAAACATAGTAATAATGGAAAAACAAGAGTATAAAAGAATGGTTATGGATCTCCTAAAAGATAAAGATACGTACCAAAAATTACAGAGTAATCCTACAATAAAATTTGTACAGGAACTCAAGAATATTCTACAAGCAAAAGAAAAAAAAATTAATAACAAAAGAGGAGTTCAAAATCATGTACAAACCGAATCCAGTACTAGCGACATTTTATGCTATCCCCAAGATACATAAAAATCGACATCCAGTTCAGGGGCGACCGATCGTATCCGGAAACGAAAGTCTGTGTGAAGGAATAAGTGGGTATGTCGATGAGGTGATATCCCCATTTGTCCCCAGTCTAACATCACATCTAAAAGACACAAAAGATGTTCTGACTAAGCTACGAAACATACTTGTAGAAAAAGGAACATTATTGGCAAGCTTAGATGTAGAGGCTCTATATACTAGCATACAGCACTCAAAGGGTTTGGAAGCAGTAAAATACTATCTAGATACAAGAGATATCCAATACAAAGATCATAATCAGTTTGTTCTGTCATTATTAGAATTTTTACTCGCTCACAATTATTTTATTTTCGATTGTGATTTTTATTTACAGACCACAGGTACCGCGATGGGTACAAAATGTGCGCCAAATTTCGCGAATCCTTTTCTAGGGTGGTGGGAGGAACAAATAGTTTTTTCTGAAGCACATATCCAATTCACTCAATACATCACTTATTGGGGTCGTTATATTGACGACGTCATAATACTCTGGGAAGGCACACAAGAAGAATTTTATGAATTTGTCAAAATTCTCAATGCAAACACCATAGGATTAAAATTCACAGGTGAAATTGACAAGAACAGACTAAATTTCCTTGATATAGCTCTCAGCCTTTCAGAGGACAAAACTATAATAACAGAAATCTATAGAAAGCCCACGTCAAGCAACAGCCTCCTCCACTGGTCAAGTTACCATCCAACACCCCTAAAAAAAGGGATCCCAGTAGGCCAGTATATTAGAGCAAGAAGAAACTGCTCAACTGAGGAAGGCTTCGAATGCGAAAGTCAGACATTATATAAAAAATTTTTGGAACGTGGATATCCAAAAAAAAGTGCTACATAAAGCCTATCGAAAAGCAAAAGAAAGAGATCGAGGCGATTTACTACAGGATCGCCAAAAAGAAAGCGCCGAAAAAATAGTGCGCTGTATAGGCACCTACGACATCAAACACCAAGAAGTAAGTAACATTCTGAAGAAATATTGGAATGTTCTAAGAATGGATGAGGACATACAGAAAGTGATTACACCATATCCTACAATCACCTATAGAAGAGGACCAAACCTCAGAGAACAGCTTGTACATAGCCATTTCCAGTGGAATTATCAACACACAGAAAAAACTACATGGCTAACCACAAAGGGGTCTTATCCATGTGGAGATTGCCAATTCTGCAGCAAAATGTTAGCTTGTAAAGAATTCGAAAATCCGGTTGACCACAAAAAGTACAAAATTTCCCAGTATATAAATTGCAAAACAACAGGGGTTGTTTACGCCATACAATGCAGTTGCCCCAAAATATACGTGGGAAAAACAATACAACAACTCCGAAGGAGAGTCTCAAAACATTTTAGTGATATCAACCTAAAAACGGATACCACTTTATCCAGACATATACAAGCTGAACATAGTGGAAAAAGCGATAGCTTAAAAGTATGGGGGATAAGTAAAATCAAATCAGGCCCGAGACAGGGCGATATAGAAAAAAAATTACAGCAGGAAGAAACTCGCTGGATATATAGATTAAAAAGCCTTACACCCCAAGGCCTAAACGATGGCTTCACTTTTGCATCTTTTCTGTAAAAACAATTAAAAGAAAAGGAATAGAAAAAGTAATAAATATAAGAGAAATATACGTAATCTAACCCCCATTAATAAATCATGGAGTAGTGGCCAAAAATTAAACAAAGTAACAACCATGAACTGAGTTTTTTAAAAATAAACCAGTATATTACCTCCTAAAAAACTAAAAAACCACAAAATCAAAAAAAGCTAATGATTATCACAAAAGCAAAAATCACAAAAAGAAAATATCAATCCAAAAAAGAGCATGATAAAAAATAACTATTAATTCATTAAAAAGCCTAATAAAAAGAATACTAAAAGAAGTATATGAGCACTATAATATTAGTAATATAGTCACACAAAATATCGTTACTTCACACACCAAAAATAGATAAAAAGATTTACCAATATCAAAATACATATACATAAATACATGAATTTAGCTAAGTACCTAATATAACTACCAGAGTCAGCAGCAGATTAATAAATAAATAAATAATAAAAAATAAAAATCCATAAGCATAAGAGACATATGTAGAATTCATAATCATGTGATAAAGAAATATATATAAAAATAATAACAATCAAACAAAACAATGGGTTTAGTGTCAAGACAAATCCTATAATTGGTAGATACAAATATATAGAGTGAAAGTTTAATATAAACAAATAACGCAACAGTAGCATAATCGCAAGCATGGTAGAATCGCAACAAGTTAAGTCATAAATCGAAAATAGCTCCGTGATCTAAGTTCAAAGACATGCACGTAACCTGACGAAGAATCGTAACAAGCTACGTCATAAATCGAAAATAGCTGTACTTTCTAAGTTCAAAGACATGCGCGTAACTTGACGAAATATCGCGGGAGGACAGACGTCAGAACAAACCGAACCAAACAGCCATACAGATCTAAGGTATTAGAAATGCAAATTCTAACAAGCCTAGTGATTGGTCAGTCTAATGACATGTCATGAAATAGGAGGTAATAAATAACACAGCCACACACGAACTCCGTGCAAACTGCCCGATCCCCTGAAGACGCCATGGATATGGCGAAACATGTCGGGGGGCAGTAATTAGTTTTTAGACTCCAGGGCACCTAGCTATCAGTGTGAAAGTTCCTGGCAAGCTAATAGGCAGTCTAGAAAGCAACTCTGCCGTCACGATAATTATCACAAAGCAGTAGAAGAAGCTGTAAGCAGCTCGATCATAGACAGATAGTGTAGGTGATTTGCCACAATTACTAGTCAGGAACAATGGAAACAATTATATAGCAACAGTAATATTTAATAAATCATTAGCAGGCAGCAGCAGAATAAGTAGCAGTATCACAAGACAAGTAACGGAATTTACATTATCTATGAAACTATCAAGTCTTAAGGAAGTGAATGTTGTAACACACGGCCACAGCAATAAGGGCCAGACAAACAGCAGCAAGCAGCTAGTTTTATAAGTAACTATACTGCTCCAGTAATCAAACACTAACCTCAAATGACTATAGTTCACAGCAAAAGGTTACAAATTTAAGTATCTACACAGCCAATAGCAAGAACCAACAATGGTCAGCTACAAAAGAGTGATTGCAACCCATATACTACTGCTGCATTAATAGTGCTAAAAGAGAACATATTAATAATAGAAGCACACACATAGGTGTCCAGGAGATAGTTTTAATATAGTAGGTTAGATAACAAAACGTCCATCATTTATTATTAAGAAAGCAAAATAAAAGTAAAATTTTAAACAAATAAAAACACTAATGCACCTGTCAAGAGTAGGCAACCAGTAGTCTATGACTAAATGTAAATATAATAAAAGTGCCTCTACACGTGCAGGGTATATATGAATGTAATATATATAGTCAGACTCACAGACACAGTCAGCTCCAGTCCCTGCTGGGGCCCGCTGCTGCGCCACTCGCCAGTCACACCCCCCTGGCCTGACTCCATGACCGTGTTGCTGTGCCGCTCTGTGAGTGAGGGCCAGGGCCGCACGGCGCACGCAGGATGGGGCGGGTGGCCGTCGGTGCTGTGATGCAACTCACAAGTAAGTGATTTAAAAAAATAATAATAAAGTAGGTTAATTTTTCAGCCCTCCCCCAGGGAGCGCCCTAAGGCAGCCGCTTGGTCTGCCTTATGGTAGCTCTGGCCCTGGCTCCTGCTCTTACTCTGCTGTCACCTGTATAGAAAAACCACCCATTTTGCTACACATTGCTTGTGCTCCAATGTCCTCCTCCTACTCCTCCTCCAGTTCAGCCCCCACAGGGCTCATGTGGCCATAAGATCTAGGCTCCACGTCTCCAGTCCCCTGACCAGACAGATTTACCAGCATCTGTTCCAGGATATAAAGCAGTGGAATGACGTTGTTCATCCGGAAGTCCAGGCGACTGACAAATAATGTGGCCTTCTCAAAGGGTCTGAGCAAATGGCAGGTGTCACTCATAGGCTGCCACTGGCTAACATCGAACTTACACGGGAGTACCTTTGTCCGCCTGTATCATCAAGAAATCGTTTATGGCCTTTCTCTCTATAGTAGTCGGTCCAACATATGGAGGGTGGAATTCCAACGGGTGGAAACATCACATATCAGCCTATGTTGGGGGATGCCGTTCTGCCGCTGCAGCTCAAGGAGAATGTGCTTGGCGTTGTACAAAAGGCTGAAGTGCATTCAAAGTTTCCTGGCCATTTTTAGGATGTCTTGCAGTTGGGTGGAAGACTTCAGGTACCGCTTGGCAACCAGATTGAACACGTGCCCCATGCAGGGTGCATGGCTCAGCCCTCCTTGACGCATCGCCGACACCATGTTCATCCCGTTGTCGGTCACCATGGTTCTGATTTTAAGTTGTCGCGGAGAAAGCCAGGATTCGATTTCTTGATTAAGGACACAGAGAAGTTTCTCCCCTGTGTGACTCTGTTCGCCCAGGCAAACAAGGTGTAGAACAGCGTGACACCGCCGTGCCCTGCACATGTGGTATGCTGGAGGGGCACTGTGAATTGTCCCTGCAGTTGAGGCTAAGAACACGGTGGAGGATAAGGAGGCGGACATTGTCGCAGGACCAACGGCGTGAGAACATGGAGGCGGAAGCAGCGTCACCTGGCCAAGTTGCTGGTTTGGCTGGGCAGGAACCACATTTACCCAGTGGGCCCTAAAAGACATATATTGTCCTTGCCCATAGTTACAGCTCCACACGTCGGCGTTGCCGTGCACTTTGACAGACACAGACAGGCTCAAGGACTGGCCCACCTTCTGTTCTACATATGTGTGCAGGGCTGGTACTGCCTTTTTGGCAAAGAAATGACTGCTTGGGACTCTCCACCTTGGCTCGGCACAAGCCATCAGTTCTCTGAAAGGTGCAGAGTCCACCAATTGGAAAGGGAGGGACTGTAGCACCAGCAACTTGGCCAGGAACACGTTCAGCTTCCGCGCTGTTGGATGACCACACGCGTATTGCTGTCTCTTGCCAATTGTTTCGGTGATGGACGAAATTCATAATGAGGAGTAGGAGGACGAGGAGACGGAGCATCAGGACCAGTAGATGATGGGAAAGACAGACAGGTCCCTTGAGCTGAGGTGGTGGAGACCTGACTGCCTGAATTCGGGTGCGTGCCACTGGGTGATGCAGTGGTTGCTGAGTCAGGCTGGAGCACAACATCGGAGCCACGGTTCTCCCAGGCCACTTTATGCTGACACTGCATATGTTGACGCAGGGCCGTGGTGCCAACATTGGCACCCTGGCCATGCTTCACCTTCTGCCCACAGATTCGGCAAATGGCCATGTTCACCTCCTCGGGAGGCTTAACAAAAAACTGCCACACAGCCGAGTGGGTGATTTTACCCCAACAATCCGCACTGACTGACTGCTAGGGCCGCTACCTCTGTGAACCCCTGCAACACTACTTTCAGGGCAGGTAGGTTCCTGCGAAGCGGGTGGTCTACCCTGGTATGTTTGGCTCCCGACCTCCCACTGCTTCCACCCTGCTGACTCCAGGCCACGCCACCGACTTGCTGGCTCCGCCGCTGCCTCACGCGTAAGCTGCCACCCTCTTCTCCCGATGATGATGAAGCCCCGTCGCCACCCGGCTCCCAATTGCGATCGGCTACATCATTATCGAGTACTGTCTGCACGTCACTGATGTCCTGCTCAACGGTCTCTGAGCCAGGAGCTTTACCGGTCGCAACACCAGCTCCCATGCCACTCTCCTCATCACTACTTGCCCACCGCCTGGAGGAAGCGGCGGATGTCTCCTCCACATCTTGGTTGGCCAAAAGCTGCTGACTGTCCACTAGTAGCTCGTCCTCGCTGTATAGTGGACCTGAGCCAACAGCATATAGTACTTGTCTGGCTGAGGGAACAGAAGAGGACAGTGGCAGGTTGAGGACAGGTGAGGGCACAGGGCCTGCACCCGGGCCATGCCAACTAAGGGTTGTGTCTGACGAACCCACCGACTCTTGGCTGGGGGTGTTTGATGTCACTTAGGACGAAGTGGATGACTGAGTCAACCATTCAAGAACCACTGGGTTGCTGGTCAAGACATGACCGCTAGAAGACACCGGGAGCTCAGGCTTCTCAAAGTGACTCCTGCTTCCACGCCCCCCTACTCTGCTGTGACCTGTGCCTGCGCCAGAAACATTTAGGCCTCTGCCTGTCCCCTGAGGAGAGCCTGTCACTTCTCTGTCTTGCATACTGTTAGATCAAATAAATAAATAAAAAGGAAATGAATACACTACAAAAAAGGCTTTAGAACATATAAGAACGGCAAACGATACTTTTTTTTCCACTAATACACTGCGTGCAGAATTATTAGGCAAATGAGTATTTTGACCACATCATCCTCTTTATGCATGTTGTCTTACTCCAAGCTGTATAGGCTCGAAAGCCTACTACCAATTAAGCATATTAGGTGATGTGCATCTCTGTAATGAGAAGGGTTGTGGTCTAATGACATCAACACCCTATATTAGGTGTGCATAATTATTAGGCAACTTCCTTTCCTTTGGCAAAATGGGTCAAAAGAAGGACTTGACAGGCTCAGAAAAGTCAAAAATAGTGAGATATCTTGCAGAGGGATGCAGCACTCTTAAAATTGCAAAGCTTCTGAAGCGTGATCATCGAACAATCAAGCGTTTCATTCAAAATAGTCAACAGGGTCGCAAGAAGCGTGTGGAAAAACCAAGGCGCAAAATAACTGCCCATGAACTGAGAAAAGTCAAGCGTGCAGCTGCCAAGATGCCACTTGCCACCAGTTTGGCCATATTTCAGAGCTGCAACATCACTGGAGTGCCCAAAAGCACAAGGTGTGCAATACTCAGAGACATGGCCGAGGTAAGAAAGGCTGAAAGACGACCACCACTGAACAAGACACACAAGCTGAAACGTCAAGACTGGGCCAAGAAATATCTCAAGACTGATTTTTCTAAGGTTTTATGGACTGATGAAATGAGAGTGAGTCTTGATGGGCCAGATGGATGGGCCCGTGGCTGGATTGGTAAAGTGCAGAGAGCTCCAGTCCGACTCAGACGCCAGCAAGGTGGAGGTGGAGTACTGGTTTGGGCTGGTATCATCAAAGATGAGCTTGTGGGGCCTTTTCGGGTTGAGGATGGAGTCAAGCTCAACTCCCAGTCCTACTGCCAGTTTCTGGAAGACACCTTCTTCAAGCAGTGGTACAGGAAGAAGTCTGCATCCTTCAAGAAAAACATGATTTTCATGCAGGACAATGCTCCATCACACGCGTCCAAGTACTCCACAGCGTGGCTGGCAAGAAAGGGTATAAAAGAAGAAAATCTAATGACATGGCCTCCTTGTTCACCTGATCTGAACCCCATTGAGAACCTGTGGTCCATCATCAAATGTGAGATTTACAAGGAGGGAAAACAGTACACCTCTCTGAACAGTGTCTGGGAGGCTGTGGTTGCTGCTGCACGCAATGTTGATGGTGAACAGATCAAAACACTGACAGAATCCATGGATGGCAGGCTTTTGAGTGTCCTTGCAAAGAAAGGTGGCTATATTGGTCACTGATTTGTTTTTGTTTTGTTTTTGAATGTCAGAAATGTATATTTGTGAATGTTGAGATGTTATATTGGTTTCACTGGTAAAAATAAATAATTGAAATGGGTATATATTTGTTTTTTGTTAAGTTGCCTAATAATTATGCACAGTAATAGTCACCTGCACACACAGATATCCCCCTAAAATAGCTAAAACTAAAAACAAACTAAAAACTACTTCCAAAAATATTCAGCTTTGATATTAAGGAGTTTTTTGGGTTCATTGAGAACATGGTTGTTGTTCAATAATAAAATTAATCCTCAAAAATACAACTTGCCTAATAATTCTGCACTCCCTGTACACCCCAAAAAAGGTTGTAATTTAGTCACTTCACTGCACAACGGCTAACAAGCCTTTTTTTCCCTACTAATACACCCCAAAAATAGCTTTAGAGCATATAACTGCACAGCTGAATGGCAAATAAGCCCTTTTTTCCCACTAATACACCCTAAAAAAGGCTTTAGTAAGTAACATATAACTGCACCACTGAACGGCAAATAAGCCCTTTTTTTCGCCAGTAATACACCCCAAAAAAGGCTTTAGAACATATAACTGCACCGCTGAAGGCAAATAATACTTTTTTTAACCACTAATACACACGAAAAAAGGCTTCAGAACATATAACTGCACCGCTGAACAGCTAATACCACTTTTTTCCCACTAATACACCCCAAAAAAGGCTGTAATTTTGTCACTTCACCGCACAAAGGCTAATAAGCCCTTTTTTTACACTAATATATCCCAAAGAAGGCTTCAGAACATATAACTGCACTGCTGAACGGCTAATAACACTTATTTTTTCACTAATACACCCCAAGATAGGCTGTCATTTTGTGACTTCACCGCACAACAGCTAACAAGCCTTTTTTTCCCACTAATACACCCCAAAAATAACTTTAGAGCAAATAACTGCACCGCTGAATGGCAAATAAGCCCTTTTTTTCCCACTAATTCACCCCAAAAAAGACTTTAGAACATATAACTGCACTGCTGAACGGTAAATACCACATTTTTTTTTCTACTAATACACCACAAAAAAGGCTTGAGAACATATAACTGCACCACTGATCGGCTAATAACACTTTTTCTCCACTAATACACCCCGAAGAAGGCGTTAGAACATATAACTGCACCGCTAAACGGCAAATACTTTTTCCCCCCACAAATACACCCGAAAAAAGGTTTCAGAACATATAACTGCACCGCTGAACGGCAAATAATACTTTTTTCCCCCACTAATACAGCCAAAAAAAGGCTGTAATTTTGTCACTTCACCGCACAGCGGCTAACAAGCCTTTTTTTCCACTAATACACAAAAATAGTTTTTAGAACATATGACTGCACCGCTAAACGGCAAATAATATTTTTTTTCCCACTAATACACCCCAAAAAAGGCTGTATTTTTTCACTTCACTGCAAAACAGCAAATAAGCCCTTTTTTCCACTAATACACCCCAAAAAGTCTTTAGAACATATAACTGCACCGGACAAGGGCTAATAAGAGATAGAAATATTTCCTAGTAATAAACCCTGTTAATGGCTGTATCACGCAGCACTTGCACCCCAATAACAAGCAAAGTTTGCTGGAATTACAGAGGTATCATCTATTGCAAACCTAAAAGCAGCAGAGTAATTCCTCCCTATTCTTTCCCTACACCTAGACTAATCTTTCCCTGAACTTGTAAATAGTTTTTTCAGCCCAATGAAGTCTTTCCTAGCACTGTCGCTAGCGCCTGCTGACGTCTCTCCCTGCACTAAGCACATTGGAAAATGGCAGAATCCAAAATGGCTGATGCTATTTATAGTGCTATGACATCACAGGGGCTGGCTGTCTGCTGATTGGCTGCATGCATGGCATTGTGGGTGATCCGTCATTTCCAGAGTTCTTTGCTCCATGTCCTAACACATGCAGCAGCCATTTTAGGAAAAAATGTGATTCGTAACCACAAGGCGTCCTGAAATTCGGATCAAATTCTACTTTGTCAACTTCGATTCGCTCATCTCTAATCACTGCATCCTGTAGAAGTGAATTTCATAAGCTCAACTCTGTTACAGCAAGAAATCCCATTGTATGTTCAAGGTGAAACCTTCTTTCTTCTAGAGGTAGAACATGCCCTCTTGTCAGGACTACAAGGCCTAGATATAAAAGATCATTAGAAAGGTTTCTGTTCTGTCCATTCATATATTTGAACATTGTAATTAGATCACCTTTAAACTGTTTCATCTTCCTGTTTGATAACCTGTCTTGGTACTGCAAACCACTCTGACAACTAACCACTTTTACTTTGGGCTAGATCTAAGGAATTATCCTGGTGGTTCCCTGGTTTTTACCCTTTAACCCCTCTACAGGAATCCGGCCTTCACTGCAGAGGAACCACTTGAAGTAGTCCCAGTGTAGTAAGTAGCTGAACCCAGTCGGTAATAGACATCGTTATGAAGCACCGAGGGAACAGGCAATACTCATAATCAGGAAACATGCCAGGTCGTGGCAGACAGAGTTTGTGCATATCCATAAAACAAATCAGAGGTCAATACGGTAAACAGGCAGAAGAAAGGGCAGGTGGCAGAGGGCCAGAGAGTGTAAACAGGCAAAGTTTGGTACAAAGGCAGATAAACAGGATAAATAGATAAATAGGACTAGCAAGCTAGAATACCTAAAGCTCAAGCATCTTCCACCTGGGAAAGGCACCTTAAATACACACAATTGGCCAACCATAGGTTGGAACAGATCAGGGCATATGCCCCATGGCTCTTTAAGAGTGAGCAGGAGAGCATCCTAGAGACAGAGGGAGACATATTGGCAGCAGAAGCAGACCTCGTCCTGCAATGAGAGCATGCAGGACGCCAGACCAACTATCAGCAACTGGGGAACGAGACGCATGTATGGGCCGCCAGGCAGAAGAGGGACTGAGCTGGTGAGTAATGTGCTCCCCGTGCCTGCCTGGAGGAGTGGGGCAGCAGCAGGCACTGGCCACTAGCATAACAGTAATCTATTATCTTACTCCATGTTAATCAACTGACAGAGCTTAGTATCATCTGTATCTCAAAACTGATCCCTGTGGTATCTCACCTGTAACTGAAATACTACATGATTCACCATGTACGTTGGGAGCATTTTCCATTGTGTAAGTCAAACGTACATGATTTATCAAAGTGAAAGCCACTACAATATAAACTTAGGTTTTTCATCTATAGTGGAGGTTCTGGCAGGAGCACGTGTAGCAAAATCCAGTAAAAATAAAGACAAAATACTGCAGAATGCCAGAATTCATTCCAGAAACCCAAAAGACCTTATAATATTGATTGGGATTTGTTGGGCACAGGCAGTGTGGTGTAAAAGAATACCAGAATCTTGCCGCCGATGTGTACGTAGCCTAAATATGGCACAATGCATGACAAACCTATGCTATATCTGCCATTGTGTAGAAAATCTCTAAAAATATTACCATTTCATAATTATTATTGTTATGTCTTAATATGTCTTAATAGGAAGGTCACAAACAGGGCTTTTTTTCATAGCTTTTTAGCTATTTTGATTGTTATATGTTATTATTAATAACACAACATATTTAGTTTTTTCTTATTTTGCAAAGAATAAGCATTAATTATTAAGATTAGCAAAGTAAATCTAAAATGAAAAATTCTAAAGACTTTCATACCTAACCTCAGTAATATTGTACTTTTCAAGGTCAAATGCTAATTATCTTTCGTCCGAAATCAAGCAAGTTAGGTTTGTTAGGATTACATTCACGGTCTTGCAAATAATTGTTCTGTCAAATGCAATTTGTGTGCAGAGTGGTTCTTGGTGATATTATCCCAATGTAAAAAATCTTGTTTATCGCTCTGTTTATTACGCTACAGGGGAAATTGTCCAACCTTAGCACAAAATCAAGTAGAGAACAGAATCTCTGAGAACCAATGGCCTCAACAAGTTTGTTCCTTCCAGGCATGGTGGTATTGAATAACAATGACCCTCTTTAGACCTTTACTCTTTTCCCTTAAGGAAGCTGTCAACTTCTCTTTGGTTGAGAAATCCAAATATGTTCTTAAAGGAATAAAATAATGCACTTGAAAAATACTTTGTGTCATTTAGTTGAACAGTGATTTGTAAAAATGCATGTAAAAGCGCATGCATAGATAGACACTTGCAGTTAGAGGCTTACTGTATTTATAGTAATTTTTGTGACATTATTAATGGTTTTCTTTTTGTACAGTTATTTTTTAAGCATTTTAAGTTAAGTTTTATCTCCCAAAATGTTTACAAATGCCATAAAAGTGCAGCTAAAACATAGCAAATGGTGAGTATGAATCTGGGCTGAAACACCTAGCTAAGCAGAAGCACACGTGAAAAATAAAACAGTAATTAAAAGCTCATGAACATGGCAAAGCACTGTGCATGGGGTATCTACAGTGGCCCACAGAAGCTTTAGCATATAGTTCCTTAATAAGGAGCCATGCAGTCTCTATGGGTCACAGTAAAAACTATGTCATATATAAAAAGCTATTCTCCACTAAAAGCGCCATACATCCAGTACCCCATAGAATATGCCGGCATTTATTTAACCCCTTAAGGGCTTTGACTTATCCAGGCCATTCTGAGATTGTTTTTTCGTCACATATTGTACTTCATGACACTGGTAAAATGAAGTCCCAAAAAATAATTTTTATTTATAAAAAAATACCAAATTTACCAAAAATTTGTAAAAAAATTGCAAATTTCCAAGTTTCAATTTCTCTACTTTTATAATACATAGTAATACCTCCAAAATAGTTATTACTTTACATTCCCCATATGTCTACTTCATGTTTGGATCATTTTGGGAACGATATTTAATTTTTTGGGGATGTTACAAGGCTTAGAAGTTTAGAAGCAAATCTTGAAATTTTTCAGAAATTTTCAAAAACCCAATTTTTAGGGACCAGTTTAGGTCTGAAGTCACTTTGCGAGGCTTACATAATAGAAACCACCCAAAAATGACCCCATTATAGAAACTACACCCCTCAAGGTATTCAAAACTGATTTTTACAAACGTCGTTAACCCTTTAGGTGTTCCACAAGAATTAATGGAAAATAGAGATACAATTTCAAAATTTCACTTTTTTGGCAGATTTTAATAATTCTTTTCCAGTTACAAAGCAAGGGTTAACAGACAAACCAAACTCAATATTTATGGCCCTGATTCTGTAGTTTACAGAAACACCCCATATGTGGTCGTAAACCGCTGTACGGGCACACGGCAGGGCGCAGAAGGGAAGGAATGCCATACGGTTTTTGGAAGGCAGATTTTGCTGGACTGTTTTTTTTGACACCATGTCCCATTTGAAGCCCCCCTGATGCACCCCTAGAGTAGAAACTCCAAAAAAGTGACCCCATTTTAGAAACTACGGGATAGGGTGTCAGTTTTGTTGGTACTAGTTTAGGGTACATATGATTTTTGGTTGCTCTTTATTACACTTTTTGTGAGGCAAGGTAACAAGAAATAGCTGTTTTGGCACCGTTTTTATTTTTTGTTATTTACAACATTCATCTGACAGGTTAGATCATGTGATATTTTTATAGACCAGGTTGTCATGGATGCGGCAATACCTATTATGTATACTTTTTTTTATTTATGTAAGTTTTACACAATTAGTGTTTCCATTGTCTGAGAGCCATAATTTTTTCAGTTTTTGGGCGATTACCTTGGGTAGGGTATGATTTTTGCAGGATGAGATGACGGTTTTATTGGAACTATTTTGGGGTGCGTGTGAATTTTTGATTGCTTGCTATTACACTTTTTGTGATGTAAAGTGACAAAAAATGGCTTTTTTTACACCGTTTTTATTTTTATTTTTTTACGGTATTCACCTGAAGGGTTAGGTCATGTGATATTTTTATAGAGCCGGTCGATACGGACGCGGTGATACCTAATATGTATACTTCTTTTTATTTATGTAAGTTTTACACAATAATATCATTTTTGAAACAAAAAAATGATGTTTTAGTGTCTCCATATTCTGAGCCATAGTTTTTTTATTTTTTGGGCAATTGTCTCAGGTAGGGGCTCATTTTTTGCGGGATGAGGTGATGGTTAGATTGGTACTATTTTGGTGGGCAAACGCCTTTTTGATCACTTGCTTTTTTACTTTTTGTGATGTAAGATGACAAAAAAATTGTTTATTTAGCACAGTTTTTATTTTTTATTTTTTACGGTGTTCATCTGAGGGGTTATGTCATGTGATATGTTTATAGAGCCGGTCAATACGGACGCGGCGATACCTAATATGTATACTTTTTTTTCCCTATTTTTTACCAATTTTTTTTAACTTTATTTTGGGAAAATTACGTTTTTGTTTATTTTTACTTGAAACTTTTAATTTTTGGGGGGGGGAAACTTTATTTTTTCAACTTTATTTTTACTTTATTTTTTGTCCCACTTTGGGACTTCAACTTTTGGGGGTCTGATCCCTTTTACAATGCATTCCAATACTTCTGTATTTGAATGCATTGGCTGTATGAGTAATACTGTGTGTATTACTCATATAGCTTCCGGCCTGTGAGATCCAGGGGGCTGGATTTCACAGGCTTATCACCGGAAGGCAGCGCAATGCCTTCCTTAGACATCGCGCTGCCTTCCATGCCATCGGGTCCCCCCTACAGTCGCATGGGGACCCGATGGCACCGCCGCCCGCAACCGCCGGATAAGGTAAAAGCCGCAAACCGCAGGTCTGAATTGACCTGCGGTTTGCGGTGATCGCCGACACGCAACTTACCTCTCTTGCTTCTGGACGCCGCCGCTCCTCACTACCAGCGTTCTCTCTCTACTTCCTGGTTCTTGGCTGTCAGTTGTGAAGGCTGCGCACAGTGAGGTCACATGGTGCGCAGCCCTTTACAGTAGACAGCCGAGCGGAGGACCAGGAAGCCGTGAGTACAGATCCTTCACCGCTTCGTGGTCCCCCAGTACTAATGAAGCGCTTCCAAAATTGAAGTGCTTCATTAGTATTCTCCCCATAAGACCCAGGGGAAAAATATGGCTATTAAAAAAAATAAAGTTTTATTTTTCATGGATGTCACGTGGGTGCCCACCAGAGAGGAAGAGGAGGGAATTTCAGAGGGAGAGACAGAGCAGCAGATAGGGAAGAGAAGGAGTAGAAGCAGGCAGAACTTACAGTGCACAGGAGGCAAAAAGCAGACTGCTAATGTATCTGGAACAAGCCATCCACCATACACGGTCACATCTGGCGCTCTCAGGACGCTGGCACATGGCTCTGCAGTGTGGGCTTTTTTTAACGTGTCCACTGCTAACAATAGTGTTGCCATCTGCAGCCTTTGCTGTCAATGCATATGTCGCGGTAAGCCCAACACTCACCTAGGGATGACCGCCTTAAGAAGGCACCTGGCCTCCCATCACCGAGCCCAGTGGGAGCAACACTGTCAGAACCCACAAAGCCACACTCCCGGCTCTCCACGTCCTGCCTCTTCTCCTTCTCCTCCCCTTTGTCCACCACTCCACCTTCCACTGTGCCGTCAAACTTTTCTGGGATCCCTGGTGTTGTCTGTGGCTGGGGGGAGGAGACCGAGGACCACATTATCCTGGAAGATGAGCAGGAGCCAGGCCACTCCACCGCTTCCAGTTTAGTGCAAATGGGGGCCTTCATGCTTGAGTGTTTGAAGAGGGACCCCCATATAAAAAGCATAAAGGGCAAGGACCAGTACTGGGTGGCAATGTACTTAGACCCCCGGTACAAACAAAAAATGGCAGACATGTTACCAGCATCACAGAGGGCTGTCAGAATACAGCACTTCCAGTCCTTGCTTCGAGAAATGCTGCATTCGGCTTTTGCAGGCTCTGGCAGAGGAATTTCCACTCACAGAGTAACAGTTGTGGGTACCAATCCAACAGTGCATGGAAAAAGAGAGCGGTTTGAAGATGTGTTGGTCACTTCGGATATGAGATCATTTTTGCAGCCAACCCATCGACAGCCGCCCTCCGGATTCAGCTTCAGGGAACGCCATGACCGAAAGGTGTCCGACTACATTGGGTTAACGGCCGGTGTGGGCGCTCTGAGAAGCGAGGAACCCCTGGACTACTGGGTGTGCCCCTCGTCCATGGTCCTGTCCAAAAGGACGTTCAGCGCAGCAGGGGGGATCGTGACTGATAAGCGCACTCGCCTAGCTCACAACAGTGGACTACCTCACATTTCTAAAAATTAATGAGGCATGAATCTCGGACAAATTCAACACATGTGACAAGTCGACGATCACGTTTAATTGAATTTCCTCATGACAGCAGTGAGATATTGACAGATCTCACAGAAGTGACTGGCAAGGAAGGGGTGGATAGTGCGGCCCACACCCCTATTCCACCAGGTGTACAATCAATCTGGGGGTAACAACACAGCCCCAGACTGTCAGTCAGTGAGTTCCTGGAAAGGTGATGTTGCACAGCCTGGGGGCTGGAGGACTTGGGGAGCACAGAGCGACGGCTGGAGGACTTGGGGAGCACAGAGCGACGCCTGGGAATGGGTCGTAGGGTTCTAGTTGGGCAGACTAGAGAGCCCAGCTTCCCCAAGGGACTTTTGATTTGCACAGCCTAGGGGCTGGTGGACTACAAGGTGGGAAAAGCCGCATCTACTTCACCTGTGTGAACGGGGCTTAGAGGTGAGTCAGGGAATACCTCTGTTTAGCCAGGGCCCAGCCGGGCAGGTATTTATTTTTGTTTTGGTGTACGTGGGAACCTCACCCTACCCAGTGGTGTGTAACTGGGCTGTCCTGTATGCAAAGAATTTCAAAATAAATGCAATGTTTGGCACCTAATCCTGCGATGGATGAAAATCATTGTGTGAATGACCCCCAGATGAGAACTAATTCCTACACAGCCTCACAAATATCCGCCACGACCCAGAACAAATAATGGTCCCTGTCTTAGGTAAATACAGCGGCATAAAAGGCCTTTTCTGTCCGATTAATGCCTAATGTTTTGGGCCTCGGAGGAATTCAACACCTGTGATCACGTGTTTCAACTATTATCATTAGGGTTTTTTTTCAAGAGGAGGGATTTCGTTAGCCATGTTTTTAATCCAAATTTATATTTTTTAGTTCTTTTCAACATATGTATTGGACCTGTATTTGTACTGTCCTTCAGTAAAATTGATATCAATTGACCATCTAATAGACCTCCAGCCAAAAAATCACTTGATTTTTTCTGTACAGCGAATGCATAATTTTTGGGGCCTGTAGTCCACTGGCCTGCTGTAAAATTGATATCCAATGACCGTGTAATCTACCTCCAGCCACATACTTGCTTGTTATTTTCTGTACGCTGAATGCATAATTTTTGGGGCCTGTAGTACACTGGCCTGCTGTAAAATTTAAATCCAATGACCATGTAATCTACCTCCAGCCACATACTTACTTGTTTTTTTCTGAACGCTGAATGAATAATTGTTGGGGCTTCGGAGGACTTCAACACCTGTGATGACCACGTGTTATCGAATTTCAACTATTATCATTAGGATTTTTTCAAGAGGGGGGATATCGTTAGCCATGTTTTTAATCCAATTTTATATTTTTAGTTGTTTTAAACATATGTATTTGACCTTTATTTGTACTGGCCTGCAGTAAAATTTATATCCATTGACAGTGTAATATACCTCCGGGCACATAATCACTTGATCTTTTCTGTCCGTTGAATGCCTAATGTTTGGGGCCTGTAGTCCAGTGGCCTACAGTAAATTTTTTATCCACTGACCGCATAATGTAACTCGAGCCACATAATCAGAATTTCTTTTATGTCAGGTGAATGCCTAATTTTTAAGGCCCGTACTCCCGTGGCCTAAAATATAAAATTTCTAGGCTCCAACAGGGCACATTTCAGAGAATTTCCCTTTAAGACGCATAAAAATGTCCCCTGATTAAGATACATATTTTTTGTTGGAATTTTTGTCATTGATCCCCCTCTAGTATGTCACTGTCCATGCTGTAGGACTATTTGTGCACTTCTACTAAGTATTTGGTGGCTGCAAATATGAGCTGAAGGTTTTTCAGGTTCGCCTGCCATTAAAGTGAACAGGGCCCGTCGCGAACTTGCGGTTCGCGAACATTTGATCGCGTTCGCAAACATTTGATCGCGTTTGTGAACCGTCCCGGCTGATGTTCGTCCATCACTACTGCTATGGGACTTTCAAAATTAGGCGAGTGACGGTCATTGGACGGCAGCTATGCATATATGACTTGCTCTCCATTCGCTTCAGGGTCCCATGGGACCAGCATCTATCAGGAAAACCCCTTCCACCCTCTTACATAAAGGCTGAACCTGCTCCATACATGGCAGGTGTTGGCTGTATAATACAGCAGGCACCCAGCCACAATGATCGGCAATGACGCATCTGTGAGGTTAGGCAGATCTGTGAAATTAGTGTTTTTCGGCGACCCTGCAGTGAAATTGCATGGCTTTGATTGGTCACCATGACAGACTGGGGCCTGCTAAAGGTTCCCAAGCCTTTCATGGCAAGCTGCCTGGAAAGCATTGCACGAGGTTTATAGGCAGGCCCCAGTTTATAGTTTTATAGGCAGGCAAGGAAAATCTCATAGACCATAATAGCTCTCTATTATGGTGTATAAGACAAGTGATCGAAAGAGCAAAGGTTATAGTCCCCTTAAGGGGCTAATAGTTATTGAATAAAAAGTAAATAAAAAACAGTATAAAAATTTTAATTAAAGATTAAAAATTCGAATTACTCCCATTTCCCAATTTTACATATAAAAATAAACATAACAGGTATTACCACATCTGAAGATGTTTGTACTATTAAAATATTTTTTTTTTAAATAGTTTTTTATATTTTTATTTAACCCCACAAAGATTTATTTTTTTCCATTTTCCAATACAAGACATGGTAAATTAACTGGTGCCATTAAAAAATAAATCGTGTCCCTCAAAAAAAAGGCCTTATATGGCTATATAAATGGAAAATTAAAAAGTTATGGCTCTTGGATTGGAGGAAAAATCAATAATACAAAAACAAAAACTGGCTTGGTCTTTAAGGGGTTAAGCAAGATTTTTATGCAATCTGACAACTTGACAAGGAAAAAAAACTCTGTATATCTCCATATAATATTCCTACTGTGAGCCCATACTGTGCCTCCATGTGCTTCTGATTTTACACGTTTTTGTGGGGGCTTTTTTGTACTAGAATTGAAGACATGAGACAAGAGTTTATAGCTTGATGTATTTATTTCAAGAACATTTTGTCGTGGGAGTCACCCTGTACCTAACGGTTCCTGAATGCAGACACGTTTCCTGGCCAGAAGAGATATATAAAAGGTTCTCAGTGTCATTTCATTTATGTTTCCACTGCTAGGATAACTTTTTTCTTATCTGTAAATGCTGCCAGTGAGATGTCGGACGCTGGGAATGTGAAGTAAACAATTATGTCACTTGTGGTATGTGTGTGAAGAAAGGCAGGAAAGCAGGTTGTCACTCAGAAATTTCTCAATATGATTTACTTGGGAGATCTATGCTTTTTATATAATGGGTGTTTTATTTTGTTAACACTAAGGCAGTGGCATATCTGTAGTGGTTGCTATGGTGGCATTTACTGCTGGGCACTGGTCCCTCTGCCACACACATGACAGGAGGGGGCCTATTTACAGATTTTTACATTGGGTCCCATGAGTAGTGATGGACAAACATCGGCTGGGACGTTTCGCGAACGCACATTCGCGATCAAGTGATCGTGAACGACAGGTTCGTGTCGAACCCCATTGACTTTAATGGCAGGCGAACCTGAAAAACCTTCAGGTCATATTTGCAGCCACCAAATACTTACTAGAAGTGCACAAATTGTCCCACAACATGGACAGTGACATACCAGAGAGGGATCATTGGCAAAAATTCCCACAAAAAATGTGTATTAATCAGCGGCAATTTTTATGCGTCTTAAAGGGAAACTCACAAAAATGTGCCCTGCTGGAGCCTAAAAATATTTTATTTTAGGCCACGGGAGTACAGGCCCCAAAAATGAGGCATTCACCTGACAGAAAAAACTTGTGATTATGTGGCTGGAGGTACATTAGGCGTTGACCGGATAAAATTTTTACTGTAGGCCAGTACAGGCCCCAAAAATTAGGCATTCACCTGACAGAAAAGAACTTGTGATGATGTGGCTGGAGGTACATTAGGTGGTCACCGTTAAATTTTTTTACTGTAGGCCACTGGAGAACAGGCCCCAAAAATTAGGCATTCACCTGACATAAAAGAACAAATGATTATGTGGGTGGAGGTACATTAGGCAGTCACTGGTTAAAAATGTTACTGTAGGCCAGTACAGGCCCCAAAAATTAGGCATTCACCTGACAGAAAAGAACTTGTGATTATGTGGCTGGAGGTACATTAGGCGGTCACTGGATAAAAATTTTACTGTAGGCCAGTACAGTCCCCAAAAATTAGGCATTCACCTGACAGAAAAGAACTTGAGATGATGTGGCTGGAGGTACATTAGGTGGTCATCGGCTAAAAATTTTACTGTGGGCCACTGGAGTATAGGCCCCAAAAATTAGGCATTCACCTGACAGAAAAGAACAAGTGATTATGTGGCTGGAGGTACATTAGGCAGTCAGCGGATAAAATTTTTACTGTAGGCCAGTACAGGCCCCGAAAATTGGACATTCACCAGACAGAAAAGTACTTGTGATTGTGTGGCTGGAGGTACATTAGGTGGTCACTGGATAAAAATTTTACTGTAGGCCACTGGAGTAGAGGCCCCAAAAATAAGGCATTCACCTGACAGAAAAGGCCTTTTATGCTGCTGTATATACAGTGGGGGAAATAATTATTTGACCCCTCACTGATTTTGTAAGTTTGTCCAATGACAAAGAAATGAAAAGTCTCAGAACAGTATCATTTCAATGGTAGGTTTATTGTAACAGTGGCAGATAGCACATCAAAAGGAAAATCGAAAAAATAACTTTAAATAAAAGATAGCAACTGATTTGCATTTCATTGAGTGAAATAAGTATTTGAACCCCTACCAACCATTAAGAGTTCTGGCTCCCACAGAGTGGTTAGACACTTCTACTCAATTAGTCACCCTCATTAAGGACACCTGTCTTAACTAGTCACCTGTATAAAAGACACCTGTCCACAGAATCAATCAATCAAGCAGACTCCAAACTCTCCAACATGGGAAAGACCAAAGAGCTGTCCAAGGATGTCAGAGACAAAATTGTAGACCTGCACAAGGCTGGAATGGGCTACAAAACCATTAGCAAGAAGCTGGGAGAGAAGGTGACAACTGTTGGTGCGATTGTTCGAAAATGGAAGGAGCACAAAATGACCATCAATCGACCTCGCTCTGGGGCTCCACGCAAGATCTCACCTCGTGGGGTGTCAATGGTTCTGAGAAAGGTGAAAAAGCATCCTAGAACTACACGGGAGGAGTTAGTTAATGACCTCAAATTAGCAGGGACCACAGTCACCAAGAAAACCATTGGAAACACATTACACCGCAATGGATTAAAATCCTGCAGGGCTCGCAAGGTCCCCCTGCTCAGGAAGGCACATGTGCAGGCCCGTCTGAAGTTTGCCAATGAACACCTGAATGATTCAGAGAGTGACTGGGAGAAGGTGCTGTGGTCTGATGAGACCAAAATAGAGCTCTTTGGCATTAACTCAACTCGCTGTGTTTGGAGGAAGAAAAATGCTGCCTATGACCCCCAAAACACCGTCCCCACCGTCAAGCATGGGGGTGGAAACATTTTGCTTTGGGGGTGTTTTTCTGCTAAGGGCACAGGACAACTTATTCGCATAAATGGGAAAATGGACGGAGCCATGTATCGTGAAATCCTGAGCGACAACCTCCTTCCCTCTGCCAGGAAACTGAAAATGGGTCGTGGATGGGTGTTCCAGCACGACAATGACCCAAAACATACAGCAAAGGCAACAAAGGAGTGGCTCAAGAAGAAGCACATTAAGGTCATGGAGTGGCCTAGTCAGTCTCCGGACCTTAATCCAATCGAAAACCTATGGAGGGAGCTCAAGCTCAGAGTTGCACAGAGACAGCCTCGAAACCTTAGGGATTTAGAGATGATCTGCAAAGAGGAGTGGACCAACATTCCTCCTAAAATGTGCGCAAACTTGGTCATCAATTACAAGAAACGTTTGACCTCTGTGCTTGCAAACAAGGGTTTTTCCACCAAGTATTAAGTCTTTTTTTGTTAGAGGGTTTAAATACTTATTTCACTCAATGAAATGCAAATCAGTTGCTATCTTTTATTTAAAGTTATTTTTTCGATTTTCCTTTTGATGTGCTATCTGCCACTGTTACAATAAACCTACCATTGAAATGATACTGTTCTGAGACTTTTCATTTCTTTGTCATTGGACAAACTTACAAAATCAGTGAGGGGTCAAATAATTATTTCCCCCACTGTACATAAGACAAGGACCATTCTTTGTTCTGGGTGGTGGCAGATATGTGTGGGCTGGCATGAGGAAGTTCAATTACACGTGGTCGTCACAGGTGTTGAATTCCTCCGAGATCCATGCCTCATTCATTTTTAGAAATGGGAGGTAGTCCACACTGTCGAGAGCTAGGGGAGTGTGCTTATCGGTCACGCTCAATCGGACAGGACACTTGATGAGGGGCAAGCCAAGAGTTCCATGGCAAATTGTGCCAGCTCTGGTCACAGGTCAAGCCTGCACACCCAGTAGTCCAGGGGTTCCTCGCTTCTCAGAGCGTCCACATCGGGCGTTAACCCAATGTAGTCGGACACCTGTCAGTCTAGGTGTTCCCTGAAGCTGAATCCGGAGGGCGGCTGTCGATGGGTTGCTTGCAAGAAAGATCTTATATCCGAAGTGACCAACACATCTTTAAACCGCACTCTGCTTGCAGGCGCGGTAGGATTGTTACCCGCACCTGTTTCGCTATTAGTGGAAATTCCTCTGCCAGCGCCCGCAACAGTAGAATGCAGCATCTCTCGCAGCAAGGCCTGGAAATGCTGCATTCTGCCAGCGCTCTGTTATGCTGGTAACATGTCCGACATTTTGTGTTTGTACCGGGGGTCTAAGTACGTTGCCACCCAGTACTGGTCCTTGCAATTTATGCTTTTAATACGGGGGTCCCTCTTCAAACACTGGAGCATGAAGGCCCCCATTTGCACTAGATTCAAAGTGGTGGAGCGCCCTGGCTCCTGCTCATTGCCCAGGAGAATGTCGTCCTCAGTCTCCTCCCCCCAGCCACGGACAACACCAGGTATCTCCGAAAATTTTAAAGTCCCCCTCAAAGCCTGCTCCTCTTGTTCCTCCTGCTCCCCCCAGCAACCATCCTCCTCTGACTCCTTTTCAGACACCTGCTGACTTGTCTCAAATGGAGTAGCCCTCCCTGGGAATTCATTCAGCATTGCGACTTCCTCATCTTGCAGCCCCTGCTCCTTGACGGCTTGATCAATGACACGACGCAATGCACACTTCAGAAAGAAGGCGTAAGGTACGATGTCACTGATGGCACCCTGGCTGCGACTGACCAGTTTGGTGATCTCATCAAATGGCCGCAGAAGTCTGCATGCGTTGTGCATGAACAGCCACTGGCGTGGTGAAAAGAAACCAAGCTCCCCAGAACCTGTCCTGCTGCAGAGTTCATACAGGTAGTCGTTAACGGCACGTTGCTGCTGGAGCAGCCTATCAAGCATATACAATGTGGATTTCCAGCACGTTGGGCTGTCACAAATCAGACGTCTGACGCACAGGTGGTGTTGCCGCTAAAAGTCAGCAAAGCGAGCCATGACCGTGTAAGCTCTTCTAAAATGGCCAGAGATTTTCCTGGCCTGCTGCAAGACGTCCTGGACCCCGAGGTATTTGGAAACGAATCTCTGCATGACTAAGATCAGGATGTGTGTCATGCACGGCACGTGTGTCATTTTGCCCTGTTTCAGCGCACTCAGCAGATTGGCAACGTTGTCACACACCACTTTACCAACTGTCAAATTGAGCGGGGTTTGCCACTAATTAGCCTGTGACCTGAAAGCAGTGCAGGACCGGTGTGACTCTTGGCTTCCAGGCACAACAGCCGCAGCACAGCATGGTAACTTCTCACCTGGCAAGTCGAATAGGTTTTGAGGAGCTTGAAGGGTGCAGCGGAAGAGGCGGTAGCAGTGGAAAAGAGTCAGCCAAGGAGGAGAGGGAGGATGAAGTAGGAGAAGAAGAGGCAGGCCTGCATGCAATCCGGGGCGGTAACACCAAATCCACATGGGAGCCACGGGTTGCATGCTTGACGGCCGTCAGAAGGTTCACCCAGTGGGCAGTAAAAGTTATGTACCTTCCCTGCCCGTGTTTGCTAGACCACATGTCTGTGTTCAGAAGTATCTTGGCACCGACACTGTGTGTCAGAGATATATTTACTTGCCGCTGAATGTGGCAATATAGCTCTGGAATGCCCTTCTGGGAGAAATATTTCCTTCTGGGGACCTTCCATTGCGGTGTGCCAATGGACACAAATTTTCTAAAGGCCTCCGATTCCACAAGTTTATATGGCAGTAGTTGGCGGGCTAGCAGTTCTGACAAGCCAGCGGTCAGTCGTTGGGCAAGAGGGTTATCTGGCGTCATCAACTTTTTACGCTCAAACATTTGGGCCACGGAAGCCTGCCTTCCGCCAGATGAATGCGACGACGGCACGGTGGAAGGTGGAGTAGAGGACAAATGTGTTGCTCCCACTGTGCCTTCTTCAGGCGGGTGCCTTCTTCAGGCGGTCGTCCCTAGGTGAGTGTTGGGCTTACCGCGACTTATGCGTTAACAGCACAGGCTGCAGATGGCAACACTATCGTCAGTGGCTGGGAGCGCCAGAAGTGACCATGCATGGTGGATGGCTGACTCCAGACACATTTGCAGTCTGCTTTTTGCCTGCTGTGCCGTGCGAGCTCTGCCTGCTTCTCCTTCTCTGTTGCTCCGTTTCTCTCTCTGAACTCCCCTCCTCTTCCTCTCTTGTGGGCACCCTTGTGACGTCCATCGACACGTCATCATAGTCACCTTCACCACCACTGACATTTGAGATCTCGTAGTAGGCAGCAACAGCAGGGACCTCCCTCCTTGGGCTGATCTGGGTACTGTCATCAGACCGCTGGGTGGCGGCCTTTCCTACCTCCTTTTCCTCATCCGATGTCAAGAATGGCTGCGCATCAGTAAGGTTCTGGGAATGGATGGGAAAATAATTCCTCTGACTCGAGTAGAGGGGCTATGGGGGTGGTGGTGGTGGTGGTGGTATCTTTTGGGGTGCACACAACAGAGAGTGAGAAGGGTGCAGAAGCGGAAGGCTGAATGAGCCACTCAACCAACTCTGTTGCGTCCTTTGAAGTAATCGCACGCGCCTTCTCCAACTTCCCACTTAGGCTCCGGCCTGGTGCACCAGCCTGACCCCTACCACCCCTGCGGAATGGCCTGCCTCTTCCTCTGCATGTCATTTTCTAAATAACCCTGTGCCTAAGTCCCCAGAGAAGAGCAGTATTTGTGGAAGCAGGTATATCTCAGGCCTCAATCAATATTTGGTGCAAACAGGTATATCAAAGCCCTTAATCAGTATTTTGTGGAAGCAGGAATATCGCAGGCCTCAATTAATATTTTGTGGAAGCAGGTATATCAAACCCCTTAATCAGTATTTTGTGGAAGCAGGTACATCGCAGGCCTCAATCAATATTTGGTGGAAGCAGATGTATCAATCCCCTTAATAATTATTTTGTGGAAGCAGGTACTTCTCAGCCCTCAATTAGTACTATGAGGAAGCAGGTATATCAAACCCCTTAATCAGTATTTTGTGGAAGCAGGTATATCACAAGCCTCAATCAGTATTTGGAGGAAGCAGGTATGTCAGTCCCCTTAATAAGTATTTTATGGAAGCAGGTATATTGCAGCCCTCAATCAGCATTTTGTGGAAGCAGGTATATCAAACCCCTTAATCACTATTTTGTGGAAGCAGGTATATTGCAGGCCTCAATCAATATTTGGTGGAAGCAGGTATATCAATCCCTTTAATCAGTATTTTGTGTAAGCAGGTATATCGCATGCCTCAATCATTATTTGGTGGAAGCAGGCATATCAAAACCCTTAATCAGTATTTTGTGGAAGCAGGTATCTCGCAGGCCTCAATCAATATTTGGTGGAAGCAGGTGTATCAATCCCCTTAATCAGTATTTTGTTGAAGCAGGTATATCGCAGGCCTCAATCAATATGTGGTGGAAACAGGTATATCAAACCGCTTAATCAGTATTTTGTGGAAGCAGGGATGTCGCACCCCTCAATCAATATTTGGTGGAAGCAGGTATATCAAACCCCTTAATCAGTATTTTGTGGAAGCTGGTATATCACACCCCTCAATTATATTTTTTTGCCACAACAGTTATATCACACCACCTTGTTTATTTGTGGCAACAGTTATATTACAGCCCTCAATCAGTATTTTGTGGAAGAAGGTATATTACACCCCTCAATCAGTTTTTTGGGGGGTCAACAGGTATATCACACCCATTGCAAATAGTTGTTCCAATACCGGTTGTCCCTCTATATAGCTGCAGTATCGCAGCAGAACCGCACACAACTGCTGAACAATACAAATGCACTACCGTATATACTTTCTATGTTAGAAAGTATATTATATGTATATCACACCACTCAATCAGTTTTTTGGGGGGCAACAGGCATATCACACCCGTTGCAATTAGTTGTTCCAATAGCGTTTGTCCCTCTATATAGCTGCGGTATCGCAGCAGAACTGCACACAACTGGTGCACAATACAAATGCACTATAATATACTTTCCATGTTAGAAAGTATATTATAAGTATATCACATATCTCAATATATCACACCTATCGATAGCACACCTATACCAGTCCTTAAAAGGACTTTTGTGGCCCTATTAGCTAGCGTTTGGTATCTCTAACAACCTGTCCCTGCTCAACAAGGCAACCTCTCCCTACACTGGCAAAACACAGAATGTAAAATGGCGGCCAGATCAGGCTTATTTATAGGGTAGGGGGGTGTCCATGTACTGAAACGTCTCAATTGGCTGTCTTGTCCCACCTGATGGATATGTCATGGGTCAAAGTTCGGCGCAATGCAAAAGAATATGGCGCCTGTGGACATCGCCATATGTTCGGCGAATTGCGAACACGCAAAGTTTGCCACAAAACGACTGCCAGGCGAAATGCAAGGCAATCTCTACCCATGAGCTTCAAGTCATACTTTCATGTGAAGGTATAAGTGTAGGGGACTACAAGTATAGAGAGGATAGTCAGACGGGGCAGACTTCTACCAGTTATAAGGACACCTGGGCCTGTATCAGAGTCCTTTTTGCAACCTACTTTCAGACCGAGGTAGCAGCACAATTCCGAAGTAGCAGCACAAAGAAGTGAGCCATGGTGCTACAAAATCAAAGAACAAAGTGTTCTTCTACAGAACAGCTTTAAGAGAATGTGTCAACAGAAAATGACCTATTGTTTAAATCACAAATTTATTTTAAAGATATATATATTTTTTTAATTTTTAGTGATTTTCTTTAAATTTTCCATTTCATTATGTATATTTACAAAAATACTGAAAATGGTCCTCTCCTCAGGGCCATACCCTTTGCAATGGATTAATTAGAGAGAACCTTGAACCATCCGGGAGTTAAGGATTCTCCCTACCTCATACTCAAAACAAAGTCCTGTCGGACAGAACATTTTTTCCGTCCTGCATAATGCAAACCAGACGGATCTGTTTTGCTTGCCCATAGACTTCTATTGTGACGAATGAAAACAGAATGCCTCTTGAAGGCTTCCGTTTTGCATTCCGTCTGGCCATTCCATTATATTCCATTATGAAAGGAGCCTATAACGGAATGCCATAACGCAAGTGTGAACCCACCCTAAACACTATACCCATCAGCTAGATGTCAGCTGTGTGTCTCCCCATGTAAACAGCTGCTGATATAATGTAAAGAGTACAGGGATGATTAATCATAGTAACGTTTGTTCATCCCTCATGGAGTTTCCGTTGGCCTGTGTAAAGTCTCTTTAAAAGAGCCCCAATTGACTTGCATTACTGTCAAACGGCGCTCATTATTGTCCAGAATCTGACCATGTAAAATGGACCTTAGAGTTTGTATGATGATAGCATGATAGCAAAACCTGGACCATAGGGTTCCAGGATGGGCCAGATGATAATAATAATAATACTTACCTGATCCATTAGCTCCGGGTCCGTCATCTTGATTGAAGGTCTGGCGCGAAATCTCACGCAGCCCAAAATGATGTCCTCACGGCGTCACCAAGCATTGGTTTTGGCCAATCAAGATGGCGGAGGCCGGCACATCGTGAGCAAATGGATCAGGTAAGTATTATATGTTTTTTGTTTTTTACACTATTTTAGGTTAAATCAATTCGCTATCATGAAGCACAAGGAAATTTGGCTTTGTGGCGAATCAAATTTATCCTGAAATTCAGATTGTGGACGATTTGGTCACTAAAACTAATCATACATTTCTTTTCCATGTCTAACTTTAAGGGGGTTTACAGTATTAGATAAACATGGCTTCTTCATTCCAAAGACAGCGCCACACCTGTCCAAAGTTTCTTTATGGTATTGCAACTCAGCCCTATTCACTTCAGTGGAGATGAGCTGCAATGCTAGACACAACCCATCGACAAGTCTAACACCATTTTTGAACAGCACTTCTCACACGCTCTAAAACCATCCCTCGTAGGTCAGGAAAGATTTTCCCAATGTCCTCAATATGGCCACGTGCACAGCGTCGAAAGATGATTCTTGTGGCTCTAATCAAACAATATGCTAGAAGTACAACAACACAATATATCACGGAATTTTACTTGTCAGATTGAGATACAAATGGAAGATTATTATTTGGAACAAAAAGGTGCTAAATTCTTTTCAGCCCCAGCTGTTCACCATATTGCTGTTTAGATACTGCTCGGCTTAATTGTTAAAATTAGCATAAAGCAATGTAATCACAAGCTTTTGTTTTAACTACAGCTCAGAAAGACTATTATCTCCTGAAGACTAATTGTGTGCAACTACTAATCATCGGGAGACAACCTACTGATGCTGAGGAGTTACAGGAGGTGAATTCTAGGGTTAGGACGATTATTCTGTAACAAAATACAAAAAAGTGCCAAAGCCTTCTGGTAAACGACACGACATTACGAACTAAACTGATCAGGGCAATTATCGGGGAGGAGTGATAATCAGCCTTTGTAAAGGTATCACTGATGACCCAATAAACAAGCAAACACTCGCTGAATGAAAGCATCACTGCTGTGGTCACCTAAATCATCATTTCTGGACAGCAGACCATGCTGTCTTCACAACCTGCTGCCCAGAAGCAATGAATTGGTATGTGGACAAGCAATCACAGTATCGATGACCTATCCCCATACAGAGGTAATGACTGCTGCATGTAAATGCCGCTCTTACCTTCTCCAGTGAGCAGTCAGTTATCAGGAATGATAATTGCCTTGGTCTGTCGGACAGTATGATAGGACCTTTAGAAACTTCCAGGAGTAAAGTTGCCAGCTGGACATACATGAATAGCTCATTCAGCTGACAGCTATCTCTTCTAATACAGTGGTCCCCAACCTTTTTTGCACCAAGGATCAGTTTCATGTCAGACAATTTTCCCAGGGACCGGGGGGGGGGGGGGGGTGAGGTCTTGGACGGGGCTTAGGGAGTGGGCGGGGCTTATTGTGTGCTGGTCGGCGCTGACTGATTCATGCGCATAACAAAACACAAGGTTCATGTTAAAATAGATAACTACTCAAAACTGACTAGGGTCTCTGCTGCACTGCTGATATTTTCAAAGTGACATGGAAAAGGAACTGCAGGTCATTCTCCCACTCACTCCCTCAGATACTATCTGGATGCCGACAACCGCCCCCCCCCCCCCCCCCGCCTTCATGTTCATTTCCATTGGTGGGGCAATGAGACCTAACCAATCCCTCCCTCACTAGCCCTTTTCAGCTTTCATATTGGTGGCAGTGGCTGGCCAGCATCACAGTTGGAAGGAAGGAACACTCTCCTTCCAACCCGCTGTACAGCCGCACGCTGTGTGTGATATGCGCATGCGTCTGGTGCAGTGGCGTAACTAGAATTCTATGGGCCCCAGGGCAACCTTTGAATTTGGGCCCCCCTGTGGCAATAATAACCATGAGCACCACCGTGCCCCTCGTAGGCCGACGTGGTTATTATTGCCAAAGTTTTGTCAGTCGCCCCCTTTCTCACTATATTTCATTTTGCCCCCACTCCTATATATTTCATTTTTTGCCCCTCTCTGTATATATTTAATTTTCATTTTCCCCCATCATTATTTGCTGCCCCTGCCCTCATATGGCCAGCGTGAGCCCCCCTTTCTGAATTCAGACATTAGTGCCGGTTATTATAATGTGATCTGATATTAGGGCAGGGGCAGCAAATAATGAGGGGGCAAAATGAAAAGGAAATATATAGAGAATGGGGGCTAAATGAAATATAGGTAGAGAGGGGCCACTGACAAAACTTTGGCAATAATAACCCAGTTATAATTGCCAATGTTTTGTCAGAGGCCCCCTCTCTACCTATATTTAATTTTGCCCCCACTCTCTATATATTTCAGTTTTTGCCCCTCATTATTTGCTGTCCCTGCCCTGCCCTCATATGGCCGGTGCGGGCTCACAACTTTCTGAATTCAAACATTAGTGCCACTGATCATCATCTGCCACCCGTACTTGCAGGCTGTGGCTGGCTTCAGTTCAGTGCGCAATCCCGTGGCTCTGCCTGCGGCGCACCGCCGTGTAATTCCAGCAGTGATCCCGCGACGCAAGACCCGCCGCAGGAGGTCACGGGTCTCGCGGGATTATAACAGGTTAGGAAGCGCAGTGCAGGCGCACTCAAAATATAAGGAGGGCCCGGCCGCCGCACTGAAAAAAAGCACTTGCGGGGCCGCGGGCCCTCCCCCCTGCCCGCCCCTGTCCTGGCGTCTCCCCTCCTCTGTATTGCCGCGGCCCGGCAAACAATCTTCCAGGGCCCGGTCCTGGGCCGCGGCCCGGTGGTTGGGGACCGCTGTTCTAATACACCTGCATGCTGTGCTCGACTGAGCATGCATGTGTTCTGAACTGGAAAGTGGAGTAAGCTGCTGCCTGATACCTTTCCCCAAGAACAAAAGTACTGGTCGAGTTGGAATCCAACTGCTTGATCCATATCTCAACAATCAACAGCAGAAACCTCCCCACTATAAGTGCTCATGCACACGACCGTATGCCCTCCGAGACATACGGTTTGTGAGTGGGCCATATGTCCCAGAGCGGCGTACATCGTGCGCACGGGAGCGCACAGCATCATAGTAAGGCTACTTTCACACTAGCGTTCGGGTGTCCGCTCGAGCGCACCGTTTGAAGGGGCTCACGAGCGGCCCCGAACGCATCCGTCTGGCCCCAATGCATTCTCAGTGGAGGCGGATCCACTGAGAATGCATCCGCCTGCCAGCGTTCAGCCTCCGCTCCGCTCAGTGAGCGGACACCTGAACGCTGCTTGCAGCGTTCGGTTGTCCGCCTGGCCGTGCGGAGGCGAGCGGATCCGTCCAGACTTACAATGTAAGTCAATGGGGACGGATCCGCTTGAAGATGACACTATATGGCTCAATCTTCAAGCGGATCCGTTCCCCATTGACTTTCAATGTAAAGTCTGAACGGATCCGCTCAGACAACTTTCACACTTAGAAAATTTTCTAAGTTTTAATGCAGACGGATTCGTTCTGAACGGATGCGAACGTCTGCATTATCGGAGCGGATCCGTCTGATGAAACATCAGACGGATCCGCTCCGAACGCTAGTGTGAAAGTAGCCTAACCTATTTGCTGATGTGAGACAATCCCTTTAATATGCATTAAAATATTACACTAAATGTATTTGGTCCTTCTTACTCACGGTTTGTTGAGAGAAGTTATGGTGGCGGTGAGCTCCTTTCCGTGTGCAGTCGGGAACATCCTATCTGAACCCTAGGATGTCCCTCCAGCTAGCCCTGAGTGTAACTATCTAGATTGTGGGCTTTCTGATGCCCTGACGAACCAACTTTGATGTTTGAGAAACGCAAGCGTCGGGATCTTGTTTGTTTTTGCAATTAGGGTGTATAGAGGATCCAGAAAGGTCTTGCCTGTAGGCAAGGGTAGCTGGGGGGACACCCTAGGGTTAGGATAGGATGGTCCCGACTGCATACAGAAAGGAGCTCACTGCCACCCAGGCTTGCACTGGCCCACAGGAGCACAGGTGAATACCCCAATGGTTCCCTTGTCTTCCACCCGCTGCACAAGTGGCACATAACACAGTAGACTTACCGCACTACATACATATATTCAGTGTACAGCACCTCAACCAGCCTTTGTTCATGTAAAAATCTTATAGATTATTAAATAAACTCCCCAGTTTATTATTATAGACACGATCAGAGCTGAGATGACTTCTAGGTATAGAGGAAAGCTGCCAGTGTCCTCTTCTCCCCAGGACCTACCTTCTCAAAGTTGCTGCAGGGACCCCCATATTCAATCATCTGGTAGCATCTTACTGCCGTGTGAGCAGGTAATATTTGAATGTATCTGTACGGTGGGCCCCCAAAATAAATTTTACTGGTGGGCCCTAGGCACCCCAGTCCGACACTGCTGCCACCATAACTACTATCTCAACAATCTGTGAGTAAGGAGGACCAAATACATTTAGAGATCTTGTTCCCAATCATAGAGATTCTCTATTCACCATTTGCAGATCATAGAATTATCGCTGAATTATCTTATAGGGGTGTAATATTTTATTGCATATTAATAAAAGTTATATTTTATATGAATTATAGTGGGGAGGTTTCTGCTGTTGATTGCTGGTAGTTTTCTCCCTCTAGATATATTTGGTATAACAGTGACTTGCTCCATATCTCCCTTAACATCTGAAATAGGCAGAGATCTGGGAGGCCTCCATACACCTTAGATCATCAGTTGGTCCTGCTGAAAACAATAGGTTCGGCCTGTATTAATCAAATTTGTATAAGCAACATAAAACTGCCTAAACAGAAAGTCATAAGAATAGATGCTCCAGAATTGTTATTACTTGGAGAATTCATATAGTTACTAAAACAGACAAGTCAGGAGGGGTTAAAATGTCCTCTTTTGTTAAGAGTGTCCTTGATAATATCCTAAACTCCCCCTTGTGGTGACAGGTCCCTTTTAACTCTTAAAGGGGTTGTCCGCTTTTTACTATTGATGACCTATCCTCAGGATAGGTCATCTATATCAGATGGTCGAGGGCTTCCCCATTCACTTCTATGGGACGGTTCTGTCTGTGCAAGTGAATACTACAGAGCTGTCTCATAGAAGTGATGAGGGCTCCATACTTGTAATTACACTGCTCACCACTGCAGTTGCTGTGGCGAGAAGGTAAACAGAGCGGAGAAGGCAGCGCTCAAATGAGTGCTGCTTTCTCTTCAAAAAGCTGATCGGCGGGGGTGCTGGGAATCGATATTGATGACCTATGCTGACGATAGTATAGGTCATAATAGTAAAAAGCGGACAACCCCTTTAGTGCATAATCCTGTATATGTATGTCATTTTGCATAAGGGTTTGTATGGAGCAGCCCGCTGCGCTCAGCCTACTCCATATATGGCAAACTCCGTCATTTAACCCCCCAGGTGCCGCAGTCAATAGTGATCATGCCATCTGTGTAGTAAAATAAAGCTAAATAAACAATAAAAAAATCAACATAATTGGTACTATTGCTGCGTCCCAAAATGTTCAACTATTAAAATGTAAGAATGTTCTTCCTGCTCAATTCAACATTTTTGGTCACTTTGACCTTCCCCCCCCAAAAAAAAATTGAATAAGGCCTCCTGTACATGAACGTGTGCTGCCCGTTCCCGTATTGCGGACCGCATTTGTAGATCCGCAATACACGGGCGCCGTTCCGTGGGCATTCTGCATTACGGATGTGGACCCATTGACTTCAATGGGGCTGCAAATCCGGAGATGCGGAGCGGTGCGGAACAGAACCCTACGGAAGCACTACGGAGTGCTTTCATGGGGCTTCGTCCCGTAGTTCCGTTCCGCAAAAAGATAGAACATGTCCTATCTTTTTGCGGAACGGGCGGATCACGGACCCATTAAAGTGAATGGGTCCGCGATCCGCTGCGGCTGCCCCACGGTCGATGTTCGTCCACAGGGCGCACATGTTCCTGTGTAGGAGGCCTAACAGTGATTAAAACGTCATACACACCCCAAAAATGGCACCAATAAAAGCTACTTTGCCCTGCAAAAATCAAGCCCTCATACAGCTCTGATGATGGAAATATAAAAAGTTATGAAAATGTTTCTTTTTTTCAAAGGTTTGGTATTCGGTATAGCCGTAATCATACTGACCTGCAGAATAAGGATGCCCTGTCATTTTTAGCACACAGTCAACGCCGTAATATCACAACCAAAAAAAACTTGGCATAATTGTGTGTTTTCCAATACCAAGAAAAGAAAAGAAAAATTTGAAAAGTTATGGCTCTTGGAACATGTGAATGAAAAAAAATAAAAATAAAAAGGTGGGTGGGTTAAGGCCTCTTTCACACGAGAGTGACGGATTAGGTCCGGTGCGTTCAGGATGCGTTCAGTGAAACTCGCTCTATTTTGCAAGAAAGTTCAGTGAGTTTTGTCTGTGATTGCGTTCAGTTGTTCAGTTTTTTCCACGTGGGTGCAATGCGTTTTGATGCGTTTTTCACGCGCGTGATAAGAAACTGAAGGTTTACAAACAACATCTCATAGCAACCATCAGTGAAAAACGCATCGCACCCGCACTTGCTTGCGGATGCAATGCGTTTTTCACGCAGCCCCATTCACTTCTATGGAGCCAGGGCTGCATGAAAAACGCAGAATATAGAACATGCTGCGATTTTCACGCAATGCAGAACTGATGCGTGAAAAACAACACTCATGTACACAGCCCCATTGAAATGAATGGGTCAGGATTCAGTGCGGGTGCTATGCGTTCACGTCACGCATTGCACCCGCGCGGAAAACTCGCTCATGTGAAAGGGGCCTTAGGGTTTAAAAAATGCAATATGGTATTAGGGCAGGACATTTACTTTAAGGCCCCTTTCACACGAGCGTGACGGATTAGGTCCGGATGCGTTCAGTGAAACTCGCACTATTTTGCAAGCAAGTTCAGTCAGTTTTGTCTGCGATTGCGTTCAGTTGTTCAGTTTTTTCCGCGCGAGTGCAATGCGTTTTGATGCGTTTTTCACGCGCGTGATAAAAAACGGAAGGTTTACAAACAACATCTCATAGCAACCATCAGTGAAAAACGCATCGCACCCGCACTTGCTTGCGGATGCAATGCGTTTTTCACGCAGCCCCATTCACTTCTATGGGGCCAGGGCTGCGTGAAAAACTCAGAATATAGAACATGCTGCGATTTTCACGCAACGCAAAACTGATGCGTGAAAAACAACGCTCATGTACACAGACCCATTGAAATTAATGGGTCAGGATTCAGTGCGGGTGCTATGCGTTCACGTCACGCATTGAACCCGCGCGGAAAACTCGCTCGTGTGAAAGGGGCCTAAGGCATTTTTCACACGAACGATACGGATCGGCTCCGGATACGTTCAGGATACGTTCAGCACGCGGGTGCAATTCAGCATCTGGAATAATCCACACAAGGTTCATCTACAGGGAGTGCAGAATTATTAGGCAAGTTGTATTTTTGAGGATTAATTTTATTATTGAACAACAACCATGTTCTCAATGAACCCAAAAAACTCATTAATATCAAAGCTGAATATTTTTGGAAGTAGTTTTTAGTTTGTTTCTTAGTTTTAGCTATTTTAGGGGGATATCTGTGTGTGCAGGTGACTATTACTGTGCATAATTATTAGGCAACTTAACAAAAAACAAATATATACCCATTTCAATTATTTATTTTTACCAGTGAAACCAATATAACATCTCAACATTCACAAATATACATTTCTGACATTCAAAAACAAAACAAAAACAAATCAGTGACCAATATAGCCACCTTTCTTTGCAAGGACACTCAAAAGCCTGCCATCCATGGATTCTGTCAGTGTTTTGATCTGTTCACCATCAACATTGCGTGCAGCAGCAACCACAGCCTCCCAGACACTGTTCAGAGAGGTGTACTGTTTTCCCTCCTTGTAAATCTCACATTTGATGATGGACCACAGGTTCTCAATGGGGTTCAGATCAGGTGAACAAGGAGGCCATGTCATTAGATTTTCTTCTTTTATACCCTTTCTTGCCAGCCACGCTGTGGAGTACTTGGACGCGTGTGATGGAGCATTGTCCTGCATGAAAATCATGTTTTTCTTGAAGGATGCAGACTTCTTCCTGTACCACTGCTTGAAGAAGGTGTCTTCCAGAAACTGGCAGTAGGACTGGGAGTTGAGCTTGACTCCATCCTCAACCCGAAAAGGCCCCACAAGCTCATCTTTGATGATACCAGCCCAAACCAGTACTCCACCTCCACCTTGCTGGCGTCTGAGTCGGACTGGAGCTCTCTGCCCTTTACCAATCCAGCCACAGGCCCATCCATCTGGCCCATCAAGACTCACTCTCATTTCATCAGTCCATAAAACCTTAGAAAAATCAGTCTTGAGATATTTCTTGGCCCAGTCTTGACGTTTCAGCTTGTGTGTCTTGTTCAGTGGTGGTCGTCTTTCAGCCTTTCTTACCTTGGCCATGTCTCTGAGTATTGCACACCTTGTGCTTTTGGGCACTCCAGTGATGTTGCAGCTCTGAAATATGGCATCTTGGCAGCTGCACGCTTGACTTTTCTCAGTTCATGGGCAGTTATTTTGCGCCTTGGTTTTTCCACACGCTTCTTGCGACCCTGTTGACTATTTTGAATGAAACCCGCTTGATTGTTCGATGATCACGCTTCAGAAGCTTTGCAATTTTAAGAGTGCTGCATCCCTCTGCAAGATATCTCACTATTTTTGACTTTTCTGAGCCTGTCAAGTCCTTCTTTTGACCCATTTTGCCAAAGGAAAGGAAGTTGCCTAATAATTATGCACACCTAATATAGGGTGTTGATGTCATTAGACCACACCCCTTCTCATTACAGAGATGCACATCACCTAATATGCTTAATTGGTAGTAGGCTTTCGAGCCTATACAGCTTGGAGTAAGACAACATGCATAAAGAGGATGATGTGGTCAAAATACTCATTTGCCTAATAATTCTGCACGCAGTGTATAATAAAAATGACTAAATGCTTGGTCTGCATTTTCTTTTTGATTGTGTGTCAGAAACCTCTAATGCTCACTATTGCTCAGAACTCCCTCCAGCTGATCTCTCCTGTAGAGGTGGAAGCTGAACCGCACCATTTGGATGATACAGATGCTATTTTGATAACTTTATTTACCTGGGAGAATAGAATGCATCCACTGAATGTTACTGAAATAGATGCCTGGAACCCTAAAAAATGACTGAAAAACATTTACGGATTTAGGACCAGAATAGCTTTATTTTGCATATTAGTTGCTCCCAGTCAAACTTCTCAAATTTCTATGGGAATGTCCGAGATAAGTAATTTTAGCCCAGGATTTAGAAATCCTTGTGCTATTAGTTTGTGTGGTATATTTTTACATTCTAATAGTATAATATTTTTTGTTTTAAAAATATCCTGGTACCTTCCCTGACGTGTCTGTTTTAGTAACAAGCATCTGTTCTTATAACTTTATGTTGTGCCATTTCTTTATTATTCCTTATGAATGATTTACTAACAGTTTGCAATGAAGGTCCAGATGGGTGTTACCAGCTCTGGCGGCATTGATTAGATGTGTCAGACTGTGCAGGGACCAGGGGCGTTGCTAGGGGCTCAAAAGATCTGGGGCCCAAGCCCCAATGATTATGGCCCAGTTCTCTAAATTGACCCTCCCCCCGCACACCGCATTTTGCTGTATTTGCTATACAGCAGCACATACTTGTCACATCCAGGGCCTCCCAGGTGACGTCTCCTCCGATGTAGATCTTCTCTGTCATCATCTTCTCTATTTGGTCCGTACAACTACTTTCAGCCGCGCCTCGTCTCTGCAGAGTGTGACACACAGACATCTTAGCTTCCTCACATTTCTATCATCTTCCCTCAACCTGGAGTCCCCACAGTCGCTGTGCCCCCCAATACCCCCAAATACTATCCTGAAGAAAAAGGAGTGCCCCAATAGTAATAGTGCTCCTTGAAGTCCCACCAATAGTAATTCCCTTCTATCATGTCCTCATTAGTAATATAGCCCCCTACAGTGCCCCCAACAGTGATAATGCTCCCCAATAATGCCCCCATTAGTAATACTGCCCCCTACAGTGCCCCCATTAGTAGAAGAGCCCTCCAGTATTAAAGGGATTCTGTCACCTGGTTTTGGCCTATAGAGATACGGACATGCACGGCTAGATCGCCGCTAGCATGTCCGCAATATATCTGTCCTATAGGGCTGTGTGCTTTTATTTTCTTTAAAAAAGGATTTTAGTGCCCAGCCACGCCCGCCTGTGAAGGAGCCCAGCACCGCCTATGTCCTCCGAATCTCCTTCTTTCATCACCGATAGATTGCCGTAATCTCGCAATGCGCAAGATCGCGCATGCGCAGTTCTTTCCCTGAGGCTGATGCCAGCACAGGGAAGGAACACTATACCGGCACTGCGCATGCATCAGCCTCAGGGAAAGAACTGCGCATGCGCGATCTTGCGCATCGCGAGATTACAGCTATCTATCGTTGATGAAAGGAGGAGATTCGGAGGACATAGGCGGTGCTGGGCTCCTTCACAGGCGGGCGTGGCTGGGCACGGCTGGGCACCAGGAAGGTTCGTATAGCCCCTTGGGCACCTACAAGACTCATTTACATATCTATAAAATCCTTTTTTAAAGAAATTAAAACCACACGGCCCTATAGGACAGATATATTGCGGACATGCTAGCGGCGATCTAGCGCGTGCATGTCTGTATCTCTATAGGCCAAAACCTGGTGACAGAATCCCTTTAATAATGCCCTCACAGAGCCTCCAGTAGAAATAAGGCCCCCCTATTGTTCCCCCAGTGGTAATAAAGCTCTCTACAGACCCCTCAGTAGTAATAAGGCTGATCTATAAGTCCCTCCTATAGAGCCCCCAGTAGTAATAAGAACACCTAATGTCCCCTGGATTTATAATGCCCCTACAGTGCCCCCAGTATTTATACTGCCCCCTACTGTTATAATGCTCACCCTGAAGTGCCCCCAGTATTTATAATGGCCCTGCAGTGCCCCCTGTAGTTATATTCCTCCCTCCACCATACGGTCCCATGTAAATAACATCACACCATCTCTCCTGCCCCCTCCAAAATACAGTCCCATGTAAATAACATCACTCCCCTCCCTTTACCCCCTCCTATATACAGTCCCATGTAAATAACATCACACCATCTCTCCAGCCCAAAATGCAATCCCATGTAAACATCACCCCCTCAACATTCAGTCCCATGTAAATAACATCACTTCCTCCCCCAGCCGCTTTCAACATACAGTCCCATGTAAATAACAATGCCCCCTAAATATTCAGTCCCATGTAAATAACATCACTCCCTCTCTCAGACCCCTGTAACATTCAGTTCCATTTAAATAACATCCTCCCCTTCCACAGCCGCCTTCAACATACAAAAACCTGGACCCTCCTGGGATACTTCTTTTATATCTTTATTTTTATTTTTCCCATAATTACTGTTTCTGCCTCTTTCATTATGTTTCATAACAGTTTTTTGCCTTTGTGTTTTGGGGACTGTCCTAGGGGAATGATCTCCCTCTTGTCTATCTGGTCGGCCTATGAATTTTATAATGAAGAATTAAAGAAATTGGATTTTTATCCTGAGCCTGCTGCTCGATTTTTTTTTGTACTTGGCGGTTACATTACCACCGCCAGATAACCGATTGTTAGCAATTATCTTTGGAATTCTCGGCCCATGTAAAGGGCACTTTGGAAAGCTCAGTAGTTTATTTCTTCTTGTCTAGCACATACAGTACAGACCAAAAGTTTGGACACACCTTCTCATTCAAAGAGTTTTCTTTATTTTCATGACTATGAAGGCATCAAAACTATGAATTAACACATGTGGAATTATATACATAACAAACAAGTGTGAAACAACTGAAAATGTCATATTCTAGGTTCTTCAAAGTAGCCACCTTTTGCTTTGATTACTGCTTTGCACACTCTTGGCATTCTCTTGATGAGTTTCAAGTTGTAGTCACCTGAAATGGTCTTCCAACAGTCTTGAAGGAGTTCCCAGAGATGCTTAGCACTTGTTGGCCCTTTTGCCTTCACTCTGCGGTCCAGCTCACCCCAAACCATCTCGATTGGGTTCAGGTCCGGTAACTGGGGAGGCCAGGTCATCTGGCGCAGCACCCCATCACTCTCCTTCATGGTCAAATAGCCCTTACTTTCAAAGTTTTCCCAATTTTTCGGCTGACTGACTGACCTTCATTTCTTAAAGTAATGATGGCCACTCTTTTTTCTTTACTTAGCTGCTTTTTTCTTGCCATAATACAAATTCTAACAGTCTATTCAGTAGGACTATCAGCTGTGTATCCACCTGACTTCTCCTCAACGCAACTGATGGTCCCAACCCCATTTATAAGGCAAGAAATCCCACTTATTAAACCTGACAGGGCACACCTGTGAAGTGAAAACCATTTCAAGGGACTACCTCTTGAAGCTCATCAAGAGAATGCAAAGAGTGTGCAAAGCAGTAATCAAAGCAAAAGGTGGCTACTTTGAAGAACCTAGAATATGACATATTTTCAGTTGTTTCACACTTGTTTGTTATGTATATAATTCCACGTGTTAATTCATAGTTTTGATGCCTTCAGTGTGAATCTACAATTTTCATAGTCATGAAAATCAAGAAAACTTTTTGAATGAGAAGGTGTGTCCAAACTTTTGGTCTGTACTGTATGTATTTATGCAATTGTCTATACTGTATATAGGTTGTCTTTATGCCCTTTTCGAAGCCCTGTGGTGCCAAGACAAGCTTGTTGTGGCCAGCTGCAGTAGTAACGGGCAGATAGTGAGATTCAGATGGTGGGGTTGGCCCAGAAAGAGACGAAGGAGATGTGTGTGGTGACCCTGATGTGCCTCACCACCAGGCTTTTGACAAGTGCTTGGAGGACAGTGAAACATTCAGTAGATAAACGGGGATGTTTGGCACTAAGAGAGAAGAATGTAGATGGTCCACGGGCAGTGCTTATAGGAGCTGATATTGGCGTGTGAACCAAGTAGACCTATTCTATCTGAGAGGATTGGGGTATGCCGAAGGTCAAAGAAGCCTGACATACGGTAAACCGGGAGGCAAGGTGTGCGGCATGAGTGAGCTGTTCCGAGTATTACCTAGTCCATTGGGTTGAACTTTTAACATAGTAACATAGTTCGAAAGGCTGACAAAAGACATACGTCTATCCAGTTCAGCCTATTATCCTGCAAAGTTGATACAGAGGAAGTCAGGAAAAAAAAAATCATGATGTTCAAGCCAATTTTTCTCATCTTAGGGTACGGCCACACGGTTAGGTTTCTGGATCAAGTTCTGGAAGACAAAATCAGGAGTGGATCATAAAAGGAGAGAAAGTATAAAGGACAGATACGACTTTTTTGTGAATTCATTCCTGGTTTAGGCTTCCAAAACTGCATCCAGAAACCTGACCGTTATGGCTGGACCCTCCATGGTACAAAAATTCAATCCCAACTAAATCTGACAATTAGAATAACTCCTTGGAACAATTATGCATCTCCTGAATTCTAGAAACTATAAGGTTAATTAAGAAGAGTGTGGGCTGTTAGTGAAAGGGCACCACCATTGTAAATCTCCAGCAAATCCCTGACCGGTTCTCCAATACACCAGTAAAACTATAAATATGAGCCTAACTCTTAAATCTAACCACAGAGAGAAAGCAACATTCCAAATCATAGTCTTCAAATACACACAAATATATTCAGGGGAATGTATAAATGGTTCTGCACTAGTTTTCTGAAGTAGAAAAGCCACACGTTTTTGCAAAAGCCCCCTTTTGTGCAGAAATGTGTGATTTTTTGCCCATTTACACTGTGGTCACCACTTTTCTAGAAAGTGGGCAGAATGTAGGTGGGAGGGGGCAGGATCTATGTGGCCTAACAGATTTAAGATTATTTATGCCAGAAAACTGCCATAAATTACTCCAGACTCCAGGCTGACATAGATTTCAGGTTCTGGCACATAGACCTGCCATGATGCGCCAAAATTACATTTTACAATTTTCAAGCCAGTACCTGTATTTGTGGGGGATTGAGTCAGCACAACCTGCATGTAGGTGCACATCACTATGGCAAAATACATATACAAACGGAAAATACAAATGTGATAGCACTCTGCATCCAGCATTCTGCCCTGCCTCCATGCTGGATGAGGCATTGGTGTACATTTTGGCCAAAGCGTAATAAGCCACTCACCACGTCAAGGTCGTCTCTATTGAGTGGTCCCTAACACTAGTTCCTACCTGTTTATGGGCCATGACAGCCACACAAAGTCCAGGGAATGCAGGTCAGTACCTGTATTTATTTAGTATAGGCACTGAGCTATTCATTAAAATGTATCTATACAGCGCCACCGTCTGTTTGTTTTGCCTCTTATTTCTGTATTCACGACATTAAATTGCTCAGGTGGACGCACATGATCAGTTCCATTCATCAACTGCCACCAGCCGTATCTACAGTTAGAAGCTGTGACAGTTACAGGGAGAAAGCTTCAAAAGAAAGGACACACCTCTGAGAAAGTCTACACTCCTAGCTCCCAGCCTGAAATCAATTAGAGCAATGAATAGGGAAATCTCTGGACCCATGTGAGGTACAGGGCTGGTTTTAGCTTTATTAGAAAGAGATTATCACATACTATATGTTCTCTGATTTACATTATTTACATCACCTTTAATAATTTTGCCACATCTTACTCCAGTCGAATTTATACTAAGACCTGTCTATGCAATGCCAGTCTTATTAAATTTCCCACATTGTCTTACCAATAGAATGATTTTCTCATAGAACACATGGCATAATCTTATGTAAAAACAAATATCGTATTTTTCACCCTATAAGACACATCTGGCCATAAGCTTAGGTTTTAGAGGAGGAAAATAAGAAAAAAAAATTTTTCAACCCAACTCAAATCAGACCCCCAATCAGACCTCCCAACGTTCATCCGACCTCATCTCAGACTCCCAATGTTAATTAATAGAGATGAGCAAAGTTAAAAAATTCGATTTAGCTGGTTCGCCGAATTTCACAAAGAAATTTCATACGTTACAATTACTTTGCCACGAATCATATTCCATTGTATGTAGCAGGTACAATGACGGGGAACGGCTATCATGCTGCCCCGTATCATTGAACCCCTCAGATGCCGCGTTTATCGCTGTTCACGGCATCTGACATTAACATTGAGGCCTTTTAGGGGTTAAAAAAATGCATACACACCTCATCCATTTGATTGCGGAGAGGTAGTTGCGGCCATCTTGATTGAAGAAACCTGTTGCACGGTGACGTGATGACATCAACACCTCATCCCTCAGGTCGGGCGTAGTTTCTTCAATCAAGATGGCCGCGACGGCATCACCGCAAGCAAATGGGTGAGGTGAGTATGCATTTTTTTTTACTGCCATTTCAGGAAAAATTGATTTGTTACCATGAAACGCAAGGAAATTCGGCTTCGTGGCAAAATTTTTTTTCCTGAAATTCACATCAAAGTCCACTTTGTTAACTTTCATTCACTCAACACCGTTATTTAGACTTCAGCTCAGACCCCCAAAAAACCTCAGATCAGACCCTCAGTGTTAATCAGACACCCAAACAGACTTAAAATCAGATCGCTAATGTTTATTAGACTCCAGCTCAGACCCCCAATCAGATCTCAGCTCAGACCCCCAGTCAGATCTCAGCTCAGACCCCCAATGTTAATAAGACTCCATTCAAAGGTCAAATCAGACTCCCAATGTTAATCAGACCACAGATCAGACAAAAAAAAGAATAATCAACTCATCTCTCCTGTTCCGGACGCTGCTGCTGCCACTCCTGAAAGCCAGCGCTCTTCCTGCTGCATTGTGCTGTGACCTGACATCGCACAGTGTGAGGCTACAGGGCGCACCTACAGGGCACCTACAGCAGAAGACCAGGAAGCGGTGAATAAAGACCCCACACAGGGAGCGATGTACAATATTCACTGCTCTCCTGTCCTGCCATACTAATGAACGCTTCCATAATGGCCCCATAAGATGCTCTGACATTTTCCCCCTACTTTTGGGGGAAAAAGGGTGCCTTAGAGGGCAAAAAATACAGTAGTTAAAGGATAAAATTCTAGCTGCTGGAAGCCACCACTAGAAGGGGAGCTTTCTATATACGTTTTATACAGCCAGGTCCATAAATATTGGGACATCAACACAATTCTAACATTTTTGGCTCTATACACCACCACAATGGATTTGAAATGAAACAAACAAGATGTGCTCATCCAAATCAGGTGAACGGTGTAGGAATTACAGCAGTTTGCATATGTGCCTCCCACTTGTTAAGGGACCAAAAGTAATGGGACAGAATAATAATCATAAATCAAACTTTCACTTTTTAATACTTGGTTGCAAATCCTTTGCAGTCAATTACAGCCTGAAGTCTGGAACGCATAGACATCACCAGACGCTGGGTTTCATCCCTGGTGATGCTCTGCCAGGCCTCTACTGCAACTGTCTTCAGTTCCTGCTTGTTCTTGGGGCATTTTCCCTTCAGTTTTGTCTTCAGCAAGTGAAATGCATGCTCAATCGAATTCAGGTCAGGTGATTTACTTGGCCATTGCATAACATTCCACTTCTTTCCCTTAAAAACTCTTTGGTTGCTTTTGCAGTATGCTTTGGATCATTGTCCATCTGCACTGTGAAGCGCCGTCCAATGAGTTCTGAAGCATTTGGCTAAATATAAGCAGATAATATTGCCCGAAACACTTCAGAATTCATCCTGCTGCTTTTGTCAGCAGTCACATCATCAATAAATACAAGAGAACCTGTTCCATTGGCAGCCATACATGCCCACGCCATGACACTACCCCCACCATGCTTCACTGATGAGGTGGTATGCTTAGGATCATGAGCAGTTCCTTTCCTTCTCCATACTCTTCTCTTCCCATCACTCTGGTACAAGTTGACCTTGGTCTCATCTTTCCATAGGATATTGTTCCAGAACTGTGAAGGCTTTTTTAGATGTCATTTGGCAAACTCTAATCTGGCCTTCCTGTTTTTGAGGCTCACCAATGGTTTACATCTTGTGGTGAACCCTCTGTATTCACTCTGGTGAAGTCTTCTCTTGATTGTTGACTTTGACACACATACACCTACCTCCTGGAGAGTGTTCTTGATCTGGCCAACTGTTGTGAAGGGTGTTTTCTTCACCAGGGAAATAATTCTTTGGTCATCCACCACAGTTGTTTTCCGTGGTCTTCCGGGTCTTTTGGTGTTGCTGAGCTCACCGGTGCGTTCCTTCTTTTTAAGAACGTTCCAAACAGTTGTTTTGGCCATGCCTAATGTTTTTGCTATCTCTCTGATGGGTTTGTTTTGTTTTTTCAGCCTAATGATGGCTTGCTTCACTGATAGTGACAGCTCTTTGGATCTCATCTTGAGAGTTGACAGCAACAGATTCCAAATGCAAATAGCACACTTGAAATGAACTCTGGACCTTTTAGCTGCTCATTGTAATTGGGATAATGAGGGAATAACACACACCTGGCCATGGAACAGCTGAGAAGCCAATTGTCCCATTACTTTTGGTTCCTTAACAAGTGGGAGGCACATATGCAAACTGTTGTAATTCCTACACCGTTTACCTGATTTGGATGTAAATACCCTCAAATTAAAGCTGACAGTCTGTAGTTAAAGCACATCTTGTTCGCTTCATTTCAAATCCATTGTGGTGGTGTATAGAGCCAAAAATGTTACAATTGTGTTGATGTCCCAATATTTATGGACCTGACTGTATAATAAACTGTATTATAGAACATTGACCCCTAAAAAGAAATATTAGGAAATGAATCGGTGTCTGTATAGCAGGTCTGAATTGTAATGTCACTTCCATTACTAAGATAAAGTTTAAGTTTAGAAGCCCTTATAATATAAGGGACATATTTTCCTTGGTTTTTCAAAGTGGTTCTCGCACTCTTGATTTATGATATATACTTAGAGATTTCCGTAATATGTTTATTCAAAAGAATCCTTTCAATTGTACTTTTAATTAGTCCCATCCCACATTTACTGCTTTTAGACCTATTTATAGCCATTGTCCTTGTCGAATATCCTGCTGAACCTCTACATGCCCTGGTTATTTACACCATAGCACCTCGGGTAAAGTTTATCTGACAGCTCCCCTGATTTATCTGTTTTAGTAAACACTTGTATTGCCCATTAAATGATGCTTCCGGTGCGACTTTGTGAATAACTTACTTCGGCTCATCGGAGCCCATACGTTCTAATACTGTACGGGAACGAATCTCCGTACAGTATTATTCCAAAGTTTTGAATGAAGCGACTTCGGATTAAGCACCCGAAGCTCGCTTTGCTCAACTCTAGTTACCAGTACCACTGCCTATAACACTTGTCACCACTGGTCCCTCTGTGGAAAATGCTGTTCTAAAGAGAGCCATCCCCATTAGTCTTTTGTCAGCTGAACTCTCCGAGAACGCGAGTTTGGCTGATTCCCCCTCGACAGATTGTTCAGCCGACATCTATTGTATGAGCATGGGCAGCTTGAACCCGGACATATCCCCATTTTCACCCCTCCGGCCCCCCTGATATGAGCAGCGGAGAATTTCATACTCCAATGCTCTCCTCTGCCCTGTGCTGTGTCGCGCAGGGCAAGGGCTTTTTTGTTTATATTATTACACTGCTAAGCAGAGGCTTCTGTTTACAGGCTAGGGCAGCGCTAAAGCCCGCCAACTAGTGCCAGTGACGTCACCAGGCTCACTGCTAGGCGGAAGCCTCTGCCTAGCTTTCCCCATGGGAAACCCAGTAAGTCACCAGATCTCCAAAAAATGTCTTTGCCCTGCGCTATTCAGCGCAGGGCAGAGGAGAGCATCAGAGAATGAAATGACCATATCAGGGGGGCTGGAGGGGTTAAAACAGGGATATGTCCGGGTTCAGCTCTGAACCCAGACAACCCCTTTAAGTGCTCATAAGCATTTTATTTAAGTATCTACCATTAATAGGAAAGGTGGTGCTCGCGGGTAGAGATCCTGGCTGGGGGTCCCGACATGTACCAACATTTTTTAAATTTTTAACAAAATCTTCCCAAACCATTTTTTTAAGCACCAATTCAGTTATAAAGTTATTTTGAGGGGCTTAGGTAATGGAAACCACCTATAAATGACCCCATTTTAGAAACTACACCCCTCAAATTATTCAAAACTGATGTTACAAACTTTGTTAACCCTTGAGGTGTTTCACAAGAATTAAAGGAAAATTTCAAAATTTTTATTTTTTTTCAGATTTTTCATGTTAATCAATTTTTTCTTGCAACACAGCAAGGGTTAACAGCAAAATAAACTTCAATATACATTACTCTGATTCTGCAGTTTATAGAAATACCCCATATTAAAGGGGTTGTCTCATCATGGACAATTGGGGCATATTGCTAGGATATGCCCTCATTCTCTTATAGGTACAGGTCCCACCGCTGGGACCCGCACCTATATCGAGAATGGAGCCCCGCAAGGTGGTGGCTGGACCGGAGTCCTCCAACTATGTTTTTTAAGGCATTCTTACTTTGCAGTAGTTTCCTTTCACCTGCCAAAAACTTTTGCACAGTAAATCCTAAATATGTCCATAGTTGTCCATTTGGCCTTCACCTGGCTGGTACAGGTCAGCATACCACAAAAAAGGATAAAACTGTGCAGTAGACTACATGGAATCGAGTTTAAAAAAGCACATATTAAATCTACACATTGTTTAACATGGTAACTTGTGGTGGATGCCATTGTATAGCATCCATCACAGACATCTGTTAGATGCAATGCATCATAAGCTTTTCAATAGCTTTTCATCAAATATCCATTAGGCCTCCTGCACATGAAAGTGTGCGCCCGTGGCCGCGCTGCGGCCCGCAAAATGCGGGCCGCAATGCATGAACACCGACCGTGAGGCAGCCGCAGCGGATCGCGGACCCATTCACTGTTTTATGTTTTTGCGGAACGGAAGTACGGGACGAAACCCCACGGAAGCACTCCGTAGTGCTTCCGTAGGGTTCCGTTCCGTGCTTCCGATCCGCACCATTCTGCATCTCCGAATTTGTGGACCCATTGAAGTGAATGGGACTGCATCCGTGATGCGGAATGCACACAGAACGGTGCCCGTGTACTGCGGATCCGCAAATGCGGTCCGCAATACGGCAACGGGACACCTACGGTCGTCTGCAGGAGGCCTTAAGGAGATGCCATTATAACCACACATCTGTCACAGCCTCCATTTTAAGGGGTCGTCCTGCGAAAAGTATTCCACATTTTTCAATACTTGAATTGCATGTAATAAAAATGTAGTATATGATTATCCCATGAGTTATCAATAAAAATCTATCTGTATTGTGCCTGTTTGCTCTTTTTCTCATTTTTTTGTCCACCTCAGTAACATTGCTAAAGTGGTCACACATGCTCAGTTCCATCATTCAACTGCCAGCAGCTAATCTACTGTTAGAAGCTGTGACAGTTAGGCCTCATGCACACGACCGTATGTGTTTTGTGGTCTGCAAACCACGGATCTGCAAAGCACACATCTATAGAAATGTCCTATCCTTGTTCACAAAATGGAAAAGAATAGGACATGTTCTATATTTTTTTTAATGCAGAATTGGATGTGGAACAAAAATACAGCCTGAGGCCTCATGCACACGGCCATTGTGCGGCCATTCAGTGCATTGGGGATCGCAACTTGCGGTATCCAATGCACTGGCAACATCCATGCGGCAGCCGGGACGGATTGAGACCCATTCAACTTGAATGGGTCCGTGAACCGTCCGCACCGCAAAAAAATAGAACATGTTCTACTGCACCGCAGCTACGGATTGCGGACCCTTTCAAGTAAATGGATCCGCATCTGTGATGCGGGGAGCACACGGCCAGTGCCCGCATATTGCGGACCCGCTGTTTGCGGGCCGCAATACGGCCACGGCTGCAGTACAAAGGAAACCTCCTGAGCTTTGATAGGGAGAGAGCTGCAGCAGAAAGGACACACACCCAAGCTGTGATAGAGGACGGACACATACCCTGACAAAGGACATGCCCCCTGAGCTGCCAGCATGAAATAAATAAAGTAGAGCAATTGGAGCCATGAATTGGGAAATGTCTGGATCCATGTGAGGTACTGGGCTGGTTCTCATTTTGTTAGGGCTCATGCACACGACTGTTAACTGTTTTGTGGTAAGCAAATTGCGGATCCACAAAACACGGATACTGGACGTGTGCATTCCGCATTTTGCAGAACGGAACATCTGACCCCTAAAAGAACAGTAATGCAGAAAATAAAACAACATGTTCTATTTTTTTGCGAAACGGTCATGCGGACATACGGTCACGGAATTTCCTTTTTTTTTTTTTGCGGTCTCATTGAAGTGAATGGCCACAAACAAATGGGCACGTAAAAAAATACTAGAGATGAGTTAAGTATTGTACAAAATTATAGAAAAAAATTCGCTTTGTGACTAATTACTTCGTCACGAAGCGCACTTCTTTGTAACTAGTGGGTGCAATGACAGGGAGTGGCGATCGCACGACCCCCGTCACTGTACCCCTCAGATGCCGCATTCATACATGATCACAGAATCTTATATAAATAACACAGTGTAAAATTAAAATAAATAAAAAAAATCATACTTACCTCCTCAGTGGCATGCCTAGGGCGGGGTGGGGGTGGGGGGCCGGGTGTCAGGGTGTAAGCTATACAGGGGGGTGCTGCCTGAGCAGCAACGCCCGGCCCAATGTCTCTGCAAGGAAGGAGAGCTGTGATTCTCTTAGGAGAAAGGACCTTTGATGACATCATCACCATGTGAACAGTAACATATCAATATTACTGCCACATGGCTATAAGGTAATCAAAGGTCCTTTCTCTCTATCAGGAGTGTTGCTGCAGGAGAAGTTTGTCATAATTGTGAAGCTTTTTTTGTGAAGATTACAACAGGAAAAGGTGACGGGCTGTTATGCTATTATACTGTAAGCTACTGTATAGTGTGGGGTGCTGTACTGCTCTGCTGTATACTGTGGGGTGCTATACTGCTCTACTGTATACTGTGGGGTGCTGTATACTGTGGGATATTGTATACTGTGGGGTGCTGTATAATGTGGGTGCTGTATACTCTATACTGTAAGGTACTGTATACTGTGGAGTACTGTATACTGTATGGTGCTGTATACTGTGGGGGTGCTATACTGCTCTACTGTATACTGTGGGGTGCTATACTGTATGCTATAGGATGCTATACTGTGGGGTGTTATACTATGTATTGCATACTGTGGGGTACTATATACTGTGGGGTGCTGTATACTGTGGGGTGATATACTATATATTGCATACTGTGGGGTACTGTATACTATAGGGTGCTTTACTGCATACTGTGGGGTACTGTATACTATAGGGTGCTTTACTGCATACTGTGGGGTACTGTATACTATAGGGTGCTTTACTGCATACTGTGGGGTGCTATACTATATATTGCATACTGTGAGGTGCTGTATACTGTGCATTGCATACTATGGGGTACTGTATACTGGGCGGTGTTGTATACAGTGGGGTATTACACTGTATACTGCGGAGTGTTGTACGCTATACACTATGAGGGGCTGAGGGTGTTATACAATAGACGTCAATTCAACAAATCTGACCTAGATAAATAAAGGGTATTAGGTTTTCCCAAAAAAAAACCCCCCCCCCCCCCCCCCTACGGCTGATAGCCCCCAATTTAAATTTATCCTATAATCTGTAATAATAATTCCACTCTATTTCATTAAAAGTCCTCCGACCACTAAACACTGGCGAGCTATCGTAGGTGTATTATTCTGCGTTCACTCCTGCAGTGGTTCTGTGCACTGTCACCACTCGTCCATCTATTGCTTCCTTTTCATTGATTAATCGCATTGATTATATGGTTTAGAGTCAGCATTGACGATAGCCGTCCTCTAAAATCGCTTCATACGCTGCCCCCAAAATGTTTGCCAGATCCCTGGGATCCTCAGGGGTAATGAGCAACGACACTATATACAAGTGGCATAGTTTTCTATAATATTTACCAGAAAAAAACACAACATGGGGCACAACACGAAAGAGGGGATGGTCGGGGCAAATGGACAGCGGAGGCCCAAGATGGGTAAACAGCCCCCGGCCTATGATATACTTAATCCGCCCCTGGTGTGCGCTCTGATAAGCCAGGGAGTGCGCTCATGCCTATTTCACTTGTATGCTCGCCACCGGCAGCCGCTCACCTTCCAGCTGGGAAAACCTCCCATCTTCCTTGTAGCCGCTTGCTCCAGTGCTCCTGAGCAAGAAAATGGCTGTGCTGTGTGGCCTGTGCCTTCTAGTGAAATGACCGCCTTACCAGTGTTGTGTGTGTCACAGTGTGTGTCTGCAGATACACTGCCGCCGAGCTGAGCCTGCAAAAAGCACTGTGGTCTGTGGCAGTTAGGAGTGGTGCAGACAGGCACAGTGGCACTGTGGTGTGTGGCAGTTAGAAGTGGTGCAGACAAATCACAGTGGCACTGTGGTGTGTGGCATTTAGAAGTGGTGCAGACAAATCACAGTGGCACTGTGGTGTGTGGCAGTTAGGAGTGGTTAAGATGGTCACAGTGACACTGTGGTGTGTGGCAGTTAGGAGTGGTTAAGATGGTCACAGTGACACTGTGGTGTGTGGCAGTTAGAAGTGGTGCAGACAAATCACAGTGGCACTGTGGTGTGTGGCAGTTAGAAGTGGTGCAGACAGTCACAGTGGCACTGTGGTGTGTGGCATTTAGGAGTGGTGCAGACAGTACAGTGGTGTGTGGCAGTTAGGAGTGGTGCAGACGGTCACAGTGGCACTGTGGTGTGTGGCAGTTAGGAGTGGTGCAGACAAATCACAGTGGCACTGTGGTGTGTGGCAGTTAGAAGTGGTGCAGACAGTCACAGTGGCACTGTGGTGTGTGGCAGTTAGGAGTGGTTAAGATGGTCACAGTGACACTGTGGTGTGTGGCAGTTAGGAGTGGTGCAGACGGTCACAGTGTCACTGTGGTGTGTGGCAGTTAGAAGTGGTGCAGACAGTGACAGTGGCACTGTGGTGTGTGGCAGTTAGGAGTGGTGCAGACAGTCACAGTGGCACTGTGGTGTGTGGCTGTAATGACCGACGACACGCACAGGGAGGAAAACAGGGAAAGCCCTGCCCAAGGGAGAGGGAAAGGTGGTGACCCCTAACTCACCTTGCGGCTGGCACCTGACTGCCCTGACGTCCCTAGACGGGTTCCTCACCCGTGCGGCGATCACGTGCCTAAACCCTGGCTTTCCCTAATATGAGCCCTGGATAGTGAACAGGCCGGTGGGATCGCTAGTCCACACCACTATCACTAAGAGGGAAACACCAGGGAGAGGACAGACAAAACATACAAACACATACACCCAGGTGGGCGACCACAATAAACCAAAAAGGTCCAACAGGGATCTGGAGGGTAGCGTACTGGACCAACTACCAGCGAACGCAGCAACACAGCTCCAGAAGGTCAGAATAGATGTCCAGGCAGGAAGCTCTATCTCTGGCAACCAGAGAAGTGTGAGAGAGAAATATAAGGAGGTCTGGGAGTGCTGGACAAGGAACAGCTGAGGAGAAGGAGCTACGGATCCCTGAGTGAGCCAAAAGGGTTTGCAAAGCAAACCCAGAAAGCTACCATAAGGAAAACAGCCCTATCTTAAATAGAGCGTGCAGCCAACCGCTGCGACTTCCTGACCCTGGGTATAACGGAGTCAGGCGTGGTCCTCGACACCCTCGTGACAGTACCCCCCTCTCTACGAGGGGCCTCCGGACACTCAGGACCAGGTCTCTCAGGATGAGAGGCATGAAAAACCCGAACTAACCTGTCGGCGTTTACCTCAGACGCAGGAACCCACATTCTTTCCTCGAGACCGTAACCTCTCCAATGCACCAGATATTGAAGAGAGCGGCGGACCCGACGAGAATTAACCATTTTGGATATCTGAAATTCTAGGTTACCATCCACGACAACAGGAGGGGGTGGCAGCGGTGATGGTTCTAGAGGTGGAACATATTTTTTGAGTAACGACTTATGAAAAACATTATGAATTTTAAAAGTCTGAGGTAACTCCAGGCGAAAAGCCACGGGGTTGATGATGGCTACAATTTTGTAAGGGCCAATAAACCTAGGACCCAGTTTCCAAGAGGGAACCTTCAATTTAATATTCCTAGTAGACAACCACACATAGTCATTCACTCCTAGGTCCGGACCTGGCGACCGTCTCTTATCAGCCATGCATTTGTATTTACCTCCCATATTTTTCAAGTTAGCTTGCACCTTCTGCCAAACTGATGAAAGAGATGACGAAAACTGTTCCTCTTCGGGAACCCCAGAAGACCCCCCTCTTTGAAAGTACAGAATTGGGGATGAAAACCATATGCACCAAGAAATGGTGACTTGCCAGTGGATTCCTGACGACGATTATTTATGGCAAACTCAGCTAACGGTAAATATGATGACCACAACTCTTGGTTTTCAGACACAAAACATCTTAGATATGTCTCAAGGTTTTGGTTGGTACGCTCAGTCTGTCCATTCGACTGAGGATGGAAAGCAGAGGAAAAGGACAAGTGTACCCCCAAACGAGAACAAAAAGCTTTCCAAAATTTAGAAATAAACTGGGTACCCCGATCCGAAACAACATCGGAGGGGACCCCGTGAAGCTTCACGATTTCACTGACGAATACCTGAGCAAGAGTCTTAGCATTAGGTAGTGCGGGTAACGCAATGAAGTGTACCATTTTGCTAAACCTGTCCACTACTACCAAAATAACTGTTTTACCCGCAGACAAAGGTAAGTCAGTGATAAAATCCATTGACAGATGTGTCCACGGTCTATTGGGAATGACGAGTGGTAATAGAGACCCTGCAAGGACGTGTATGTGAAACTTTTGCGCGCGCACAGGTAGAACAAGAAGACACAAAATCCAATACATCCTGACGCAACCTTGGCCACCAAAAACGACGAGACAATAGTTCCAAGGTTGCTTTACTACCCGGGTGCCCAGCAAGTGCCGAATTATGATGTTCCTTTAATAATTTGAAACGTAAGTTCAACGGTACAAACAATTTCTCTGAGGGGCAAGAGACCGGGGCGTCCCCCTGGGCCTCTAACACCTTCCCCTCCAAAACAGAGTGTACCGCAGAAACAACCACTCCTCTTTGAAGAATGGGTACCGGATCACTCACATTACCCCCTCCAGGGAAACAACGAGATAGTGCATCAGCCTTGGTGTTCTTTGCCCCAGGACGATAGGTAATCACAAAGTTAAACCTGGTAAAAAATAGCGACCACCTAGCCTGTCTAGGGGTGAGACGCTTAGCTGATTCGAGGTACAGAAGATTTTTGTGGTCCGTAATCACAGTGACGGGGTGGACTGCCCCCTCTAAGAAATGACGCCACTCCTCAAACGCAAGTTTAATAGCTAATAGTTCCCTATTGCCAATATCGTAGTTCTTTTCTGCTGCAGATAGTTTTTTAGAAAAGAAAGCACAAGGACGCCATTTGCCAGGAGACGGACCCTGAGACAGCACCGCCCCCACTCCCACCTCTGACGCATCGACTTCAACAATAAAAGGCTGAGAGACATCAGGTTGGACCAGTACAGGTGCTGAGGTAAACCTCTCTTTTAGAGAGGAAAAAGCAACTTTAGCGGCGTCAGACCATTTAGAAAAATCAGTCCCCTTCCTAGTCATGTCAGTAAGCGGTTTTACAATAAGTGAATAATTTTTAATGAATTTCCTATAGAAATTTGCGAAACATAGAAACATAGAAACATAGAATGTGTCGGCAGATAAGAACCATTTGGCCCATCTAGTCTGCCCAATATACTGAATACTATGGATAGCCCCTGGCCCTATCTTATATAAAGGATGGCCTTATGCCTATCCCATGCATGCTTAAACCCCTTCACTGTATTTGCAGCTACTACTTCTGCAGGAAGGCTATTCCATGCATCCACTACTCTCTCAGTAAAGTAATACTTCCTTATATTACTTTTAAACCTTTGCCCCTCTAATTTAAAACTGTGTCCTCTTGTGGTAGTTTTTCTTCTTTTAAATATGCTCTCTTCCTTTACCGAGTTGATTCCCTTTATGTATTTAAAAGTTTCTATCATATCCCCTCTGTCTCTTCTTTCTTCCAAGCTATACATATTAAGGTCCTTTAACCTTTCCTGGTAAGTTTTATCCTGCAATCCATGTACTAGTTTAGTAGCTCTTCTCTGAACTCTCTCTAGAGTATCTATATCCTTCTGGAGATATGGCCTCCAGTACTGCGCACAATACTCCAAGTGAGGTCTCACCAGTGTTCTGTACAGCGGCATAAGCACTTCACTCTTTCTACTGCTTATACCTCTCCCTATACATCCAAGCATTCTGCTGGCATTTCGTGCTGCTCTATTACATTGTCTTCCCACCTTTAAGTCTTCTGAAATAATTACTCCTAAATCCCTTTCCTCAGATACTGAGGTCAGGACTGTGTCAAATATTCTATATTCTGCCCTTGGGTTTTTACGCCCCAGGTGCATTATCTTGCATTATCTTGCACTTATCCACTACCGAAGCCCAAGAACCGTTGTAGTGCTTTGAGGTTCTCAGGAAGATCCCAATCTAAAATTGCCTGGACCTTCCTAGGATCCATACGGAAACCTGACGCAGATAAAAAATAACCCAGGAATTGTATCTCCTGAACGGCGAAGACACATTTTTCAATTTTAGCATATAATTCATTCGTCCGTAGGACCTGCAGTACTTGTCTGACATGCACCTCATGTGTTTTCAGATCAGACGAATAAATTAAAATATCATCTAGGTATATTACCACAAACCTGCCGATTAGATGACTAAAAATGTCATTAACGAAATGTTGAAAGACGGCAGGAGCATTGGTCAGACCGAAAGGCATAACTAGATTTTCATAATGCCCCTCAGGGGTGTTAAACGCTGTCTTCCACTCATCCCCCTCCTTAATACGAATCAGATTGTAGGCACCGCTAAGATCAAGTTTGGAGAACCACCTAGCACCCGCAATCTGATTAAACAGGTCAGGAATGAGAGGAAGAGGGTATGGGTCTCGGATGGTTATCTGATTTAATTCGCGAAAATCTAAGCAAGGACGCAGGCCCCCATCTTTCTTTTTAACGAAGAAAAACCCTGCAGCCACGGGTGAAGAAGAGGGTCTGATGTGTCCCTTAGCCAAGCTCTCGGAGATATAATCTTTCATGGCTTGTCTCTCTGGACACGAAAGATTAGATAACCTGGTCTTGGGTAATTTTGCGCCGGGAATCAGGTTAACCGGGCAATCATAAGGACGATGAGGTGGTAACTTCTGACAACCCTTTTCAGAAAAAACATCCTCAAAGTCCGAAATAAATGTAGGTAGGGTAGTTATGGAGGCGACTAAGCAATTGCTATTTAAGCAATTTTCTCTGCACTGCTCACTCCACTCCAATATCTCCCTGGCCTGCCAATCCACCACTGGATTGTGCGCTACCAACCAGGGAAGACCCAGCACTACCGGAGTGGGAAGCCACTCCAGAACATAACCTGAAAGCATCTCGTTATGGTGGTCCCCTACCCGAAGGTGTAAATTATGAACAATGTGCGTGAGGTTTCTCTGAGACAGGGGAGCAGAATCAATAGCGAATATGGGAATGGGTCACTGTAAAGTACAGAGAGACAAACCCAAAGTGCGGGCAAAATGGGCATCTATCAAATTTACCCCTGCTCCACTGTCTAGAAAGAAAGAAATAGTCTCCGTCTTATCACCAAAAATAATAACCGCTGGCAACACAAATTGCGATGTACGTATGGAGGAAACGTATACCCCCCGGCTGACATCCTCCACACAGCCTGGGGTTAGTAGTTTTTCCGACGATCTTTTGTTTCTGAGGAAAGAAGGACAGACATTAATGAAATGATCCCTCTCCCCACAAAAAAAACAGGAGGACGGACCTGAAAAAACAGGAGCCTCAGGAGGACGGACCTGACGAGTAGTTCCTCCTAGCTGCATAGGCTCGTCTAAGTCCGTACAGACTAACTGCTGCTTGGGAGGGGTTACCAATTGCTCCGGTTTTTTCAACCTGACCCTAAGGCGTCTATCTATTCGGATAGAAAGGGACATAACCGCATCAAGGGAAAAGGGGGTCTCATATAATGCAAGCGCATCCTTAACCCTTTCGGATAACCCAGAGCAGAACTGACTCCTGAGAGCCGGGTCGTTCCATTGGGTATCCGTAGCCCACCTACGGAATTCAGAGCAATACTCCTCTACCGGCCGCTCTCCTTGTAAGAGTCTCCGTAATCTTGATTCAGCCAGGGCGACTCGGTCAGGGTCATCATATATGAGACCCAAGGCCCCGAAAAACTCATCCACTGACCGAAGAGCCTGGGAATCAGTAGGTAAAGAGAACGCCCAAGACTGCGGATCCCCCTGCAGCAGGGAAATAACAACCCCCACCCGCTGATCTTCATTACCAGAGGAGTAAGGGCGCAGTTTAAAATATAACTTACAGGCCTCACGGAATGTCAAAAACTTGTCCCTTCCCCCAGAAAATCTGTCAGGGAGAGGGACCTTGGGTTCCGCAACAACCTGGTTACCAGTAGCAACCGCTGGGCTTGCAGTCAGTTGTAATTGCTGCTGTTGCTGGAGGACCGACGCCTTCAATCCTACCACCTCCAAAGACAGGCCATGAAATTGTTTGGACAGAGCAGCAATTTGATCCATACTGGATTCTAAGTAGGTAAAAAAAATTTTTTTTTTTTTTTTTTTTTTTTTTTTACCTACACAAAATAATGGCCAGAGATAATGTAATGACCGACGACACGCACAGGGAGGAAAACAGGGAAAGCCCTGCCCAAGGGAGAGGGAAAGGTGGTGACCCCTAACTCACCTTGCGGCTGGCACCTGACTGCACTGACGTCCCTAGACGGGTTCCTCACCCGTGCGGCGATCACGTGCCTAAACCCTGGCTTTCCCTAATATGAGCCCTGGATAGTGAACAGGCCGGTGGGATCGCTAGTCCACACCACTGTCACTAAGAGGGAAACACCAGGGAGAGGACAGACAAAACAGACAAACACATACACCCAGGTGGGCGACCACAATAAACCAAAAAGGTCCAACAGGGATCTGGAGGGTAGCGTACTGGACCAACTACCAGCGAACGCAGCAACACAGCTCCAGAAGGTCAGAATAGATGTCCAGGCAGGAAGCTCTATCTCTGGCAACCAGAGAAGTGTGAGAGAGAAATATGAGGTCTGGGAGTGCTGGACAAGGAACAGCTGAGGAGAAGGAGCTACGGATCCCTGAGTGAGCCAAAAGGGTTTGCAAAGCAAACCCAGAAAGCTACCATAAGGAAAACAGCCCTATCTTAAATAGAGCGTGCAGCCAACCGCTGCGACTTCCTGACCCCGGGTATAACGGAGTCAGGCGTGGTCCTCGACACCCTCGTGACAGTGGCAGTTAGGAGTGGTGCAGATGGTCCCAGTGGCACTGTGGTGTGTGGCAGTTAGGAGTGGTGCAGACGGTCACAATAGCACTGTGGTGTGTGGCAGTTAGGAGTAGTGCAGACAGTCACTGTGGCACTGTGGTGTGTTGCAGTTAGGAATGGTGCAGACGGTCACAGTGGCACTGTGGTGTGTGGCAGTCAGGAGTGGTGCAGATGGTCATAGTGGCACTGTGGTGTGTGGCAGTTAGGAGTGGTGCAGACGGTCACAGTGGCACTGTGGTGTGTGGCAGTTAGGAGTGGTGCAGACGGTCACAGTGGCACTGTGGTGTGTGGCAGTTAGGAGTGGTGCAGATGGTCATAGTGGCACTGTGGTGTGTGGCAGTTAGGAGTGGTGCAGACGGTCACAGTGGCACTGTGGTGTGTGGCAGTTAGGAGTGGTGCAGACAGTGGCACTGGGGCAGAACAGTGTGCAGGCAAGAGGAAGCAGACTTGACAGACTAGAGAGGTATTTTTTCAGTTAAGTGCGTTGCTGCCTTGAATTTTCAATGGGGGGAGGGGTGTTGAGGAGTCACAAGGTTGATGCCAGCCAGTGCCAGGGCAGAAATTTACAAGGGGCCCAAGTATGGATGGGAAAGGACCAGGCCTAATAACCTGTAGGATACCAGTGTCGTACCTGTACGGTGCTGCAGGACGTGACTTGAGTCCCAGCGCCGTACAGGTATGGTGGGATGATCGGGCAGGTGCAGGAGCTGTGCCCGTCCAATCAGCGGCACGGGTCTGGCTGTCACTGTCAGCTGAGCCCCTGCTATCAGGGCAGCGTGCACCGACACGGCATCAGTGAAAACTTCAGCCCGCTCTATAAAAATATAACATGATCCGTCCCGTCAGGAGAACCTGTAAAAAAATATATATAAAAGCTGTGCAAAAACAGCCCTTTTTTCTTCACCTTCCTTCACAAAATGTGTAATACCAAGCTTACATTGTATTTTCATGGTGAAAAATTCCCCAAATTTTTTTATTTAGCAGCAATTTTCTTTTTTCTAGCGATAATAATTTTTCATTTCAAACAAAATAAATATTTCAGTATATTTAAATGTCAAAATAAAGTTTCTTATGGTTTCGGCGGGGGGAAGGGGGGTGCCATAGAAAGTACCCGCCCAGGGTGCCAAATACCCTAGGCACGCCACTGTACCTCCTCAATTTGATCTTGAAGAGCCTACGGACGCCATCTTGTTTGAAGATCTAGCGCAAAATCGGAGGTAAGTATGATTTATTTTTATTTTTAGGGCCATTCAGGGAAAATTGATTCACTACCATGAAGCACGAGGAAACTCGGCTTCGTGGCCAATTTTCCCTGCCACTCAACACAAAAAAATTAATTTGTGTGCATGATATTGCAGATTTACCAGTGTCCCCCTTCTGGAGGGATAGTCCCTCTTTTCTCCTTAAATGTCCCTCTTTTTGATCTGAGCTATAGATTTGCATTGTTACATTTACAATATTGATCAAGAAAGTGTTTGTCTGGTTCCTATCTGTATATTATTATTATTATTTATTATTATTTGAGCGAATTCTGAGTTCGGGAAATGTTTTTTTACAGTACAAATTAATTTATGAAGTTATTGCGCAAAGTCTTGCGAGACTTCGCGAAGCAATAACTTCGGCTCATCGGAGCCAATGCATTCCAATACTGTACGGAGCTCCTGCTCCGTACAGTATTAGAACCAAGTTTTATGCGAATCGACTTCGGATGTTTCATCTGAAGTCGATTCACTCATCCCTAATTTCTATATTCAGATAATTTTAGCGGTATTTTGCTCTAAGAAAACTATTAAAGTGTATAAATATGGAGGAATAATGGAGTTTCACACAATGGACCACAAGTGTCCCTCTTTGACTGTCCAAAAAGTTGGGATGTATGATATTGTCAAGTACTAGATTATATCTGATTTTCACGAGACAAAGAGTTTATCCAGGCTTAAAAACAGGCCAAAAACTCATCAGTGTAGCCTAAGAATATCCTGGGTAAGGGCTCATGCACACAAACATGTCCGTGTCCGTTCCGTTATTTTTTGCAGACCGCATGCGGAACCATTCATTTCAAAGAGTCCACAAAAAAAATGGAAGTTGCTCCATGTGCATTCCATTTCCGTATGTCCGTTCCGCAAAATACAGAAGGCACACAGACGTCATCCGTATTTGTTGCGGATCCGTCTTTTGAGGACCGCAAAATACATACGGTCGTGTGCATGAGCCCTAAGGAAGAAGTTGGGTTGTCTGTCTGACTTTTTATATTTGACTAGAGACTGAATTATATACTATCCATGTTGAAAATAGGAATGCAAATTATTCAGAACCACCAGATATATTTTTTGAGGACATTCAATTCCTAGATGACAGCAGACGAACCTCAATCAATATTGACAAGCAAAAATTCATTGTTTTTATCTCTATCAATTCAACATGTCTGCCCGCGTTCCTCAAACGTAAGACAATAGTTGCACTTCCTTTCAGGCTGGGGGGAAGGGGGACATGCACAATCCTTTGTCTGCTGATTAACTGCTCTATTGACGGACTGGACCACTAATTGCATGCTCCTTATAGTTACTCTACATTACTGTAAGAATTAATGAGACACAATTACAGTTCCCAGCGATCTCAGAGCAAGCTTACTCCAGAGCTCTCCAGATGAATAAGAGGCCCTACAGAAGAAAGACAAAAATTCAGCCTTTTGTGTAGTGGTTGCGGAATGTTGTTTTTGTGAGGTTTTTCTTGGCTGTTAAAAAATAGTATTTATTTTAATGCTTTTTTAATAATTAGGCCCTTCAGGGAACTCAGCAGAAAGAAGAAAGATCTTGGGAACGAGTTGTTAGTAAGAATTCTTATTCGGTGCTAAAAGGCATTTCCCTTTAGCTTAGAAGACAAGTTGTCCGCCTTCAGAAACATTTAATGTGTTATGGATAAAAAAAAAAAAAAAAAAAGTATAACCCCTTTATTGGAAAGAAGAGAACAAAGCTATGCCTCTAAATTTGCATATGGTTTCCCAGAAGCCCTGATTAAAGTGCAAAGACTCCATGCCGCATGGTATGTGTGGGAAAATATATTTTTTATCCTACTTAAATAGATACCACAGTCTCACCTCATTAGCTAATTAATTATCTATATAAATGCATTCAAATTCCTTTAAGGCCTCCTACTGTATGAGGCCTTACAGGTGGCCATAGTGTGGGCATATTTTGGCATCCACATTACAGCTGCAATTCCCAGGCCTAAAGCATCTTACATCCCCATGACGTTTGGGTCATAAAACTAGCATTTGGACCAGGATTGGCAGCTGTGATATGGATTACGACTATTGGTTTGAAGCTGTACACATTTATCAAACTGGTGGCTTAGCTGCCCATAGCAACCAATCAGATTCCACCTTTCATTTTGGACAGCTCCTTTGTAAAATGAAAGGAGAAATCTGATTGGCTGCTATGGGCAACTAAGCCAGTTCTACTTTACACCAGTTTGATAAATGACCCCCATTGCGTCCAAGTTGTGGTAACCACTCACTGATTACCACTAATTGCTGTGCTGCATTTGTGGTTGTAATTTGAAACCGTGTCAAATACACACGTAATTATGGTAATTAGCGGCAAATCGGATATTGGCCTTTGGGTTACAGTGTCTGTTCTTATCAATGTTTGTCCAGATACCACTGAGATGGAGCAGGTGTACACATGGAGTGGAAGCTTTCAGGTGTATACAGGTTAGCTGATAGCTACCTGTAGGTGATGGGAAGTTGTTTGAACAGCAGTGACCCAAGGGTGTCTGAACTCATTGGGGGTGGGAGCAGGGTTGCCACCCAGCTGGTATCTCACCGGCAAGGCCAGTATTTTAGTGGCCCTGCCGATGCCGGTAATTTTGCCGGTATTTTCCTACAAGGGATAAATTAATATATTTAGATTTTAGTGTCTCACCACCCTGCCTGCTCTGAGAATAGGTGCTCTGTCTATACCACTCACCCTGTCAAATTCAATGAATATATATATTGTTGTAGACAGGGACTATTCACCTGGAACCACCCAAAGACAACAGATA